>NC_133659.1:253960226-254281553 GCF_037893015.1 Macrotis lagotis
CCTCCCCTCCCCCTCCTCCTCCTTCCTCCTTCCTCATCTTCCCTCACTCCTAACTCTTCCTTCCTTCCCTCCCCCTCCCCTTCCTCCTCCTTCCTCCTTCCTCATCTTCCCTCACTCCTAACTCTTTCCTTTCCCCCCCCCACCACCCCAGATAAGCCTTTTAGGTTTACAAAGCACCTTACCTCGGTCCCCAGGAGCTGGTGCTGGGCTTGGAGGCAGAAAAGATCCTCGCCAAGTCCCTTAAATTGTTCTCAGCCTCAGTGTTCCCTTCTGTAAAATGGGAGCAACTCTTCCAGAGGATTCTTTTGAAGATCAGGTGCAATAATAATAGGTGCTGGCTCTTATATATGGCTAGCTTGACACAGCAAATATTGTTGTGTCATTTAATCCTCACCCCAATTCTGATAGGTAGCTGACACCCAAACAATCCTATCTGGCCCAGATCCACATAATATTAAATAATACCTGACATTAATATAATTGTTACATTGTTAATAGATTGTTTCTTAAGGTTTGCAAAACACTTTGCAAAGTTCATCCTTTTCATAAGCCTGGGAGGTCATGGGTCTCCCTTTATTCCAGCCATTCTATGGACTCCAACCCCTAACTTTGGCCAGTATGGCCTTGAGTGGATGATGACACTTCCACTGTCTGGGCCTCCTTGTGTGTAAAATGAGGGCCTAGGCTCAGAGGAGCTCCATGAATCCAGAAAGTGTGATTTTTGATCTCTTCCTTGAAGTAAGAAGAGTCCAAGACCAGGCTGGACCTGCCTTCAGTTCCATGAGTCTTAGGATATGCTTCTTATCTAAGTGGTCCTTCATGGAGTTGGAAGGGACATTGGACATCAACTAATACGACCTTTCCCTAATTTTGCATACAAGAAAATTGAAATTCAGTTCAAAGAACTCTGGAATCTGAAGCCTTACATTCAAATCTCATTTCACACTTATCTGTGTGACCTTAAGCAAGTCATCTAAATTCCCTAGATTTCAGTTTCTTCCTCTCTAAAATGAAGGGATTGGATGGAATTATCTCTAAGGTGACAAGTTTATGACTGAGTTACCCAAGATTACCTTAGAATTTGAATTCAGAAACAACTAAATCCACAGTGCTTGCCCCCACCCCCCCACCCCCACATGTACCACATTATACCACAGCTGGAGAAAGTAGGAATGGTCCAGACAGTTGAGATACTTGTCAATTGAAATTCATCTATCTTCACTTTATATTCTAGTCAAGTGCACCATGATTCCTCTTGAACAGACCTCCATTTAAAGGTGAGTTTGCAGATGGAGAGCATGGCAGTTGAGGTTAAATGTAGAGTCAGGAGAGACCATAATCCATCTGAGCCTCAGTTTTCTCATCTATAAAATAAGAATAAAATAATAGTATCTTATATACCAACTGAAATAGTGCCTTAAAAACTTTTCAAAACTTAAAAATTTTATCTTAAATGTCTGTTATAAGATTTCTCTACAACAGTAAAAAACTAGAATTCTTTTTTTAGGTTTTGGTTTTTTGTTTTTTGCAAGGAAATGGGGTTAAGTGACTAGCCCAAGGCCACACAGCTAGGTAATTATTAAGTGTCTGAGGTCGGATTTGAACTCAAGTACTCCTGACTCCAGGGCCAGTGCTCTATCCACTGTGCCACTTAGCTGCCCCCAAAACTAGAATTTCTAACCCAAGAGGCCTCAAGCTTCTTCATCTCTAGCATCTTACTGATCCTTTCATCATCTGAGAAATAGAAAGTGATAACTTTCCTCATTTTTCAGCTGAAAAGACAAGTCCAGAGGAATGTAGTGATGTCCCCAAGGCTATCCCACCTAGATATTCTTGTATTACCTTATATTACCTCCCCTCAACTCAATAAGACTTTTCTTTCTTTTGAGTTTTTTTCCCTTTTATGTAATGGGATCATGCTGCATGGAAATAGAAGAGGAGGTACTCTGAATCTTTCTTTTCCCCCAAAGAAGGAGAGAGTTTTTTGGTCTTTATTCTGAAATGGTATATTATTCAAACCACCTGTCAGATGGGGGGAGGGGGGAGAATAGGCAAAATTACCTCTGTAATAATTATCTGGGCCGCTAGGTGGCTCAATGGATAGAGTACTGGACCTGGAGTCAGGGAGACCTGAGTTCAAATGTAACCTCAGACACTAGTTGTGTGACCCTGAGCAAGTCATTTAACCCAGTTTGCCTCAGTTTCTTCATCTATAAAATGAACTGGAGAAGGAAATGTCAAACTACTTCATACCTTTGCCAAGAGGAAAGCCCCAATGGGATCATGAAGAATCAGACAGAACTGAACAGCAACAAATAATCTGTATTATTTTTTGTTTATTATTGATCCATTCATACTGTAACCATTCCTTGGGGTCTTGCTGGCTTCCTAGAGTTATGATTGTACCATGGTTAGGAGGGAAACCCCAAGGCTCTACAAATGAACTAGTCTAATCAAAGAGATTGGAGGGGGATAAAGACACAGCCTCATACCTCCAAACTCCCCTCACTATTCCTCTCTTTGTTATGGTATCTGAGATAGAAAAAAAAAGTTATATTTCACTTTGTAGAGTACAAGAAGTTGGAATGAGACTCAGGGGTCCTGGCTCCTTAACTAAGGGAGAATTCTGATTACTGTTATTGACCATTCCTCTTCCTTCCCCTCAGTGGAAGATTTCAGAGATAGGCATGGGACAAACAGAGGAGACCTTAGGATCCTGGCAGAACAGGACACAGTTATGGTATTGAAGTCAGATGCAGAACCCAAGGAGAAAGACAAAAGGGGAAAACCAGGCAGAAGACAGATAAGAGAGAAAAAGATGGAGGGGATGATAGAGGCCAAACCAAAAAACCAAAGGCAGAAAGGAAAATAAAAAGAGAACACACAGAACAAAGGCAAGATCTGGAAGAAAGCAAAAATAGAGATGAAGATAGGGATGGTGAGATAAAGAGGGTAAATACAGGGGAGATGGGTGACTGAGATGGTGAAAAGGGAAAAAACCAAAATATAGAACAGGAGAGGAAATCAAGAAAAAGGAAGTGAAATAGAGTTAGCCTGGTGGATGGAGAAAGACAGAAAGATGGAAAGAACAGAGTGTCATATAGATTGAGTGAGAGGCAGAATGACAAAGGGAAAATACACTGAGGGAAAGACTGTGAGATGGAGATGAAGAGTCACAGTGCCTGGGAGGGAAGGGGAGATATATACACAATGACCCAGAGACATTTTGGGAGAGAAACAGAGTGAGGAGAGAGGACTCTTGACTACTGACCCTCCAGAAGTATTAGACATTAGATCTTGTCTCATTTTTGGGAAAGATATTCACCTTCTCCTAGGGCAGAGGATTTAGTTAAAGAGAGGGTAATTGGAAGCAAGTAGACTGGGGAAAATGAAGTGGAAAGCAGTGCTGCAAGTCTGAGTCACATGATGCTCTCCTCTCCTGGATTTCCACTCTCAGCTTAGTCCAACTGGACAAGAATATCCCTTTTGAGATTACCAAGAGTGTGAGAGAGAATAAGGGATTAAGGTCATGGGATTTGGGAGATCCCCAGAGACACCAAAATTGATTGATTGATTGATTGATTGATTGGCATCAGGGAGGAGATCCCATGACATGTAAGTGAATTGGATTTAAGTGAGAGAGTGCCATACAAAGTCACCAACTTCACTTTCTCATCTGGAGTCATCTGAATCCAGTGGTCAGATATGGATCAGGATGAATGGAGAGGGCCCTGGATGCAATGGAAGATTTTTAAAGCCAGAGATTTCCCAGGGCATACTTTGATGGAGACAACTGCCATCCAGTGATTTAGGTTAGGTTAGAGGGAGATGAGGAAAAAGAGACCAAGAATGGAAATATTTAGATAGAGAGATAATCAGAAAGGCAAAAAGATAATAATAGTATAGACTATCATAATACCAAATCAGTATTGATTAGAGAAATGCAAATTAAAACAACTCTGAGTACCACCTTACACCTATCAGATTGACTAAGTTGACAAAAAAGGAAAATGATCAATGTTGGAGTGGATGTGGAAGAACTGAGTCACTAATTCCTGTTGGTGGAGTTGTGAACTGATACAACCATTCTGAACAACAATTTGGAACTACATCCAAAGGGCAATAAAACTGTACATACCCTTTGATCTAGCAATACCACTCTAGCTCTATATCCCAGAGAGCTTTAAAAACCCTTATGGACAAAAATATTTATAGCAACTCTTTTCATGGTGGCAAAGAATTAGAAAAGGGGTAATCAATTGACTGAACAAGTTATGGTATGTGAATGTTGTACTGTAAGAAGTCAAGAGGAGGGCAGCTAGGTGGCACAGTGGACAGAGCCCTGGAGTCAGGAGGACCTGAGTTCAAATTCAGCCTCAGACACTTAATAATTACCTAGTTATGTGACTTTAGGCAAGTCACTTAACCCCATTGCCTTGAAAACTTAAAAGAAAAGAAAAAGAAATCAAGAGAAGTCAGACTTTAGAAGCCTGGAAAGTCTTGCATAGACTGATACTGAGAGAAGAAACAGGAGAACACTATACATTAATGGCAACTGTGAGATGAATTGACTATGTTGGACACAACTCCTTTCAGCAGTTCAATAATCAAGGTCAATCCTAAGAGACCTGTTATGGAAAATTACATTCACATCCAGGAAAACAAAACACACCAAAAAACAAAACAAAACAACCCAAACTGGAGTCTGAATTCAGAGCAAATCACATTATTTTCACTTTTAAAAATTTCTTTTGTTTTTTTCTTTTTCTCCTATTTTTTCCCCCCTTAATTCTAATCCCTCTTTCATGACATGCCTAATACAGAAATATGTTCCACATGATTGTACATGTTCATCTTAGACCAGATTGCTCGCTGCCATGGAGGGGAGTTGAAGATCACTGTTTACACCTCTTTTTCCAAACCTAGAAGATGAATTAATTTGAACACTAGAGGATCAAGGTTCTAGTTGCTTCTTGAGGGCTCTTAGACATTTGGGTAGGAGTGAGTGGGGTGAAGTATAAACAAAGGATCCTCCAATTCTTTTAAATGATGACATTGCTCTTACCTGTGTTAATTGAAGAGAAGGCTTCCAGTAAGAGATGCAAAGAAGATTCTCACCCTGAGACTAGTACAGGTGAGAAAGTTCATTCACCTGGGGAAAGAATGTTTACAGCCCCTTCAAGTCACAAATGATGAAGTTCTTCTCATGGCAACGAGAATGGGAGTGGAGACTACTTTTCCACTGGGTCTAACTTCAGAAGGGATAAATCTTTCCCTTGAAGGAACCCATAGTCCTTGGGTTGTTCCCAGTTGGTTCCATGGAGGAATCAGCCACTTTCTCTGTCCTTCCTGATAGGAGCTGCAGCCTAGACCACCCTGGGTTGAGGGGATTCCAGGAAGGGAGCCTTAGAGAGGGAGCATCAGCAGTTGTAGTGGGAAGAATTTTGGAAGAAAGACAAACTCCACAAGGGAACAAAATGGAGCCTAAGCCTTTGAACAACGACCCCCAAAGGACTGGAGACCCTTGCAGCAACAGCTGCAACAGCTGGCAGTGGGGCTGGGACCCTGAACATAGCAGCTGCAGCTGTTGCCATAGCAACAATAGGAGCATGGACAAGTTCCCTGGGTCCTGGAGGGAGGACAGGTGGGGCCAGGGGTGGGATGGGAACAGGTAGAGAGGTGACTAGGGCAGGGAGGATGGAGACAGGCAGGGCAAAGACTGCAGAAGTCAGGGCAAGAGGAGGGTAAACAAGCAGGGCAGCAGGTGTGGAAACAGGCTAAGGATAGATAGGCACAGGATGGGCAAAGAAGATGGGGGCAGGCAGGACAGAGACAGGCAGAAGGACAGGAAGGGCAGGGACAGACAAAGAGAGGGGAGGGAGAACAAGGACAGGCAGGTGGACAGAAGGTAGAGGGACAGGAAGAAGGGAGACAGTGAGCAGGAGAAGTGGGGGACTGTCTGGGCAGAGCCTTCTTGCCCTGAGGTCCCAAGCGAAGTCCCAGAGAGAAGTCCATCTAGCAGCAGAAGCAGCAGAATAGGGGTGCTGCAGGGGGGGGAGGGGAGTGATAAAGCTGGAAAGGAGGGTGGGACAGGATTAGTCCTGAGCCAAGCTGAGCTGAGCTGATCCTGAGTAGAACAACTCCACCCATCTCTTCACCCCCAGTCAGTCCTTCCCCCTAACCCCTAACCTATCTCTAGGTTAATCTTGCCTCTCTCTCTCTCTCTCTCTCTCTCTCTCTCTCTCTCCCATTTCATCCCTAATTCTAGACAGAAGAAAGTTGCAGGGAAAGGGGCCTGGACAGAGGGAAACTAAGCAGCTGCTCCCCTCAAAACTCTCAGACACTTGGGGATCCTGGAAGAGTAGCCCCTTCCAAGTTCCCTCCCTCCCTACTAGAAAGGCAGGGTTATGGACATGGCACTCCCTTGGTGACTTTGAGAAGGAAATAAATCTGAAGGAGAAAATCAAGAATTGGAAACTGGATACTGGTAGGTCTTGACCCTGTTGGAGATTGAGGAAGACCTCACTGAAACCAAAGGAAGGTTCAGGGAGTGGGGGAAGGGAAAAGGGGAGCAAGATGCCGGAATTCTGGGAGTTTCCAAAGTGGGGAAGTCCCAGGGTGTGGGGTGAAGGTGCTACAATGGCCTCACCCAGCACTCTGGCCTTGGGGGATGTAGGGCATAGGGAAAAAAATGGGTCACAGCAACTTTGGGAGTTAACCCCATTCTTTCCATAGGATTCTCAGGTTCTACAGCACTGGAGTTAGCAGAAAGTTCTGCCTCAGGAGGAACAGTGGGAAAATCTCTGGATCAGGATTAGAAGACTTGGGGCTCCGATCTTTCCATTTAATCATTGTGACCTTGGATCATACCTTGTTGTGTGACCTTCGACAAGCTTATTGCTTTGACCCAGGAGTGAGCTATGGGCTAGATCATCTCTAGGGATTCTTTCAGTTCAAACATTTCAGAACATTTAGTGATTCCCCTTTAAAAATCCTTCAGCGAAGCCCCCTCTCCTCTCTCTAGAGAGACCCTAGTGTCCTGAGACTGAAGTGACTGCTCTCTGGTGGACAGAAGAGGGATAGGCTGATTCCCCACCCCTCCCCAGAATGAAAAGGACTGCTTCCCTGACTTTCTGGCTTCCTTATCCTCCTTAGTCGTGGAGAGAAGGGAGTAAGCACTTATTTAGTGCCTACTGTGTGCCAGGGACATCACTGAGTGCTTTTTACAAATTTCTCATTTGAGCTCACTATAAACCCATTGAAGTAGGTGCTAGGGTTGAATAATAGCTTTGTAATCCATAGTAAAAATTAAGTTGTTTCAGTAGGCTCTGGGGGACTCAAACCCTTCCCCCTACTGAAGGGGACTTAGATGTGATAAAACAGAAGACACACGCCTATAGGAGCATATCCAGGACACACATTTTTCAGGTAAAGACATAGTTGTACACCCTCACTGAAGGTGCAGCATGTAAAAGACAGGTTGGGACTCATCTAACTTTGGGTGAGGCAGGCTCTGAGAAAAGAGATTTTTTGGCTTGATAGGAGTTCCAGCTGGACAGGAGATGACCTGATGCAAAGGGGAATTGAAAGCTAGAAGTTAGTAATCCTGTTATTTCATTCCATACCAGGGTACTCCACAGTTTCCCCCTCTGGACCCCTGTTTTTCTTTCCTGTCTCTTGGGAAGTGGAGTAGGAGGTAGAAAAAAATTTAAATCAGATCAGGGTCAAGGAGAGGACCCAGGCATCCAAGTCTTCTGACCTTTTGCTCTGGCCACCAGAGGGTGCTCACTACCCCCTTTGGAGTGTAAAATTGAACTAGGGATTGGGGAACAGGGAGGTAAACACCCCTCTCCACTAGATACCTCTGGCCTTGAGCTATGGGAACCAGATGAGGTACCTCTTGTATATAGGTCCCTATAGTAACCAGATGAGAAAGATGCTCTAGTCTAAGGTAGCATGGGATAGGTGTAGGAACTAGACCAACAAATAAACATTTATTTAGCATCTACTATGTGGTAGGCACTACCAGACTAAGTGCTAAGGATACAAAGAAAGCCATTGACCAATTCCTGCTTTCAAGGAGTTCATAGTCTAGTGAACTGGGAAGAGAGGAAGCGTAAGTGATGTTATCACAAGACATCTCCAAGTATTTGTGACAAACATGGATGTACCTCCTGGCAGTGGGGGGGAGGTGGCAGGAGGAAGATCAGAAAAGTTGGCAAAGGGTGAACAAGGAGGGGGTAGGTCTGACCCAAGCCTTGGTGCTGAGAGCAGACTGGGGAGGCAGGGCTATGTTATACAAAACATGTTTTCCTCTAACACTTCCCTGGTGTTCTTTCCCCTATGGGCACTTCTGTGCCCTAATGATTCCCTCAGATGCCCTGGCACAGTTTCAGCCTTATGTGCATCTCCCCATTCCCCCAAGCTGTCAACTGCCTTCACCTCTACCAAGGGAGTACTGTGAAGGTCCTGAATGGAGAGTGTTTCAGTAATGCCGGCCAAATGGCACAGGCTGAGGAGCTGAGGTGTTCTTGGGGGAGTCCGTGTGGTGCTCTAAGGTGCTCTGGGTCTCAGACACATTGCTTTCCAGGTGGTCATTTATTTTTTCCCTTTTTTCTTCGATTATAAGCCTCCTAGTCCTATTCTTTCCTCCTCCTCCTCCTCCCCTCCTCCTCCTCACTGTCCAAGGTCTAGGGTTCCCTTTTTTTGCCCTTGAGATAGGAGGCAATTTTTTGCTTTCTATGGTAAAGAAAGATCGGATGATTTGAACACCTAGACTCTTCCCTTTTCTCCACACTCAGGATGGGAGTAACTTAATTCTGGAGAGCCAGAACAAAAGGCTAGTATTAAATTGAGGGAGCCAGGGGGTCCCCATAACGTCATTATATTAGATTGCATTATTGGCCAATAAGTTTATCATGACCTCAAGTAGAGGGACTAGCATGAAAGGAGTGTTGGGGGATGGGGGGGCTGACAGAGAATTGTATCATTCGGGGTCCCTCATTAATTCTCTCTGGTAAATAGCGGAGCCGATGAACCAGGAATTCTGACTTCCAACCTCCTTGGACCCATAGGGGTGAAAGGCAGCTCTCTCCCCCATCCTTGTCTTCCAGACCCTAACTTGGCTCTCTGTTTGTTTTGACATCAGGCCAGCGTTATACAGACCCCCGTTGTTGGGCACTCCCAAGCAGGGTGGGAGTGGGGCGAGTAAATGTATTCCTTGAGAGCAGGGTTTTCGTAGCAGGGGGCCGCTCAGACTGTCTAGGGATAGAGAGGACCCGTAAATCTGGAGGCTCCGAACGGTGCACACATTCTCTGTTGTTGCCTCAGGACTGACTCCTTTAGCTTCCCCCCCCCCCCCACCCCGCACCAACCCGGGCGTTTGTCCCTTCCCCTTTCTCTCCCATCGCAGTCTTCCCGTTCTCGCTCCCCTTCTCTTAGATCAATGCTTGTTCTGCCTCACGGTTCCTCCTGGTAAGGGGAAGGGAGGACTTGTGTTTCTCTGGTGCTGAGCTGGCCTGAGGGTGATGCGTAAGGAAGGGATCCTGGGATGTGGGGCCTGGGTTTGTGTGGGGATGCCCGGGAAAAGGAAGGGAAAGGTAACGGTGTCCCCGCCCGGCTCAGAACAGGAGCCTCATTCACTGCAAACCAAGTACAGATGTGCCAGGGAAGCGGATCTAGACCGCTTTTCCAAACCGCAGCTGGGTCCCGCCCTTCTGTTCTCCGCCCCCTCCCCAAAATACACTGGGCAGAAAGAGTTAATTGTGTAGAGAAGCCCTCCTCCCTAGGACATTCACGGGGGCTCCACCATCTCTCTCCCTAGCCAGGACGCCTAGGTCCAACTTCTCTGACAGCCCCTCCCCTCTCCAGCGTGGCTCCCGGAGTAACCGAGTAATGTCAACAGCAGCCGTGGCCGCTCCGGGGACTGGGCCCCAGGAGTACTGATTCCTAGCTCCTCCCCACCCCATGGACCCAGAGAAGCCTTAGTTAGCCTAGCCTCCAGTGTCTCCTTCTCCCGAGACGGAGAAGGAGCCCCTCTCCTTCACATTACTCCAGCAATCTCTAACAGCCCAAGAACTAAGAATCAAGGAGTGGATCCGAAATGGAAAATGTGATGGTACCCAGGAGTCCCTAGTCCCCGGCTCTCCAAAGTCTCCTACTGAGTACATATAGGGCCCTAGAGAGTAATTAGTGGAAGAGGGAATAAATTCCTTTGGGCAGCGTCCCCCAAACCAGTTTCCACAACCATTCAGTGAAGCCTCCTCTTTTCCATCCCGCCTCCTCTTTTCTTAGTGCTCCCCCTTCGAGGGTGGGTGATTGGAGAGAGGGGACTCAGGGCGGGGCCTAAACTCCCAGAATCCCACCCCATCTTTAGGCTCCTCCCTCAGTGTTTTCCCCTTACCTTCCCCCGTCCCCCAAATCCAACAACTGGGTCTGAAAGGGGCAAACCTTCATTGTCACACTGCAGAAATTTTAGTGTGTGGTTGTGATGGGTTTAGACTCACAGACACACTCACAAATGCCATCAGACAGTGACAGACACACCCACTCGCAGTCAATAACATTTATGGACTACACATTGTGTGCCTCAGAGCACATACACGCAGAGACATACTCAATGCTCTCCAGCTCTGGCCAGTCTTTCTCACACCCAACATTCTTCCCACATCCCACCCACTAGCCCAGTGCCCTGGTGCCTCCCTCGCCCCCGCCTCCCACTTCTTTCTTTTTGGGCCCAACACTGCAGGAGAAGGGAATCACATACAAGCGAACAAGAAACCAAGGCACCCTGCCTCCCTGGTAGGAGGTGAAGCGTCAGGGGGCTTTCATGCTGAGGCCCAAATTCCCCCCACACAATCCCCCCCACCAGTCAAACAAGTTTGCCCTTTCAGTAAAAGAAGGTCGAGTGGGATTTTTGTTTGCATGTCGTCTTCCTCTATTAGATTGTAAGCTCCTTGAGGGCAAAGGACCGTCTTTTGCCTCTTTTTATACCCCCAGCTCTGAACCCACTGTCTCCCATGTAGCAGGCGCTTAAGAAATGTTTATTGAATTGAATCGAATTGAAGAAGGAAAGGGTGGGGAAGGAACTCTGATCTAATGGGAAAAGGAAAGGTAGAGGTGTGTGCCTACGAAGGCAGCTGAAGACACTGGCATGACCCTGTCAATGCCACTCCCCCAATGTGTGGGGGTGAGCAGTCGCCACCATGCCCCCCCACTTTAGTGACACAGTGAGCAAAAGAGGTTGGCATGATGGATAACCGGATAGTACCCCAGCCAAGCTAAACTATCCCTGCCCCACCCACCCCAACAACAGAGGGGTAGGATAAAGCAAAACTCGGAAGGGGGGCTGGCATCTTGGCATCCCAGACACTGACCTTCTCTGCCCCTAAGCCATGCCTACTCTCCCGCGGGACCAAGCAACAAAGACCAAGCAAAAGGGAGGGGCAGAGACACAGGCGTCCTCGGCTGCCCCGCCCCCCCCTTCTCCCCAGCCCCCCCCCTTCTCCCAGCCCCAGGGCACCAGGGAGGGAGTCGGGCCCGGGCAGCCGTCCGGGGAGGGAGGAGCGAGAGCAGGAGGGGGAGAGGGGGGCAGGGCAAGGAAGGGAGGGAGGTGAGGGGGGAGGGAGGGAGGGAGAAAAAGAAAGAAAATATTTTCCGTGTCCCCGCCTGCGGAGTCAGTGTGCGGTTTGGGAGAAAATGTGTCGGATATTTTGGGGCGGTCACGTGGGCGGGCAGGCTCCAAGAGGCCCCAGGACAGTCCTAGCCTAGAGCCCGTGGGCCCCCCAATAACCCCCCCCCCGTGACCGCGAACCCCTATTCTAGCGCCTGCCCATCACCAAGACTGTCTAATTCTGGGACCTCCGGGCTTCGAGGATTCCCCTTCCCCCTCCCCCTCCAGGTGAGTCAGAAAGGGGCTGGGATGCCTGGGTCCTACAATGGGGAGAGGGGGTGCGCGGGGGAGCAGTGGTCTAGGAAGGCTGCCTCTTGAATACTTAAGGGAGGAAGTCCTTCCTGGCTCTTAGGGGGCTCAAGTCGACCCAAGGAGGTGCTCTGAGAGGGTGAACTCTGGGGTGGAAGGAAGCTTTATCTTATCCTTTCCTAGAACTTGGAGTGGAAGGGGCTACCTGAAGAACTTTCCCGGTTTCCCTTTTGGGGGGGGTACCGGAGGCAAGGAGCTATTTAGAAGAGGGATTGCAGAGAGAGAGATCCTGGGCTTTGTTCTCTCCCCCGCCCCCCCCCCCCCCGAAAAACCAGGGAGAGGGTGCTGAGCGCCAGCCCGGGAGCAGCCGGGGAAATGGTCCATTTTGGTCAGAAAGGTTCTCCTCCCCTTTGACACTGAATGGAGGGCTATGAGCAGCAGAGATTTAAAAGGACAGTGATAAGAGCAGGGTGGCAGTTGGAGGACAGTGGGGGAGCCTGGGTGTTAGGCAGCTGGGACTCCTGGGTCAAGGGATTCCATTCTCCCCTCCCCACTTCCATCAGAGGGTGTAAGTCTGTACTCCCCGCCCCCCCCCCCCCCAGGTTGAAAGAGTTTCTTCTGGGTCCCTCTGGCTGAACGCCCAGGTGGGACAGAGGAAGGCTGGAAAACTGAGGTAAAGGACCCCAGAGTCCTATTGCTCCAGCCCTACTTACTGACTTTTGCTTCTTTCTTCCTAGCAGCCTCAGCCTAGTCCCCTCAGCCTTGCCCAGTATGTAGGAGGGAGTGTTTCAGGCAGCCAGAGGGTAAGTGTGTGCTGTCTGTTTGAATGGGGAGGAGGATCAGGGGATAAGAATGGGGGAAAGAGGGGTAGGGCAGAAGTCCGGATAGCCTAGGTCTGCTGTCCAGCATAGCTGGAGTGTCACTCCCTGAATTCGGAAGAATTGTTTCTCTCTAGTCATGGATTAACTTCTGGGGAGGGGCCTGGGACCTTCTGAGGTGAGGAGACCTCACCTGTGCCCACATTTTAGCAGGAGGTATTAGAGAGGACAGTATTAAGGAAACGAGAATTTGTGTAGTCTGTGTCTCTTTCTTGTCAGGAGAAGGGAGTGGGGATAACCTCCTAAACAACACCCCTTCCCCCATTCATACACCATAGCTCAGGGCCCTGGTAGGGAGTGGTGGGCACGCCCCCTTCTACCCCCACCCTGGCACATCCCCCCTGGCTCAGAAAGCCACCTAACTGGCACCTCCAGTTTCCCCCCTGCCCCACCCTGCCCCGTGCCCTCCGATGCCCACACACATTCCACTGGCATTGCCTGCCTTCTCCCCTGGGCACTGCCCTTTCCTGGGGCCAGTTTAGTGTAGGGAAGACACCTGGGGATGGGAGTGGGTGGGGACCCAGGGGTCTGGGCTCCTCAGACGTTGGCACAGGGCCAAAGGAAACACCCCCTTAGCCTTTGCAGCAGCCAGGGGGTCTAGGCAGGAGGCCTAAGGATGCCTGAGTCCTTCCACTGGGACTGTGGATGGGGTCATGGAAAAAGGTGGTCGTGTTTATTCAGGGGGGGTGAAGAAGGGGCGGGGGGAGAGCAGCCACAAGAGCCTCTTTGTTCCACAAGCTTAGCTGGACTGGGCAGAGAGACATGCCCCCCTTCCCATCCGCCCTCCATCCCTGCCCACGCCCACCCCCCCCCTCAGTTATAAGAGAAGCTGCTTTGTAAAGCAGCCCACCCCTCAACTGGGCCCACTCTCTGGGGTGGGATTGGTGGGATAGAGGGGTGAGAAACATTTCTTTCCAGACAGCTCCCTAGGGAAACCCAGGTGTCTCATATCCTACTCAATGCTTCTCTTTACTCCCTGCACCACCTCTTTCCTCCAACCCCAAAGTCTCCCCACCCCACCCTGGGCCTGAGCTTCCCATCTACAATGAACGAAAGAGAAACTAAGCTCTAAAGATGAGACATAGGCTTTTCCTAGCTTTGCCCCCCATTCCCATGTCACTCTAGGGAGATGAGAGGTAGACAGTTCCTATTCCTTCATCTACAAACCCCATTCCCAAGGGGGGCCATGTATTTGAGCACCCAGTTCTGGGTTTTTGCCTTCCTGCCTCCCATTTCTTTAAACCTCAGTCTAGAATCTCAATATGTTGGGGGTGGGGAGGGCGAATGAAATCAGCATAGGAGACCCTGGGCATCCTGGCTTCAAGTCTAAGCGGGGGGGGGGGGGGGGGAGGAGCCTCTTGCTTTTTACCCTTGGCATCAAAGGGGTTAATACAGTTGGAATGTGGCCCAGCCTGTTGGGCTGTGGCCCAGGGGCCTCTGGGAGCCAGGACTCCTGGCTCCACCTGGGATAAGGACTCCAAGGAGAAGGGGAAAGGAAGAGAGAGATGGGGCCCCTAAGGTTGGAAGGTCAGACTTCTGGGTAAATGGGTGAGGTATGAGGTGAATGTGGTAGGGGATGTCTCATAACCAGGGTTGAAGACCAGAATGGAAAGATCCATTCCTGCGGGGCTTGAGTCCATAGACACATCCACGCAGAGTTAGAGAGGGAAGCAGAGGTAGAAGATAGATACTAAGTAAGAGTTGCAAAATACAGGACCGATAGATGCTCAAAGATGAGAGATGGAGAAAATGATAAATATAAAGACAGAGAGATCATCACAGTCTCTGTATGTGTGTGTGTGTGTGTGTGTGTGTGTGTGTGTGTGTGTGTGTGTGTGTGTGTGAGAGAGAGAGAGAGAGAGAGAGAGATGTAAAAACCCCTCTCACCTCTTAATCTGCATTTTTCCCCTTTTGTGTCTGCCTCTCTTCATCCTCTCCCACTTCACTCCTAGAAGGGGATAAGCTGGATTCAGTATATAAGCCTTCTACTCCCAAACCCACTCACCATAAAGAAAGTAGAATCACAGTGAGTAGGCAGTGTACATACACAGGAAGAAAGGGAGAGACTAGGAGTTAGCAAAGGGAGAAGGAAGGTGATGAAAAGAGGTATTTGGGGGAAAAGAAAGATTTGAGGAAAAGATGGAAAGTTGGGGAGGGAGGAAGTTGGAATTTGGAAGGGAAAGGAGAGAGGGAAAGGGAGAGAAGAGTAAAAAGAAAGGGGAAGGAAAATTGGGAGGATAGGTAATAAGAGTTTCAGAAAAGAGGAATTGGGTAAGTGTGCCAGAAGAGTAGCAGAGGAGGATTGAGTGTGAAATGTACACAGATTAATACTGAGATAAGGAAATACAAAGGGATCTGAGAAACAGAGAAAGGCTCAAGCTTCAACACAGAGATAGAGACATCCTCCTCCATTGTTATCCCCAACTCCTAGGTCCAGAGGCTTGACCCCTCACCTCCCTCCTCCCCCTGCATCAACTCTTTCACCTACTTAGGACCGGACAATAGCCCCAGGGCCCAAGTCTGTTCTTCCCGGGAGTGGATTCTAGAGGGTGTCTCTAAGCCCCAGCACAACTCCCCTTCTGTATTTCCCCTAAATTTCCAAGAGCCCTTTACTAACAGCTGAAGATTGGGAAGGTTGCTGTCCTCTGAATGAGGCACAAGAGGGATATTTACAGTCAAAAGGTGATCTTCCCCCCTTCATCTGATCTTTTTTTTTTCTTTCTCACTCCAGGACCCTTGGAGCCCTGGTGGTTGGACTGGACAGGGTGGGCACGGAGCCTCCCGGGCCCAGGCGTCGGGCATGGGCGGGGGGTGTGGCTGAGGGTCCCCCCCGCCCATTGCAGACCCTAGAAGGCTCAGCTACCCATGCCACCGCCATGGCTGCCAATAAGGATCGTCTGTTTGTACCCAGTGCCCTGGGACCTGGGGCTGGTTTCCCTGGGACAACAAGCTTCCCTTTCGCCTTCTCTGGGGGACTCCGGGGATCCCCACCCTTTGAGATGCTGAGTCCTGGCTTCCGGGGCCTGGGTCAGCCTGACCTCCCCAAGGAGATGGCCTCTCTGTGTGAGTCTCAGGGGCTGTGAAGGGAAAGGGAGGGGAAGGGGAGATAATAAGGAAGTTGGAGGGTTCTCAGATCTGGGGTGTCCAATTGAGGCTTGACTGTTCTACAGGGTGGAGAGATGGTAACCAAGGTTCTTGGGCCCCCAGGTGGAGAAGTAGGTCTGAGAGACTTGGGCTACTGGAAAAACTGTTCTGATGGAGTCTTTGTTGGGGGGTGGGGGTGGTTCGGACCTGGGCCATGTGGAAGTAGTTATATTGAAAAGGGCTTTTTCATGCAAATAGGTTGGGGAAAGCAGAAGAGGAAGAACTGGGGGTTTGAGAGGTTGATGTTCTGGAACCTGAAAATTAATAGTCAGGGGCAGTCATTTGTTGCTAAAAAATAATTCTTGACATATTTATATGGCAAATGAAAGTTTGCAAAGCGTTATATAAGCATTATCTCATTTGCTCCTCCCAATGAAGTCTGTGCAGTAGGTATTATTATTACTGCCATTTTACCGATGAGGAATTTGAAGCTTTGTAGTCTTACCCCAGAGTCACACCTTTAATGTCTGTATCAAGATTGGGGTACACACATCTTCCTGATTCGAATATCTAGGATCCTATTGCCCAAAAGGAGTCTGGGAGTCAAGAGAGGCAGAGGAAGCTAGGAAGCCAGTCTGGGGAACAGTAATCATTTTCTGGGTTAGTGGGTTCAGTCTATGCTTCAGATGAATAAGCTCTTGAGCAACCCTAAAGACAAAATGGAAAAGAGGAGACCTAAGGTATGAGTTGAGAGGTCATCCTCTGGGATAGGGTGGAGGCAGACTTATAGATAGGAGGAGAAGAACTTTATATGTTAAGCAGAGGAGGTGGGGCCCCAGAGAGGGGGGGTGTCCTAAGATTATCTTCCCTCCCTTCTTTGTGGGTCTTGTGCCCCTCCTATCCTCTGGGGCCTGGCACAATGCCTGTGTATAGTGCAGATCCCAACATGCCCCCCTACCCTACCCAGTTTGAATGAAATCCTTGGGTACTGACAGTCACCTGGTCCTCCCCCATTCCCCCCACTGACCCCAAATATACACACACTCCATCCATCTTAGCTAGGACTTCTTCCCTTCTTCCTCTCTTTGGAAAGGAGTGTCCAGGGTCCTAGGAACTGGGGTCAGGGTATGATGGGGCTGAGGAGAGGCAGATGAGGCAGAGAGGGAGACCCCCACCCAAACTAGAAAGGAGAGAGAAAGTAAAGAGAGAGAGAAAATTGGAGAAATGCAGAGAGGAGCAGAAATGGAGATGGAACCCAAGAATCCTGGAGAGTCATAGTGGGAGAGCATGGGAAGAGAGGGGAGCCCTATATTTGAGGAGGGGCCACTAAGAGTGATGTGTATGGGTGTGTATGGTGGGGAGAAGGAGGGAAAGGGGGGACCAGGCTGGGATGGCAACTGTACTGGAAAGAGTGAGCTCGTCTGGAAATAGCAGACATTTGTGTGTGTGTGTGTGTGTGTGTGTGTGTGTGTGTGTGTGTTGAGTGTGTGAGTGTGTATGTGCATTCATATGTACTGTTCAGACACAAAAAGGACAAACAAGGGCAGTGGGTGACCTGGGAGATGCATGACCAACCAGGTGGCTGTGAATAGGATGGATATCATCTGTGGCCTGTCTTTGATAGTGGTCCCTAAAAACATGTTGAAACTATATGGACAGCTCGCAGGTGCATGGGAAGAAACAATGTATCCTCTTTCTCTGAGGCCCAGTAGACCTCCCTGGGCCCCCTTTCTATCTCTAATGAGGTTTTAGGACTCTGGATTCTGAAGGCCAAGACCCCTGCCCAGTTCAGAATCTATTGCAAAATCATAAGAACTTTGGACCCCATTCTTTCTGGGAATAAGTTGTCTATTTTAGGAGAAGCAAATGTGGAGCTTGAGAGAGCTAGAAAACCAACTTTCTGGCTAGCAGGAGTGGGATGACATTGAAAGGCAAGGGAGACAGCTAGGTATAGGATT
Source organism: Macrotis lagotis (assembly GCF_037893015.1). Classification (NCBI taxonomy): domain Eukaryota; kingdom Metazoa; phylum Chordata; class Mammalia; order Peramelemorphia; family Peramelidae; genus Macrotis; species Macrotis lagotis. The sequence continues at coordinate 253,978,067 of NC_133659.1, forward strand.
GGGAGATTCCAGAGCTGGAATTCTTGTCTTGGACCTCTTAAGGCAGTCGGGGGAAACCTGTGGACTTAGAATAAGGTTTTCAAATGCATAAAATAGATGATGCTATTAAAGAGAGTCATTATATTGAAACAGTTACTAACATTTTTTTTTTTTTAGAAAAAAGTTCAGGACACCAGGTTAAGAATCTTTAATTTAAAGGAAAAAGTACAGAGACCTGGGAGTCAGGTTGCAATTTCCATGACCCTATGACCCAATCTAAAATTTAGGGTTTGGGGTTTAAGGTGGGGTTAAGGCTGGAGAAAAGGTCAGGGACCAGCATGAGCCCCCTTTCCAAAGGCTGTCCTGGAGCCAGGGGCAGAGAAGTAGGCTCTGGAGGAGGAACAAGAATTAGGACTGGGAGCTGGGGAGGGTTGGGAGGGTGCGGCTGCTGAGGACAGGCCTGGGCAGAAAACTGTGGTGGTTGGGGGTGGGAGAGCCTGGGCCTCCGACGACTTGGGTGGGGGAGACACCATGGGAAAGCTGGTGGTGGGAGCAAAGAGGGAAACAAAAGGAGAGAAGAGGAACCATGTGCTGTCCTAGGGAAGCCCTAGTCAGTGGTGAGGGTTCCCTCTTCCTTTTAGGCCCCAGATCTCTCTGGCTCCCCCCCCCTTTCCTTTCATATTTTGTCCCACATGTGTATCAGTCTTTGGCCTCTTTTCCCTCTGTTCACAGTCCTTTTGAGAAAGATCAGAGATTGGTGTGCAAGGGTCAATGAAGAGCATTCTGGTGGTTAGACCAGTCCAGGTCTGATTAAGTTCATACTTTCTCAGAAGCCACTCTAGGTCCCCAGATCCTGAGCCCCCTTCAGAATCCCCTTGTAGGTAGTTGCTTAGGGGGGCAAAGTTGGATTTCAGGGTGAGATGGGTATGAGGGAGCCAAGGTGGAGGGAGCTTGGGGGAGTGTGTGCGAGGCTGGCTTGTGGAGGCTTGCTTGGATGGAAAGGCAGGGAGGATTTCGTAGATGTGTCCATAGTCCTTGTATTTCTTGGTGAGAATCTAGGGGTCTTTCTTTTGTATCTGAGGGTGAGTGAATTTCCAAATGCTGAGAATGTATCAGTACTGACCTGATGTTAACCTGGGGCACCGTGGAGACAGAGTGCAGGGGGTGGGAGCCTGGGGTCAGGTCTGCAGATTTCTTTTCCCCATAGAGGGCTGCACGGTGCCCTCCCTGCCCAGTCCCATGGGGTCAGGGGAGACACACAGACACATGAAGAAAATGAAGGAGAAATAGATGAGAGGAGCGGCAATCCAAGAGATGGGTAGAGGGCCACAAACAAAGGGAAAGACTCAGGCAGAGAGACAACCGGGAAGGCAGAGACAAAGGGAGACAGAGGCGCAGTGACAGAGGGGAGTGCAAACAGGCGGGTGAGGGCACCGGGCAAGCGGCCTCAAGGAAAAAACCCCAGACTACCGCCTCCTTCCCTTCCCTCCCCTTCCCTGCTCTCTCTCCTCCTTCGGCTCCAGCTCCAGGCCGACACAAACGGGGCTTTGATTGCAACAGGAAACCTCTCCGGCGGGGGGAGCTGGGCAAGCCGCCGCCTTTGGGGCCCAGTCTGCACCCCCCTCCTGCCTCTCCCTGGCCCCCCTCTATCCAATCCTTACCATGGAAGGCCCCGATCCCAGGCCAAGGCTCCCCACCCCTTAGTCCCACCTCCCCGAACTCAGAGACCCCTCCCATTGCCCTGGGCCATCCTCTCATCAGAGGCTGCTCCAAAACCCGGGTCGTCTTCCCTGTGCCCGCTTTGCCCTGTAAACCGCCCCCTCCCATTAAATTGGAAAGGAGAAACAGCCGATCAGGAGTGAGGTTGCAGGGTGAGGGGTAAAGAAAGTTATTTTCCCCCTTTTCCTCCCTGTGTGTCAGCTAGAATCCATCTGTGCCAGGGCAGTGTTGGGGGAAGGGGAATGATGAGGGTAAGACTGTTCAAGACCCGTACAACTTAGGGCCTGGATGGTCGCTTTCCTTATGGGGGGAGGAGATACTCCTTTCCCCCTTCTCTTGGGTGTGTATGTGAGTGTGAGTGTGTGTGCCATTGGGAGGCTCCTGGGAAGGAGGGGGCACCAGAAGAGGGGGTGAGTCAGGCAGTGTGCCCCCATCCCCCCCCCAGGCTGGTGGAGAACATCTGGTTTTCATGAAATGCTAGAAGAGTAATGGGCCTAATTGCTGCAATAAGGGCAGGGGGAACATTGGGGGTAAGGGGGGGAGTTGAGCAGCTACCCACCCCCCCTATCTGTCACACCTTTCCCCTAGGCTGTGTGTGTGCGGGGGGGGGGGGGGGGGGGGCGGTGAGGCCGATGGGAAAGGCTAGGCAGGGTGCCCTGATGTCCTTCCCCTCCTGGGACCCCCTTTCTTAGGAAGGAACTCCGAAAGGGTGATGTTGAATGGGGAGCATCTGGTGTTGGGAAGAGGGGGGCCGGGAGGGTTTGGGGCTTTCTGGAACCCTCCTCCCCCACTGCTCTATGCCCTCCTCCCAGTCCCCCTCCCTGTGGCCTGGCCACTTCTGGTTCTAATTACCAACCAGGCGGGCCTGACTTAATTGGGACCTTTCGGGAGAGGAAGGGTGGAGGGGGAAGGGTGGGGGACTGACAGCCCGCACTGAAGAGCTGGGTTCCCTTTATCCCTTCCACCTGGGTTTTGGGGACTTGGTGTCACCCCCAGTTTGGTCCCCACATATAAATTTCTGTTCTGAGTATTCAAGGGACTGCTCTGACTCTTACCCTGCCTGTGGTTTGATTCCAAGGCCAAAGATATATCCCCTTCCTTGTTGGGGTGCCCCCTTCAGGAATGGGGAGTTGGAAACATGAGGGGGGAGTTTACTCTGGAATGGAAAGATACCAGTATTCCCTTCCCCAGCCCCCTAATTCAGTCAGCCCCCCTCCCTGTCCTCAGTCTCACTTCCCCAGTCCCCTCAGTCTCTTCCTCCTATGCCCCCCCGACTATCCAGCCTCCCCCGAACCCCACCTCTCATTCCCACCCCCTCCCCAAGACCTCACCTCCCAGCCTGCTGTGGCACCCCTCGCTCTGCTCCGCTATCTGTCCTCCCAATCCTGTCCCCAATATTTGTCCCCTCAAGTCCCTTGCACCCCTTAACTACCCTCCCCCCAGTTGCATCAGAGATTCTTAGAAAAGCGGCGCCCCGCCCCGCCCTGCTTCTGCCGCCGCCGCTGCCTGGGCTGGGGGGGGAGGGCCAGCAGCGCTGGGGTCTCTGTGCGCCCGTGTGTGTGCGTGTGTGTGTCTGTCTGTGTGTGCGTGTGTATGTCTGTATGTCTGCATGTCTATATGTGTGTGTCTGTGTGTGCGTGCTTCTGTGTGTCTGTGTTGTCTGTGTGTGTGTGCATGTCTATATGTGTGTGCATGTGTGTGTCTGTGTGTGCATGTGTGTGTCTGTGTGTGTCTCGGGGGCGGGGGCGGCGCTCCCACTCGCTCCGCGCCTCCCCGCGTGAGCCAGGCTGACCGAGCCGGCCGGGCAGGCCGGGCAGGCGGGCAGCCGGGCAGCCGGGCAGCGGGGCGGGGCGCTGGGCTGGACGGGCCGGGGGAGGGACAAGGGGGGGGGCGGTTTCCGGGAGTCGCCGCCGCTGGCGCTGTCCCGGGGCCAGGCCCCCCGACTCCGCCCGGGCAAACTCTTGACGTGGACTGTGCCCGGCCCCGGGCCCCCTCCCCGGCCGCTCCTGGCTCCTCCGCCGCCGCCCCGGGCCCCCAGCAGCTCCCCAGGGTCCCACGGGGGGGGGGCACAGACGCGGGAGCAGCGGGAAGGGAGCGGCGAGGGTCTCCGCCAAGGGGGGCTGGGAGGGGGGGGCGCTTGGCCCTCCTGAGGGGGAGCCCAGGCTCTGGGGAGCAGGTGGTGGTCCTTGGGGAGGGGGCGGCCGGTGGCGCTCCGGGGAGTTGCTGACCCGCGGGGGCAGTTGTTCATGGGGGGCGCGTTGGAGATTGGGGGGGGCGGAGCAGACTAGGGGGCGATCGGCGGGCGGTTCCGGGGGCCGGCTGGATCCCCTGGAGGGGTATTTGAGGGATCGTGGGTGGGCCCGGGTGGGCTCTTGGGGCTCTCTGAAGGATCGGAGGGGCCCTTAGGGAGCTCTGCAGGGGGGCAGCCAGGGACCCTAAAATCCGGGCATGGGGGTCCGGAGGACAGTGGGAGTCGCCGTGGGGGGCAGGGCCGCAGGCGATAGACAGTCGGGGACCCCGGCCGAGCCGCGGGTGGGCAGTGGGGGCCGGGGAGGAGGCTGCGCGGCGGGGCCGGGGCCGGCTGGGCGGGGCCGGGCGGGGCCGGGTCAGGGGGAGGTGAGCGCGCTCGGCCGCCCGCCCTGAGGGGGGTTCCCGGAGAGTTCACGTCGGGCGCGCGCTTCGGCCCCGGGACAAGGCGCTGGGGGGAGGGGCGGCGGGGGCGGGGCCTGGAGGCGGGGCCGAGCCCGAGCCGCAGGAATGTGCCGGGCGCGCGCGCGGGGGGGGGGGCGGAGCCTCGGAGCCGTCTGGGGCAGGGGCGGGGGAGGGGAGCGAGCGCTCCGGACCCGGGCCGGGCGGGGGGCGGGGGGGGGCTGGGGGCCCCCGCCTTCCCGCGCGCGCTCTCTCTCTCTCTCTCTCTCTCCCTCTCCCCTCTACTTGAGGGGGCACGCGGAGTGTGGAAGCGAGGAAGGGGGAGGGCACGCGCGCGGCCTCTCCGCTGTTGCTCCCGCCTCCGCTGCAGGCACGCGCGTGGGTGCGAATGACGGGCTTCCGTACGCGGGCCTGGGATTCGAGGGGCGTCCGTGCACGCGTGTTTATGTCTGCACATGCGTGCGGGCCCGTGCGTGCACGGCCGAATATGTGCATAGGCGCGCAGCCCCAGATGTGCGCGCGCGCGCGCGTGGAGGCTGCGCGGGTGTTTGTGTGCGTGTGCGCGCGTGTGGAGGGTGCGTGTGCGTGTGCGCGCTCGGCCCCCGCTCGGCCGGCCCCGCTCGGCCCGGCCCGGCCCCCCTGCGCGCTCCAGCCCCACCCCCTCCGCCCCTCCGGGCTTGGCTTTTACAAAAGGTCCGCCCGGCCAGAGCCGCCTCGGCGCCCGCCCGCCCGCCCCGAGTGAGCGGGACCGCAGCCCCGCCCGGCCTCCCCCGCGGGGATCCCCGGCCGCGCGCCCCTCCATGCCGCCGCGCCGCCGGCCCCGGCGCTCCCCCGCCTCCCGCCAGTAGCGGGGCGCCGCCGGGGCGCAGGGGGGCTGCGCGGGACCCGGCCTGCCCCGGCTCCTCCGCCCTGGGCCGCGATGTACGACTGCATGGAGACGTTCGCCGGGAGCCCCAGACGGCTGTACGGGGCGGTGGGGCCGGGGCCCGGCTTGCTGCGCAAAGCCCCCGCCAGCCCCTGCTTCGCCGGGCTCGAGTCCTTCTCCTGGCCGCCGGCCGCCGCTCTGCAGTGTAGGTACCGCTCGGGACGCGGCCGCGGGCGCCTCCTCTCCGGCCCTTTAAACCCGCTTTGGAGTCGGCGGGGTGGAGGGAAGCTCGCCGCCCTCGCGGGGGCCCTTTAAATCCCGGGGGGGGGGGCCGGCCCTTTAACCGCGGGGCCCCCCGCGGGCTTCTGTGGGGGTGTGCGGTCGGGGTGTAGTAGGTGATTTCCAGCGTGGGTGTGCGGCCGGTGTCACTCGTGGGGGGGGTCCCCGGTGTTTACTTGTGCACTTCGCAGCCGCGGGAGCGCAGCCCGAGGAAAGTTGTGCGGGCCCCGAGCGATCGGGGGGGGGGGGCCGGGAGGGGCCCCCTCGCCCCGGGGCGGGAAATGGGGGTGACAGTCACTCTCGGGACGGGAGTGCGTGCGTCTGTGACCTTGGGAGGGTGGCCCGGTGTGTGCGCGCGTGTGCGTGTGCGGCTCGCCCGCCCCGTGGGCTTTGGCCCGCGTGGATGCTTGCGGCGTGAGCCTGAGGCGCGGGGGACCCCGCGGGGGGCGGTCTGGGAAGTGAGCTGCGTGAGAGCATCCCGGCCCCCTCCCGTCCGAGCGTGGCGGGGCGCGGAGGGCAGGGGTCCCCACGGCCGGCCCGAGCGCCCCTCCGGCCCTTTTCCACAGACCAGTTTGGAGACTATGTGCCGGGGGGTGGGGGGGGGGGAAGGAAAGGCCGGCCCCGGGGAGGGGGCTTCTTCCTCGCTGGGGCCCCGACCTCGCTCCTGCCCCCCTCCGGCGAGGGGCGGCATCGGCCGGCGCCCCGGGCCGGCCCGGGAGGGAGCGCGGGGCCCCCCGGAGTCCCCTCTCCAGAGCTGTAATAAAAAGCCGGGCCCGGGAGGCCGTAAAAATGAAGTCCAGATGAGAGGCCGCTTTGAAGAGCGGGCTGCGGGGCCCGGAGGCGGGGCCGGGGCGGGGGCCCGGGCCAGGACCCCCCCAGCTACTCAGAGTTTCCGTAGGGCACGGGTCCCTTTAGGGGCGGGGGGCAGGCGCTGGTGAGGATGGGGGCGGGAAGAGAGAAGGGAAAAGGGCAGGGCGGCCCGGGGGCGCTGTGGGAGTGTGCGAGCCCGGTCACCCGCCCGGAGCCCCCGCCAACGCTCCCCACTCCTTGGCACTCCGCAGCGCTGTTTACAAGTTCAGCCCTTCTCGGTTCCACAGCCGAGCCGCTCCGAGCTGATGGCCCGGCTGGGGGGGCCGGGGAGGACTGGGGGGGCGTCTGGGCCCTTCAGGGCTGGGCTGGGGGGAGGCCACGTTCCTGGAGGCGACCGATGGAGGCTACTCCAGGGGTCAGGTCGGGCCTTGCAGTCGTTCGGGGTAGGCACCGAACTGGCCCTTGGGCTTGGCTGACCGCTTCCTCGCCTCACCGTCGCTCCGTGGGGGCTGCTGGGTTTATCCCCCTCTCCAGCGGGCCAGGGTTCCGAGGAGCCAGGACGGGGGCAGAGAAAAGATATGGTGGAGCGGGCTTGGTGGGACCAGAGTGGTACTTGTTGACTGTCTCGGGAAAGGGGTCTCTCCTTTTTGTGTGTGTGTGTGTGTGTGTGTGTGTGTGTGTGTGTGTGTGTGTGTGTGTGTGTGTGTGTGTGTGTGCCTGTGTGTGCCTGTGTGTGCCTGTGTGATGGGAGGAGGTGTGGGTTGGCCCCAGAGCCTGGGGCTCCGCAGTGCCCCCAGCCTCGCAGCTGGGAGCATTTACAGCCGATTATAAAGAGTTTGTTTGAAGCTCTCCACTGGCTGGCCAGGAATTTCCTCAATTTCAGCAATTTGGACTTTAAAAGGAGAAAAACCCAGAGCCCACCACCTCCTCTTCCCTCAAAGAGGCCCCCTGATTCCGACCCAGCCAAGCCAGTTGTGCCTAGGGGGGCCCTTGTTGGGGACAGTCTGGGTCCACCATTGGGTTAGGGTCTCTGGAGCAGCTTCCCCACCCCCAGATGGGCTTCAGAAATCACTGGCTTGTCCCTTAGGGTTTAGAGATTGGGGATGGGGGGGAATAAGGGTGGGCTGCTACAGGGGTGCCCGGGCAGGGGTGATGGCATCACCCAAAGTAGATAAACTGCCCCCTAGGCCTGTCTCCTCGAACCCCTCTGCTTTGTGGATTGGCTGGCACTGCCCCATGCAGGCTTGGCCCCACCCGGGGCCCTTTCGCAAGAGAGGAAATGAGGCAGCTCTCTGAGGGCAAGGAAGGCGTCAATGCCCGAGGTGAGCACCCAACCCTGTTCTTAGCCCAGTGGGCACCATTTATCCAGAGTAAAATGTGGTGGGAAAAATGGGTCTGGGGAAAGAATTTGGCAGTCCATCCCTCTCCAGGATTCTTAGGAGCAGCTCTCCCCCAGCCCCCAATTTTGAATAGAACTCAGGAATTCTTCTCCTCCTCCCAACCTGGATTCTTATGTAAATGGAGGGGGGGGGGACCCTGGGTCAGGTCTCCCTTCCCCCAGCCTACCCTCTGGGTGGGTGGAGCCAGACTGTAACCCTGGAATCTGGCCCTCGGATGCTCTTTCTGGTTGGATTGGGGACCAAACCCAGGTGAGCCCCAGTAGGCTGGGAAGGATGTGCAAAAAGCTGATGCATCTCGGATTCTTCCATTCTCTTACATAGTAGGGTTCTGGGGGGCTCTAATGGTGAGACTCCTGACCTATCTAAAACTTGTGTGTCTGTCTCTTTCTGTGTCTGTCTCTGTCTCTCTCTGTCTCACTCTCTCTGTCTTTCTCTGTCTCTCTGTCTCTTTGTGTGTATGTGTGTCTGTATCTCTCCCAAATATAAAAAGCAGTCTTGTCTGCACTCAGATTAATTACTTCAGCACAGAAGTGAGCAGCGGCTTCTTCCCCCATTGTGAGGTGGGTCTTCCCGCTTTGGGGAGCCCAGTTTGGGAACAGCTCCATAAAGTAATCAGGAATGGAGAAACATGGAGACAAAGCGTTCAAAGCTAGTCCCTCCTCCCTTCTCCCCCTCCTTGCAAGTTGCTGCTTGCCTTCTCAGGCATGTGCCCCACAGACTCCCAAACAGGCTTCGGCATACATGCCCCCCTTGTCTCTCCCCTCCCTGGGCCCCATTTTCAGAGTCCCACCTTTTCTCTCTTCTCCTCCTATAAACTAGTCCCTGGATTTGAACAGTGTCATTGCCTCTTACTTAATTTTCCTTGGTTGGGATTCAATGAGATCTGCTGCCACCTCACCCTGTGTGGTTGGGCAAGTCTTTTCACTTACTTGGGCCTCAGTTTCCTCATCTGTAAAATGATGGAATTTCTTAGGTTATAATTCTATGATTATATGCTTTTTTGAGGAGATAGCCAGAAGATATTCTTGGGCACTTGAACTGTATTCACCCAGGATGACCCCTCTGCCTGTCTCTCTTCATCCCAGATAGATTTAGGGCTAGGACACTGAGAAATTAAGGAATAGGGGCATGTTATTAAAGCATTTCCTGAAGGGAAGAGGGTAACTTCCTACCCTATTATGTTTTGGAAAAATGGAGGGCCAGAATTCCGGGCTCTTCAGAAGCCTCTCGCTCCCCACTTACCCAGTGCTCTCCCAGAGGCCCCAAGGAGGGGACCATTGGAAGACGGGGTTCTATGAATCCTGGCTAGGGAAAAAAGGGAAAGAATCTTGGTGAAGGCAAAAGTTTTGACACCCCAAACCCTGTTTTGTTTTGTTTTTTTTTGTTTTTTGATTGGGTCCTAGAACCTTGAGCTTTTATATTATCCTGTTCAAATGGTTCATTTACAGATGAGGAAACTGAGGGGTTAACCTCTCAGGTTGGTCTTGAGCCTCTGGATTTGGGGGGATTAGGTTTTTGTTTTGAAAAAGCTGAGGTGAGACTGGCTTTGTTGAAGGGTTGTTGATGGGTGGGTGTTTATTATATGCATGTGGGGAAATGGGGGGCCTGTTTATGGTAAAGTTGTATATGTGTCCATGAGAAAAGGGGTCTGTACGTTGTTACTGAAAGGTTATTTGCATGTCTGTGTTATTGTTGGGTAGTTGTTGCTAGAAGACTGGAAAAATAAGCAGAAGGGTGTTGTGGGGGTGGGGGGGTACCTCTGTTAATTCCACATTGCTCCTCCCCCTCCCAGCTGTTGAGACCCAGAGCACAAGCTCCGAGGAAATGGTGCCCAGCTCCCCCTCACCCCCTCCACCTCCCAGAGTCTACAAGCCCTGTTTCGTCTGCAACGACAAATCTTCCGGCTATCACTATGGGGTCAGCTCCTGCGAGGGTTGCAAGGTGTGTGTTGGGAAAACCTAGACCCCCCTTGAGCTGAGTCAAAGGAAGTTGGGGTGGGGCCAATGGAAAGGGTGAGGGCCCAAGATTAAGGGGTGGGTAGGTCAGTCAGTGAAGCATTTCATTGAGCTGAGCACCTACAAAAAAGGCAAAAAAGGGGGGGTGGGGGTGACATCAGGGAATAGAAGTTTGGGTGGGGCCCAGAGGTGTTGGGCAAGTCTTTTGGGTAGAATACACTCTGTTCTAGGCTGGAAATTGGGAGGGAAAAGGAGAGGTTCTGGGTGGGAGCCTGGAGGTCTAGGAATGTTGCTTTGAAGACCCCCCCCTTTTTTCCCCATCCACCGCCAGGGTTTCTTTCGAAGAAGCATCCAGAAGAACATGGTGTACACGTGTCACCGGGATAAGAACTGTATCATCAACAAGGTGACCCGAAATAGGTGCCAGTACTGCCGATTGCAGAAATGTTTTGAAGTTGGGATGTCCAAGGAAGGTAGGTTCCCCTGGACTTGTCAGGACCATGTCTCTGCAATTGGCCCCCACCTCACCCTCTGAAACCTTGCTCCTTTTCACCCTACCTTTGGAGAATCCCCCTCAGCCACCTATCCTTAATATTCAAACCGGTCCATGGGCCTTAACCCTTTGGTTTCCCACAAATAGGAATGGAGATTAGGGATCACCTGCCCTCCTCCCATGGGAAAATCGAGGGCATATTAGAGATATCCCATTTTTCTTCATCCTTGCCCCAGGATTTAGCACAGATTTGGGGTGCTGGCTCCCTCTCCTTCACCCATCCCCCACCATTGTGCTGCCAGGGCTATAAGTGGATATCCTGCCGGCCTTGTATCCTGCCACCCCCACCCCCCACCCCCCCTCACTGGCTCCCTCGGTAGCTCCTGCAGGGTGACAGGAAGGGCAGGATGGAGGCCTGCTGCCTGGAGAGAGAGGGAGTGGGGACTACAGGCCCTGGGCCCGGGAAGGGAACCTGTGAGACACAGTAAATGTGGGGAATGGAAGGGGGAGAGGTGGGTGCTGGGAGGAGGCCGGGGTCCCTTTGAGATGCAGGAGAAAGGGACAGGGATGGACCTGGGTGTCCTGACCTTTCTCCTTGGCTTCTCTTCCTCCACTCCCTACCCTGCCCCAAGCTGTCCGGAATGATCGAAACAAGAAGAAAAAGGAGGTCAAGGAAGAAGGTCCTCCTGATAACTATGAGCTGAGCCCCCAGCTGGAAGAGCTTATTGCTAAAGTCAGCAAGGCCCATCAGGAGACTTTCCCCTCATTGTGCCAGCTGGGCAAGTATACAACGGTGAGTAGGCATAGCATGGTCCGGGGTTAGGGATCGAGGGAGGAGGGGCTAGGCTTCTGGAGATGCTGAGAAGGAAGGGGAGCAGCTCAGAGAGGTGTTGGGGAGATGATTAGCAAGCTATGGGAAGAAGATATACCAAATTGGGTTCTCAGTTCCCCCCCCCCCTGCCCCTTAGGCATGGGGAAATAATCATTTGGGCAATAGAAGCAATCAGGTGACTCACCCAGAATCACACATTTAGTATGTCTGAGGCTGGATTTGAACTCTGATCCTTCTTTCTCCAGGGCTGGTGCTCTAAAAACAGTGCTCAATAAATATTTATTAAGCCCATGCTGAGATAAGACTTTGAGAGTAGGTCACAGTGGCTTTAGACCCTGTAAATTCTGATTCTCCTCCCTAGAACTCAAGTGCAGATCACCGGGTGCAACTGGACCTAGGCCTGTGGGACAAATTCAGTGAGCTGGCCACCAAGTGTATCATCAAGATTGTGGAGTTTGCCAAGAGACTTCCGGGATTCACAGGCCTCAGCATAGCTGACCAGATCACCCTCCTCAAAGCAGCCTGCCTGGACATCCTGGTAAGACTGTGGGAACCACCAAAGAACACTTTCTTTAATTATATCTGGATTCTACCTTCCCTTAGACCCCTGATCCCTCAAGGCTTAGCACATCTCATAAATATTCCATACTCTAGAAATCATTTTCCCCTAGGGAACTGAATCTGCACCCACTTAAGCCCTAAGACCCCTTTTATCCAAAGCCAGCCCCTCCCCATCTCCTAGCTCAAGGCTTCTAGGATTTCTTTTGTTGGATGCCTTTGGTCTCCTTTCTGACATTCCTTAGGTCTTCTCCTGACACTGCCCACCTAAGCAGCCCAGCAGGTGTGGTTTAGTAGAAAGGACATTGGAGTCAGGGGACCTTTGGCCTCTAAGATCCTCATCCACACTACCCACCCTACTACCCTTCTGATTACTCCAGAATTACTCCTTAAGACTGACCACAAGGATATTCTCTTCCCCATTCTGGCCTCTTGAGACCCTGACTCTCAGAAAGCCTTGAGATATTCTCTCTCTCTCTCTCTCTCTCTCTCTCTCTCTCTCTCTCTCTCTCTCTCTCTCTTTTAGTTTTTTGCAAGGCAAACGGGGTTAAGTGGCTTGCCCAAGGCCACACAGCTAGGTAATTATTAAGTGTCTGAGGCCGGATTTGAACCCCAGGGACTCCTGACTCCAGGGCCGGTGCTTTATCCACTACCCCACCTAGCCACCCCTGGAAAGTCACTTCAGAAAAGACTTGAGGTAAAAGTTTGTCTACTGGTCAGTGATCAGTGTTAGAAAAAGAGACGGAGGGGCAGCTAGGTGGCATAGTGGATAAAGCACCGGCCCTGGAGTCAGGAGTCCCTGGGGTTCAAATCCGGCCTCAGACACTTAATAATTACCTAGCTGTGTGGCCTTCGGCAAGCCACCTAACCCTGTTTGCCTTGCAAAAAAAAAAAAAAAGACTCTCCAGCTCCTAGTTTTCCCTATATTTTCCTTCACTTCCCACTTATACTCCCCCTTGGGGCTTATTCTCAAAGTTGGTATATTGTTCATGATATAGTCCTGTCCCTGACAGACTCTTCCTCCTGCCCTTTGCCCCACCCCGATGCTGGGTCTTGGTTCATTAGCCCTTTCCACTGCCTTCCTGAACAGGTCATAGATTCTTCTCACTCCTCACTCCCCCTGAGCCCCATTATCCCCCTCCCCATTGCCTTTCTGTTAACCCGGCAGTTTCATAGTATTACCTCCCATTCCCCAATAAAGCCAGGACCACCCTTGACCAGCTCCCCATCTTGTATCTCTCCTTACTCACCCTGCCTCCAGATGCTTCGGATCTGCACTCGATACACCCCGGAGCAGGACACAATGACTTTTTCTGATGGGCTGACCCTCAATCGGACACAGATGCACAATGCTGGCTTTGGGCCTCTCACAGACTTGGTCTTTGCCTTTGCTGGACAGCTGTTGCCTCTTGAGATGGATGACACAGAGACTGGACTGCTCAGTGCTATCTGCCTCATCTGTGGAGGTATCCTTGTACCCTTAGCCTTTTTCTTCCTGCTACTCCAGACCCTGCTGGTCCAGTTCTTTAAAACAGCCACTTCTGGGAAAGACCCCTTAGCCCTTTCTACCAGGGTAGATCATAATAAGCTTTTCTCTTCTACCTTCACTGAGTGGGGATAATATGGGAAATTGCAGGCTTTGCTCTGGGACATCCTCTAGTGGGGTCCCTGGCATTCCTGCTGTCCCCAGTCCTCCACTATTACTGTTTTCTCCCATCGTTTCCCATAAACTTTTCTCTTACCCTTGCCTCCTCTTCCACACTTTCCCAGACCGAATGGACCTAGAGGAACCAGAGAAGGTGGACAAATTGCAGGAGCCACTCTTGGAGGCCCTGAGGTTGTATGCACGGCGGCGGCGGCCCAGCCAGCCTTACATGTTCCCAAGAATGCTCATGAAGATCACTGACCTTCGGGGCATCAGTACCAAGGGTCAGCCTGGAAGGGATGGGTGTGGTGGAGGGAAACATGAACTGAGGAAAGAGCCTAGATCTACTTGGGGGCCACATTTCTTACACACCCACCCTCTGCCTTAGGACTCAGTACTTGGTTGGGGGAGAGGGGGAGGAAGAGGAATACCCAGACTAATTGGGGGGAAATAGGCAGATTTCAGACACATGATGATTCTGGGCAAGTCACTTAGCTCTGGCCTGCCTCTGTTTACTCATCTCTAAAAATGGGGATAATAGTACCGACCTCCAAGGTCATAAGGATCAAATGAGTTAAGATTTGTAAACTTTAAACTTTAGAGTGTTATATAAATGCTGTTACTACTACCACATCACCACTACAAACCCAATCTTCTACTGCTATTACTATCACCACCACCACCACCACTACAAAACCATTCTATTACTATCACTACCACTGCTACTACCACTATCACCACTACAAAACCATTTTCCTACTATTATCACTACCACTGCTACTACCACTATCAACACTATAAAACCATTCTACTACTACTACTACTATCACTATCACTGCTACTACTACCACCACTACTACAAAAACCATTTAGCTACTACTATTACTACCACTGCCACTACCACTACCACTATAAAACCATTCTATTACTATCACTACCACTACCACTACCACATCATTCTCCTACTATCACTACCACTGCTACTACCACTATCACCACTACAAAGCCGTTTTACTACCATTACTACCACCACCACTACAAAACCATTCTGCTACTATTACTCCCACTGCTACTACCACTACCACCACTACAAAACCATTCTACACTACTGCTATTACTACCACCACTACTACTGCTGCTGCATAATTGAAACTCACTTAAAAAAAAAATCTTTCCTCACAGAGAAACCTGTGAAGTAGGTAGGTTGTACAAGTATTGTCCCATTTTGCAGATGAGAAAACTTGAGTCTAATAAGTGGTGACTCAGTCCCAGAACTAGTCCATGTGAAGGTTTGCCTTTGAACCTAGGTCTTATTCCAAAGCGGATTCTTTTTCCTCTGCCCTCCACTGCTTCAGTACACTTGGGTTGTGTTATACTTGGGGGGCTTGTAAGATCAAAGTTAGGACTGGGGATAGTTTCTCTGGAAAGGCTTCCAGGAAGGAGTCAGGAAATGGGCACCTACTTTTAGCTATATCTAATCCATCTCTGGCCCTGGAGGAGAGAGTGAGTTGGAATGTCATGGTCTCTATTTCTATTTATTTATTTTTTGCAAGGCAATGGGGTTAAGTGACTTGCCCAAGGCCACACAGCTAAGTAATTATTAAGTGTCTGAGGCCAGATTTGAACTCAGGTGCTCCTGGGCCAGTGCTCTATCCACTACATCACCTAGCTGCCCTCAATGGTCTTCTTTTAAGAATGGAGGAGAAATAATGACGATGCGCAGACCCTGGGTTCAGTTCTTTCCAGATAGTCTCTTATTTGATCTATGCCACAACCCTGGGAGGAAGGGGTTATTATTACCCCCATTTTTCAGTAGAGAAGTGACTTGTCCAGGGTCACTCTACTAGGAAGGATTTGGCCTGGATTTGCCCCCTGGTCTTCCTGATTCCTGGCCCAGGGTTCTAGCTGCCCCAGTAGAACAGGGTGAGGCAGAACCGGGCAGAGAAGGGCATCCCAGATTGTGAAGTGCCCATTATTAGAGACAGGAGTCAGGAATGGGAGGGTCCCTTGCCATCAGGCTGGAAAGTCCTAGAAGATGAGTGGGAATGAGGCAGGTCAGAGGAAGGAGAAGTGGCAGTACCTGATCATCTCTTCCTTGGGGTCCTTTTCTTCACAGGAGCAGAACGCGCTATCACTTTGAAAATGGAGATCCCAGGTCCAATGCCCCCCTTGATCCGGGAAATGCTGGAGAACCCTGAGATGTTTGAGGACGACTCCTCGCAGCCTGGCCCCCGAGCGGAGCCCCCCAGCGAGGATGAGGGCATAGGGGGTGGGGGCGATGGGGACCTCAGTCCCCCCCCTGATCCAGACCCCTGATTTCCCCCTGCTGTGGTGGCGGTGGTAAGGGGTTCTCAGATCCCCAGGTAGCAGACTGACCATCCCCACCAGTGACTGGGAGAGGACCTTCGGTGCCCTCTCTTTACTCCCATTCCCCAAACCAGCACCAGTTCAAGCTCCTTGTTTTTTGCCAAAGTTTCCTGGGCTTCGTGTCCATCCTTTCCCCTCACCAAGTCCTAACTGGGCTTCCTCCCCACAATTTTCTGGCTGGGACCCGATTCCCCTGCCTCCTTCCCCACCTTTGGGAGATGGACCGGGAAGGGAGATGGGGTCTCAGCTATGAATCCAGGAGCTGCCTCTTGGACATCGGGATCCCTCAGTTCCCCAGCAGGGAGAAGGGGGAGAACCTTTGTTGGTGCTGAGTAGGTGAGGACCTTGTCTCCCACACATCTCCCCCCTCCCCTGCCAGGTGCTTAGACCTCCAGGAATAATTAGGAACACTAGAGACCAAAGGGGGAGTTCTGGGGTGGGGGGGGCAGATGCAGGCCCAGTCTGCAACTCTTGGCTGAAGACTGGCAAGGAACCCCCCTTTCCCTATGCTTCCCCCACAAAAAAGGGGAAGTGCCCTCCGTTAAGAATCCCCCAGCCCTATCATGTGCCTTGGGTGTCCCCCGCCCCCCATCTCAGCCATCGGGGCGGAACCCTTCTACACTACCGAGGGGCCTGGGGAGCCCCTCCAACTCCACCCCTAGTGCCTTCCCCCACCGTACCCCAGAGCAGCTCAGCCTAGGGAGGGGAGGGCTGCTTAGCTGATCCCTACCCTACCCAGAGGAAGCCTCTTATTTATTTATTAGCTTTTGTTTACACCCTGGGGGTTCTGGGGGTGGAGCCCAGGGCCCCTTCTGATTCCCAACCCCTGGTTTGTATTTAGCTGCCAAATAAAATTCCCTCTGGCCCCCCTTTTTCTCTGGGGGGGCTGGGTGCTGTCCCCTCCCCCCCTTTGTTTACATCCCCTCCCTCCCGCTGTATCGCAATTGCTGAGTTTTCTATTTTTGCAAAATAAAGTGATGGAAACTCATGGGATCTGACTTTATCCTGGTGGGAGGTGGAGTTGAGGGAGGCCCCTAAGACTTGCTTTAAAGTGCAGAGTTGGCCCATCCAGTGTTTTACCCTTCCCACGTCTCCCCAGGCTTTACCCATTCACTCCCCAGGCTCTTGGGTTGGGATGAGAGTACAGCCAAAGGGAATGAGATCTGGAAACCAGATTGGGAATCTAACCAGGAAAGAGTTTGGGGTGTGGACCAGATATCTCTGCCCTAGTCCTACCTGGGCCTATATCTTCAGTGGCCACTAGAGGGTAGCTATGGGTAGGTCACATTAGATATTGGTCTCTCCCTACAAAGCATTCCTCAAACCGCCTTCTTGGACTGAGGGACTTAGATTTAGACCTGGAAGAGATCTTTTGAGATCTTCAGCAGAAGGTTATACATCTTGTAAGATGCAGAGCTTGGTTGGGACCATGGGCCTCCTGCCTTCACCTCACCTTCCTCACTCCTAGCCACTCTTCACCTGGGCTCCCCCTGAACAGAGGAATTCTGGGGGGGGGATAGGCTCTGGACTATTTGCCTTCTTTTCAGAAAGATCAGTGCTGGGAGTGGGAGATACTAGAGAGAGGAGAGGTCACAGGTGGGGAGAGGTGGGGCTGGGTACTAAGGAACCAAGAATCCGGAGAAAGTGAGAGCTGAAGAGGAAACCACTAAAGTGGGTGGGGATGGAGTGGGGATGTGGGGAACCAGCTGCCCTGGAGAGGGTAGATAATGATTTGAGGAGGCAGGTAGCCTCCTCAAACCAGAGTAGGGGCACCTCTTTGTTTCCTTCCCTATATAATATCTTTAGGATGGGAAAAGGGAAGGATTCAGGCAGAGTCACAATACATTTCCCAACCCTAATAGTTTTTTTTTAGTATTTGGAAAGTATTTTTTTTAATTTAAGGCAATGGGGTTAAGTGACTTGCCCAAGGCCATACAGCTAGGTAATTAGTAAGTGTCTGAGGCTGGATTTGAACTCAGGTACTCCTGACTCCAGGGCCAGTGCTCTGTCCACTGTGCCACCTAGCTACCTCGATAATTTTCTTTTTTTTTTAGTTGTTTTGTTCGAGCAATGCGGGTTAAGTGACTTGCTAAGATCACACAGCCAAGTAGTAATTGTTTGGGGCTAGATTTGAACTCAGGTCCTCCCAACTCCAAGGCTGGTATTCTATCCACTGCATTGCCTAAGCTGCCCCAGAAATAACTTTCAATATTCATTTTTGTAAAGTTTTCTCCTTCCTGCCCTTCCCCTCCCACCACCCAAGGATAGGAAGTAATCTGATATAGGTTATACATGTTCAGTGGTGTTACACATATATCCATATTGGTCACACTGTGAAATAAGAATCAGAACAAAAAGGGAAAAATGATGAGAAGGAAAACGCAAAAAAAAAAAAAAAGGTGAAAATAATATGCTTTGATCTGCATTCAGGATCCATAGTTCTTTTCCAGGATACAAATCTTTTAGAATTGCCTTTGCTCTATTGCTGGGAAGAGTATAGTAGGCAATCTGGGTTAAATGACTTGCCCAGGATCACACAGATGAGTATGTGTCTGAGGTTAGATTTGAACTGGGGTCCTGCATCCAAGCCTGCTGCTCTAGCCATCTATCTGCCCTTGTGAAGTTTCTCTTGGCTCTGGATCCTGTCTGACAGTGCACTCAGTACCGGGCTTGATATCCTCATTCAGTCTGTACCCCTTTTCGTATAAATCTATACTCCCCATCTTATTCCTATTCTCTTGCTCCTCTATCATTTACTTTTCCGAACTTGGTCCCTCCAACCCTCTTGTTTCCACCTTCCATCTTCATCATTTCCCATTATGTCTTTTCCAATTTTATCCTAGGTTTCTATCTTCATCACTTCATTCTTCCATCTCCTAGTCTCTCTACCCTCTACAATGACTACCAACCAATATTATCACTCAACTTCTCCTTGACCATTCCATCTTTTTGCTGTCCATTCGCCTTGGGTCCTGCATCATTATGCTATCTTCTAGTTACTTTCCCTTCCCCCCTGCGCGCGCACACACACACACACACATATCACCCCCCCAAGTTCCCCCTCCAACTCTGGGTGTGTCACTTCCTCCCCAGTCTACCCCTAAGCAGATGCAAACAGCACAAAGACAGATACCACCAGAGGAAGATCTCTGCACCTGTGAGTACTGGAGAACCCTAACCCTCCACCCCTAACTCCCTCCAAGTTCTTTTTGTCTTAATTGCCTCCAAGGGAAAGGGAAATTCTCTGGACTGGTAAGGCTGGACACCTAGGTGTCCCAATACGAGGACCTGAATCCCACAGCTAGTTACTCTGGAATCATGATTGTTGCTTAGGTTTTCAGAGGACTCCAAGTCCCTTCCTGCTTCTGAGGGGACACAAACTCTATAACCCCCAAGCACACTTACCTCTGTTTGCATTTTCTCTAGGCCTGGGACAAGTGGAGAGAGAGAGAGAAAAGATGTAAAGATAGGAGGGTCTTCTTTAGCATCCCAAAGTTAACTTGCAATTCCTGGTTTCCAACCCAGTATCTCTTGTTCCTAATATCTGTTTAACTCTTCCACCTCAGACTCCCAAATGAGCTGATGTTCTTTATGGAAAAGAGGGTAACCATCATCTCCTGGTGGGCCAATAGGCATTGGTTCCATCCTCTAGTGTCCCTCAAGGACACTGGCCTTTTAACAGGGTCACTGCTAAAACAGGAAGGTAACTCGGGACAAAGGTATTGATATTTTAGGCTTTGTTTTCACACCAGTGTTAAAAAGAAGGAAATAACAAGGGGACTGTGGACTTTATTGTGAACAGAAATCAGAGAAATGGGAAGATTAAAAGGAAGAATGAGCAGCACTTACAAATGAAAAGAGAAAAACCAAAGAAATCAATTAGGATTAAGGGGGAAAAACACATTTTGGACTTTGAGGATCTGGGTTAGGATTGTGGGGAAAGACAAAGAGGGTGGAGCATTAGCAGAAGGGGAAAGGAAGAGGCTTGGTGAGAGAAGAGTATTGTGGACAGAGACAGAGAACCAGTAAAAATGGGACTTGGAGTAAAAGAAAGGTAGAATTAAGAGGAAAAAAGGGATAACAGAGGCAGAGTTGGGTGGAAGAGGAATTGGGGGACAGAGTTAAGTGGAAAAAGCATAATCTTCCAAAAGGGGAGAAGAGTAATCAGTTGGATGAGGTATAAAGACTATTTTTTGAGTTTATTCCACGGGGTAAGGGGTTCTAAAAGGGTGGAGGCCCTGAGCTTTGTAGGAAATGAGTCAGAGTCAGGAAAGGTGCTATCATCTCTCTCCTCACAAACACGTACACCAACCACATTGAGGTTAGACTGGGGCTAGGTAGTAGGCCCCCCCAAAGGGCATGGTAAAGTGGAGTGGTAGTGGTACAGATATACTACACTGCCTGAGTCTGGAGATTGGGTGGACAGTAGAGAGAAAAGGGGGAACCACTCTATCCCTCTGCCTTTCTCTTACCTCTTCTCATGTACCTGGACTGACTTAGCTCCGGGTCTGCAGTTATTCTTGGAAGAAGTGTGCACAGATATCTCGTCTGCATTGGTACAGCAACAAAAGTCCACCTGGTGCTGCAGCAGTGCCAGTGCTACAATCTTGCCTTCAGCTCAGGTGACCTTAAGACCTCCTCTGGGGTAGGAGAAAATATCTTCCTACTAACTCTAAACTTTTCTTTCCCCCACCCAAGATCTTTAGAACAATCTAACCTTGATTTCCCTGCTCTTCTTTTTATTTCTTCCATATGTCATTCTTCCCAGTTCCTTCTATCTGTCTCCTGCTAGTCTTTTCTTCTTTTATACTTATATCCCTCCCATCTCTGGAAAGGGATCTTTCTGATTATCTAACTCTAGTCCTTCATTTTCTGCTTAGACTATTAAGCATCTTGTTTTGGAAATAGGTGGTTTTCTAGCTCCTCGGGGCTCTGCATACAGTAGGTGCTTAATACATGTTTGACTTATCAATTGATTTGAGGTCCAGAAAAGCCAATAATCTGCATGATTTCTTACAGAATTGCTGGATCCAAAACCCAGATTTTTGAATTCTGAATCTGCTGGCCTTTCTATCATGTCAATTCAGTTCCCTCCATTTTTTTCTTTTCCATTTTTTTTTTTCACTTTTCTGAAGATGAAAAAACTAATCTGTTCTGACTTTGTTGAACAGTTCCCCTTTTCCTCAGGACCTTAAGGTTGATCTATCCTCTCTCTGACCCCACCCCCCACCCCAAATCTTAGAGAACTACTGACTTTTAGGAGGGAAGTGAAACTCTGGGGTTTGGAGATAAGGAGATGGGGTGGGGATTGAAAGGGGGGGAGACTACAGGCCAAGCTTAAAGGCTGATCCACTGAACACCTTCAGTCCTTTCACCTGCTTTCCATTGTAGGCGATGAGATCTGGAGGTTTTGCCATATTCCTAGGGCTCCTGCTGGCCTTGGGCAGTGACCAGAGGGGGTCAGATGCTGGGATCCCCTCTATGGAGGAGACCCTGGAGGTGGAAGATGCCCATCAGTCACCTTCTGGGTCCTGTCAATCAGCCTCCTCCTGTAGGGAATGCATCTTTTCCCACTACAGCTGTGCTTGGTGCAAGCAACTGGTGAGAGGCAGATTTGGGGCAGATTGGTCATGTCTAGGTCTGTGGCTCTGTGGGGGTGGGGGGTAGCAGTGGGGCCCCTCTTTTCTTTCGGTGTCACTCTCCACTCTCTACAGGAAGTTTGAGGGCCTGGGCCCTGGTCGGTGGTTGGAAAGCTGGGCAGGGAAGGGGCCCATCGGATGGGGAGGGGGCAGCTGCAACGCCGAGGCTAGCTGGAGGGTTGGAAGGGGGCTCTGCCAGGGTGCCAGCCCCCTGACTGCCGCCCCCGGCCCGCAGAACTTCACCCGCGCTGGGGAGGCGGAGGCGAGGCGCTGCGGCCGGCGGGAGGAGCTGCTGGCCCGGGGCTGCCCCCCAGAGGCCCTGGAGGAGCCCCGAGGGCAGCAGGAGGTGCTGCAGGATGAGCCCCTGAGCCAGGGCGCGCGGGGTGACCGCGCCACGCAGCTGGCCCCGCAGAGGGTTCGGATCAAGCTGCGGCGGGGTGAGCTGGGGGGAAAGCGGGGTGCGGGGGGGCCCGGGGGGGCCGGACTTGGGAGGGATGATGACCGCCCCCCCCCCAGGAGAGACGCAAGGGCTGCGAGTCCGCTTCCGACGAGTGGAGGGCTACCCGGTGGACCTGTACTACCTCATGGACCTGAGCTACTCCATGAAAGACGACCTGGAGCGCGTGCGGCAGCTGGGGCAGGCGCTGCTGGCCCAGCTGCGCGGGGTCACCCGCTCCGTGCGCATCGGTGAGTCCGGCACCCCGAGTCTACCCCACAGGCGCGCCCCGGCGGGTTTCCATCTCCTACGACCTTCCCTTCGCCGGCCGAGACTCTCTATTCCGTTTTGTTTTTGTTGTTTGTTCTGCAAGTGACTTGCCCAGGGTCACACTGCTAGGCAATTCGTAAGCGTCTGAGTTCGGATTTGAACTCAGGTCCTCCCTACTCCAGGGCCGGTGCTCTATCCACCTAGTGGCCCCGAGACTCTACTTTCTTAGACCAGAGTTGTAAAGGTCTGAACCCCACCGAGGTGGGATCTGGGACTCGCAAGTAGCTTTGGCCTTGATTGAGATTTTATTTTATTTTTCCAATTGCATATTATGAAAGTTTTTCAGCATTCATCTGCTTGCATATTTATGTTACTCAATTCTCTTCCCCCGCCCCATATCTCCACCCCTCACAAGGAACAGTCTAGTGAACTGTTGCTCATGTCCATTTGTGTTCAACTTATTCACATATTAGTCATTTTGTATATGGGCAATTAGGACTAAGGGAGAAGAAAGAAAGCCATGGGATAGGAAGGAAAAACATTAGAGACATTTTCTAAAAAAATCAACAGTATTCATTCAGATTCTATGATTTTGGGGTTTGGGTTTTTTTTATTCTGGATGTGGATGGTATTCTTCCTAACAGGTCTCTCAGGGTTGTCCTAGCTCTCTGAAGAGCTGACAGGAGCTGCATCCATCACAGTTGGTCAACATACAATGTTATTGTTTATGTGTACAATGTTCTCTTGGTTCTGCTCCCTTTGCTTAATGTCAATTCCTTTAGTTCTTTCCATGCTTTTCTACAGTATGACCATTCATAATTTCTTATAGAGCAATAATAATCCATAGCATTCATATACCATAACTGTTCAACTATTCTCCAATTGATGGGCATCCTCTCAATTTCCAATTCTACACCACTAAAAAAGAACTGTTGCAAATATTTTGGAAAAAGTGAGACTTTTCTCATTTTTTTATGATTTCTTCTAGAGATAGTATTGCTGGGTCAAAGAGTTCAATCAGTTTTATTGTTCCATATTGCTCTCCACAACGTTTGAATTAGTTCACAACTCCACCAACAGATGCCACTAGCTTTGTACACAATTCACCCTGTCCTAACCTGAGCTCCACATTTAGATCCCTCTACCCCTAGACCTCCACTTTCACAAAACTCCCTTTCTCTGGTCCACCTACTTCCACCTAACCCTATTTCCCAAGTCATTTTTTTCCCTTTCCTAAATTCTGCTTATTCCACAACTTTTAAGAATCTCTGACCTTTAAATCTCCTTTCCCCTTTGGAAAGCTTCAGTTACTCATTTTATCTTTTCCACCCCAAAGCCTGTCCTATAGACTTTTCTATAAATTCTATTTCCCAATGTTTAATCCTTCTACTATATATCCACTATATTCAAGTATGTGAAGGGCTGAAAGAGGAAGAGATTTGTTTTGGATGGATATTTGTAAAGACAGTTTTACATCTGACATAAGGGGGAAAGTTCTTGATAATTATAATTTCCCAAAAAAGTAGAATAGCTTCAGGCTTCAGGAGATAAGTGGAATATCTTTCCTATTTACAAGCAGATAAGAAAGGGGCAGCTAGGTGTTAAAAGTGGATAGGTAAGCCTTGGAGTAAGGAGGCTCTGAGTTCAGATCTAGCCTTACCAGCTGGGCAAATTACTTAATTGCCAAAGAAGAAGTAGGAGTTAGACAATAGCTCATCTGGGTATTTCTGTTCAGATTTTGATTCTGTGGTTCTGAGGGTATCAGCTAAAATTTGCCTCCTATACTTAGGGCAGTTCTGAGTCCCCCTTTCCCTGGGATGCAACTGTACATGTCTCTCATTCATTTCCTAGAATTCTGTTCTTCTCACTCTTCCAGGCTTTGGTTCCTTTGTGGACAAGACGGTGTTGCCCTTTGTGAGCACAGTGCGCTCCAAGCTTCAAAATCCATGCCCCTCAAAACTAGAAAAATGCCAGCCGCCCTTTAGTTTCAGACATCTGCTGCCTCTCACTGATAATGCTTCTGCCTTTGAGCATAAAGTTGAACAGCAGAGTGTGTCAGGCAACCTAGATTCACCCGAAGGGGGTTTTGATGCCATCTTGCAGGC
Organism: Macrotis lagotis; assembly: GCF_037893015.1. Taxonomy (NCBI): domain Eukaryota; kingdom Metazoa; phylum Chordata; class Mammalia; order Peramelemorphia; family Peramelidae; genus Macrotis; species Macrotis lagotis. Next base: position 254,002,068 of record NC_133659.1, read on the forward strand.
TGCCCTCTGCCAGGTGTGTTTGTGTGGGTATGTTGGGAGAGGGAGAACAAGGGTAGTCTGAGTTTGATGGGTGGGGGAATGCTGGAAACTAGGGCTTGGGAGCCTAAGAAGACAAAAAGAGACTAGGGACAGCTAGGTGGTGCAGTGATTAGAGCACAGCCTTGGACACCTAATACTTACCTAGCTGTGTGACCTTGAGCAACCCCATTACCTTGCAAAAATAGACAGATAAATAAAAAAGAATAGAGAGGCTAGGGGAACAGGGGAATATGAATAACAGAGAATTACTTAGAGGGTTTGAAGGGGAAAAAAACCCCAAAGACCAAAGACATAGTTATAGACAAATTGATCTCTGAAAAAGTTTAAAATGTTGCCACCAGATAGGTGACTATGGTGGTAGGAGATATATTTCCTCTTTACCTCATTATCTCATTATCACACTGTTGTACCACAGGAGCAGATTGGCTGGAGAAATGTGTCCCGGCTGCTGGTGTATACATCAGATGACACATTTCACACAGCAGGTGATGGGAAGTTGGGTGGTATCTTCAAGCCCAGCGATGGACACTGTCACCTGGATGCTAATGGTTTATATAGCCGAAGCGAAGACTTTGTGAGAGCCGTTCCCCCTTCACACCTTAAGCCCTACATCCCTTTCTATCATTCAAGTCCCATTCCCTGCCTTTTTATCCTCCTGGAACTGCCTAACTACATAACCCCCCCCCCCCCTTATTTAAAGCAGAAGGTCTTCATCTGGGGGTACTTGAATTTTTTTAAAAAATTTAATCACTGTATTTCAATTGAACTCAGTTCCTTTAATTAAAGATTTAATTTATTTTGGGTTTTACAATTTTTCCCCCAATCTTACTCCCCCCCACACACACAGAAAGCAATTTGTCAGTCTTTACATTGTTTCCATGTTGTACATTGAACCAAATTGGGTGTGATGAGAGAGAAATCATATCCTTAAGGAAGAAACATAAAGTATAAGAGATAACAAGATCAGACAATAAGATATCAGGTTTTTTTTTTCTAAATTAAAGGGAATAGTTCTTGAACTTTGTTCAAACTCCAAGATTCTTTATCTGGATACCGATGGTATTCTCCATTACAGACAGCTCAGAATTGTCCCTGATTCTTGCGCTGATGGAATGAACGAGTCCATCAAGGTTGATCATTGCCCCCAAGTTGCCATTAGGATATACAGTTTTTCTGGTTCTGCTCATCTCACTCAGCATCAGTTCATGCAAATTCCTCCAGGTTTCTCTGAATTCCTATCCTTCCTGGTTTCTAATAGAACAATAGTGTTCCATGCCATACATAAACTACAGTTTGCTAAGCCATTCCCCAATTGAAGGACATTTACTTGATTTCCAATTCTTTGCCCTCACAAACAGGGCTGCTATGAATATTTTTGTACAAGTGATGGTTTTACCCTTTATCTTCATCTCTTCAGGCTATAGACCCAGTAGTGGTATTGCTGGGTCAAAGGGTATGCACATTTTTGTTGCCCTTTGGGCGTAGATCCAAATTTCTCTCCAGAAAGGTTGGATGATGAACTCATTTCCTTTAAAATTCTCTGTATTTTATTTTATAAATTTGAAAACATTTTTTCTGAGAAGAGATTCATGGATTTTTCTAGATAGTAACAAAGGAATCCAGGTCACTGGACCTGTGGGTTTGTGGAAATGATCTGTTCCCTATGTTTCTTTTTTTTAAGTTTTGCCAAGTACATGTACTTTTAAATTTTATTTCATTTTTAATTTTTGGAATAAAACAAGCATTTCCATAACATAGTATAATTTTTATAGAGATGGTTGTACTTCAAACTTCAAATCTATTATGTACAATTTTCTCTTTCTTTTAAATATATAATAAAGTTATCATATAAATTTCTTTTTTTTCCCTCCTCCTCACTCCTGAGATGGTTATCAGGAAGGGGAAAAAACTCCAAAACTCAAAGGCAGAGTTATTGACAAATTGATCTGAAAAAGTCTAAAATGTTGCTGTACAATTAGATACAAATATATGTAAAATTATTCTGTCTTCTCTGATTCTCAGGATTATCCTTCTGTGGGTCAAATAGCCCAAGTTCTATCTGCTGCCAACATCCAACCCATCTTTGCTGTTACCAGTACTGCATTGCCAATCTACCAGGTGAAGCCTTTCTAGACTTCTGTCTTCCCTTAATTTCCCCTCTGACTCCAACCTTCCACTCTCCTCAGTTTTGGTCAATTCGATCCCTTTTTCCTCTCCCTTAGAACTTCTCTAATTAAGGATCCCTATGATTCCTTAGGAGCTGAGCAGGCTGATCCCCAAGTCAGCTGTGGGAGAGCTAAAGGAAGATTCCAGTAATGTTGTGCAGCTCATCCTAGATGCATATAATGTAAGGCTGGAACTAGGCTGGGGGAGGGAAGCACAGGAGATTATTGGAGGGAGTGGGGGAGGATGGAGAAGGAAACCTCGAGGAAGAATTGGGCTTCTTGGTTGGGTGGTCAGAACAAATATATCTTAGCAGTCAGTTCTTATTTGAACTCCCTTCATTCCTTCTTCCCTATTCCCACAAGATAATTGGTTTTATATATATAGATGAGTAAGGTATGATCCTTAATCTCTAACAATTTGCAGTCTTTTGGGCAGATTTAATTTAATTTTCTTACATCTCTTAGTATTTCTATTCTGGATCACTTCTCTCAACTAGACTCCTTGGATGTCAGAGTCCAAAATGATCTTTTGACATCATCTTCTAGTCCAGGAGTCATCAAACTGAGGGCCAACCCACAACCACCTAAAGATGATCTTGACATGTTTAAATGAAAAAAAAAAAAACTAAAAATATAAAAATTATTCTCAGCTTATAGGTAGTACAAAAACAAGCAGCTGTAGAAAACCCCTGATTTCCAGTCCAACCCTACCATTTTGCAGATGGGGAAGCTGAGATCCAGGATAGTGAATTGTCTAAATTTACACATTGAGATGGGAGTAGAATGCAAGTGTCCTGACTCCTAGACCTGATGCTTTTTCCCTTTTGCTTTTTATTTTATTTTATTTTTTCCAATTACATGCAAAGATGGTTTTCAACATTCATCTTTTTTGTAAACTTTTGAATTCCACATTTTCCCACCTCTCTCCCCATGGCAGTGAACAATCTGATAAAGGTTATACATGCACAACCATGTTTAACATATTTCCATATTAGTCATGTTGTGAAAGAAGAATCTGAACAAAAAGGAAGGAAAAAACCATGGGAAAGAAAAATAAATCAAAAGAAGTTTTAAAAAGTGAACAAAGTATGCTTTGCTCTGCAATAAGACTTGACAATTTTTTCCTCTGGATATGGATGGCATTTTTCTATCACAAAGTCTTTTAGATTGTCCTTGAGGACTGACCTGCTGAGAGGAGCTAATTCCATCATAGCTGATCATCAAAGAATGTTCTTCTTAACTATTTGGCCTGTATCTACCTCTAACTATGTAACACCCTAGACCTCTTCATAATCTAAGTATTTAAAATAATGAATGTAACAACTTTTTTAGTTCACTGACTCTGGGAGTATTTTTCCTTTTGTTTAATTAGTTACTTCACAAAACTGTACCCAAAAGAACAAAAGGGGTTTGATCTCTTCAGGGCAAAGTGACTTTGCAAGTTTTATGATTTGGTTGTTTTTCCCCCCTAGAACAAAATTAGCCACAAGATTGTTATTGGAGGAGATAGAGGGGGAAGGGGGGATGATTTTCATATTATTGTTGTTGTTATCATCCCAACATCTCTTATTTTTCCCTTCTGTGGAAGGGAAGTTAATACTAAGCAGGTCTAAAATAATTGATCTTGGTCTCTTGTCATTTAAAATATTTTATGCCATTACTGCCATCAGCTGTCCCTATTTTTTTTTTAAGGTTTTTGCAAGGCAAACAGGGTTAAGTGGCTTGCCTAAGGCCACACAGCCAGGTAATTATTAAGTGTCTGAAACCGGATTTGAACCCAGGTACTCCTGACTCCAGGGCCAGTGCTTTATCCACTTCGCCACCTAGCTGCCCTGTCCCTAGTTTTCTTTATATCCTTCTAGTCCAATTAGTTTTTCACTGCCATTTGCAAAATGAAGGATATAAAATGACACATGAATTGTTTCAGTGAACATATTTTGTGAAGGGCCTCCTGTTTTAGCACTTTAAGTTTTTCGTGTTTTGTTGACTTCCTTGACATTCCACTTTCCTAGATTTTAGGAAAGCTCTCTGTATGTAGTTTGCATTAAAATGTGCCAATACCTGTACATTAACAATTAAAAAAAAATAGAACTGTACAAACACCAAAAAATAAAAAAAAGAATGTTCTTATTCTGCTCACTACTCATCATCTGTTCATGCAAGTCTTTCTAGGCTTTTCAGAAGTCTTTCCACTCATGATTTCTTACAGAACATCAGTAGTACATTACATTCACAGACCACAACTTGTTCAGCCATTCCCCACTTGATGGGTAATCCCTCAATTTCCAATTCTTTGCCACTCCAAAAAGAGTTGCTATAACTATTTTTATACATTACATGTAGATCTTCCCCCCCCCCTTTTTTTAAGGTTTGTTTTTTGTTTTTTTGCTAGGCAGTGGGGTTAAGTGGCTTGCCCAAGGCCACACAGCTAGTTAATTATTAAACGCCTGACACAGGGTTTGAACCCAGGTACTCCTGACTCCAGGGCTGGTGCTTTATCCACTGCGCCACCTAGCCACCCTTATCTTTCCCCTTTTTTATGATCTATTTAAGATACAGACCTAGTAGTGGTATTCCTGGATAAAAGGTATGCCCACTTTTATTGCTCTTTGGATGTAGTTCCAAATTGCTCTTCAGAATAGTTGAGTCAGCTCTCAACAACAACAGTGCTTTAGTTAGATCAGTGATTTTTGACTTATTTGTCCTATTTCTCAAATCCTTGAGGGTAGGGACATTGTACTAAAATTTTCTAGTTTTGAAGACCTAAAAGGGCCCAGCATAGGACCTTTGTAAATTCTTATTTTCTTGTGTCAAACAAAAATGGGTCCTTAGCAGAGGACAGAACAGACTATTGGATTAGGGAGAAATTTGTGGGGGGTGGTGGGAAAGGTTTGCACCCTCATTGTGATTCTCAACCCCCTCTCTTAGAACCTGTCTTCCACCGTGACCCTGGAGCATTCAACACTTCCTAGTGGGATCAACATTTCCTTTGAATCCCTGTGTGGTGATTCTGAGATCTGGAAGCACACAGGAAGCAAAGGCCAGTGTAATCAAGTCCGAATTAATGAAACGGTGAGATGGGAGTAGGAATGGGAAATAAAATGATGTGAGAAACAGTGAAACCAGGCATGGAGAGAAAAGAGAGGAGCAAGGAAGGATCCTAGACCTTGCAATGGCGGGGGCGGGGGGGGGGGGGCTCATTATTGAGGTATACTCCTAGAATGAGATGAGATTTTGGGCACTGTGTTTGTGTGTCTGTGTGTATGTGTGTGTGTGATCCCCTCCTTTGGAGTTTTTTGAGTCATGAGTGTGGATCTCATGTGTTCTGATCCTGTCTCCTCCCAAAAGGTGAATTTCTTGTTAAAGATCAAAGCCAACAGCTGCCTCCCCATGCCCCACTTTCTAAAACTACGGGCTCTTGGATTTTCTGAGGAGTTGAATGTGGAGCTGCATACTTTGTGTGACTGTAATTGCAGTGATGCACAATTACGAGCCTCCCATTGCAGCCATGGTCAAGGTGACCTACAGTGTGGCATCTGCAGGTAAGGGGTGCCCCCTTCCCTCTAGTGCTCATTAGGCCTGTCCTCTTAGAACTGCTCCTACCCAGACTTTTCTCTCAACCTCATTCAGGAACTCCTTTCTCCCAGATAGCCCTTGGCCCCCACTAAATTCTATCCCCTGGTACTGTCAGGGTTCCAGGATTTCTCTCCTTATCATCTATTCCTCCGGTTGCTTACCAAGCTCCTTTCTATATCCTTCACATATCCTGAGACACCACCACCAGGTCTCAGTTCACCATTATTCCTTTTGTGGTAGGGCTTGGGGAATAGAAGGTTGAGGACTTTGACATGTGGGAACACTGAGGGGAGAAGAGTAGAAAATAGAGAAGCCCTTCGTGAGAGGTGGGAAGCAGGAAATGAGGCTGGGGAGGGGTGAGGCAGGAGGGCTCTGATGAAATCAAAGAATCTCAGAATGGAGAAATCAGATGCCTATACCCAAATAGGAAACCATTCTATAGTCTCTCTGGCCACTTATGGAGAACTCACTACTTCCTAAGATAGCCTGTACTATTTTGGGGGAAGCTCTTGAATTTTAATTTGGGCCAAAAATCTCCCTTTCTTTTAAGTCTATCCATTGTACCTAACTCTGGCATGTGATGTTAAGTAACAAACATGAGCCCCTCTTCAGACAGATCATGCCTGATTCCTTTAACCATTCCTTCTGTGGATTCTAGTCCTCTAGATAATCTGACTGTTCTCTAGTTTATGAAAGTCCTTTCTGAAAGGTGGTGGCCATATTGAACACATATGGTGCTGGGTAGAGCATCCCGGATGCGGAATCAGGGTATGACCCTCAACTCTAAGACTACCCAGAAGTGTGACTGAAGGCAACTCTCAACTTTCTTGAATCTCTGTTTTCTCAACTGGACAGTGAGGATAATGTTGAGTCAGCTCCAAGTGCTCCAAGTGGTCATCATATGCTAGATGTGGTCTGACCAGGACAGAAGTTACTTAGCCTATTCTGTGCTTTTTATTTTAAAACTTAATTGATTAATTGTTCGATTATATGTAAAGATAGTTTTTAACATTCATTTTTATAAAGTTTTCTCCTTCCCACTACCTTAGGAAAGCAATTAATCTGAGAAGGAAAAAACAAAAAACAAATTAAAAAATGAAAATAGTATGCATTGTTCTGCATTCAGATTCCATAGTCTTGGATCATTGTATTGCTGAGAAGAGCTAAATCTATCATAGTTTATCATTATACAATATTGCTGTTAATTGTGTATAATATTCTAGATGTGGATGGCATTTTCCATTACAAGTCTTTTAGAATTATCTTTGATCACTGTATTGCTGAGAAAAACTAAGTTGGTTATTACACAATGTTGCTATTAATGTATATGTTGTTCTCCTGGTTCTGGTCACTTTACTCAATATAAATTCATGTAAATCTTTCCAAGCTTTTCTGAAACCTGGCTGCTCATTGTTTCTTATAGAAATATTACATTCAATCATTTCCTCTCAGTTCCCAATTCTTGTCATTACAGAAAGAACTGCAATGAATATTCTTCTATATGGGTCTTTTCCCCATTTTTATGATCTCTTTGGGATACCTAGTGGTGGTATTACTGTATCAAAGGGTACGATCAATTTTATTGCCCTTTGGGTATAGTTCCAAATTGATCTCCAGAATGGTTGGATCAGTGAATTACCTCCAACAGTGCATTAATGTCTCAGTTTTCCCATATCCCCTCCAACATTTATCATTTCTTTTTTCTGTCACACTAGCCAATCTGATGTTCTGTTTTTACTGATTCAGCCTTAGATTGTATTAGCTTTTTTGGTGGCTTCATTATAATCTTTTTTTTTTTTTAGATTTTTCAAGGCAATGGGGTTAAGTGGCTTGCCCAAGGCCACACGGCTAGGTAATTATTAAGTGTCTGAAACCAGATTTGAACTCAGGTCCTCCTGACTCCAAGGCCGGTGCTCTATCCACTGCACCACCTAGCTGCTCCACTTCATTACATTCTTGATGTATATTGAGCTTGTTGTTCACTTAAACCTTTAGATCTTTTCCACATTTTTCATGTTGTCTACCCATGTCTTCCCTGTCTTGTAGTTGTGCAATTGTGTTTTTTTTTTTTAAATGAAAATGTAGAGGGCAGCTAGGTGGTGCAGTGGATAGAGCACCAGCCCTGATAGTCAGGAGGACCTGAATTCTAATGTGGCCTCAGACACTTAATAATGACCTAGCTGTGTGAACTTAGGCAAGTCACTTAACCCCTTTGCATGAAAAACCCTCCCAAAAACAAAATGTAGGACTTTACATTAGTACCTATTGTTTTTTTATCTCTCTCTCTCTCTCTCTCTTTTAGTGTTTACAAGGCAATGGGGTTGTGACTTGCCCAAGGTCACACAGCTAGGTCATTATTAAGTATCTAAGGCTGGATTTGAACTCAGGTCCTCCTGACTCCAGGGCTGGTGCTTTATCCCACTGAGCCACCTAACTGCCCCTGTATTTTATCTTAATAGATAAACCTATTTTAATCTTTCAACATATTATTATCTGAACATATTAGCTCTTAATTTGAGCTCTCTGCCATCTGTAAATATTTTTTAAAGTATTTTCCCCAATCATATATAGATGCAATATTTAACATTTTATTTTAAAATTTCTTGAGTTTCAAATTCTCTTCTCTCTTCCTCTTCCTTTCTTCCCTCCTTCATTGATAAGGAAAGTAATTTGATATAGATTATATGTGTACAGTCATGCAAAACATTTTTTCATGTTACTCATGTTGTGAAAGAGAAAAAAAAACAAAAAACCTCCAAGAAAAATAAGGAAAGTAAAGAAAAAGTATGCTTTGCTCTGCATTCAGATGCTATCAGTTTTTCCTCTGGAGATGAATAGCATTTTTCCTTTCCTAAGTCTTTCATAATTGTCTTGGATCATTATATTGCTGAGAATAGCTCAGTCATTCACAATTGAACATCATATAGTTATTGTACTATATAATGTTACTGTACATGATGTTCTCCTGATTCTGCTCATTCCACTTTGCATCGGTTCATGTAAGTCTTTCCAGGTTTTTCTGAGAGCATCCTGCTTGCCATTCCCCCCCACCTCCACTTAAAACTTAATAGCATTTTGGGTTTTTTTTCCCCCAATTATATGTAAAGATAGTTTTCAGCATTCATTTTTATAAGATTTGAGTTCAAAATTTTTCTCCTTCCCTCTCTCCTCTCCCCCCTTCCCAAGACAGCAAATAGTCGTGTTAAACATACTTCCACATTAGTCATGTTATGAAAGAATCAAAACAAAAGAGAAAAAGCACTAGAAAGAAAAAACAAAAAAAGTGAAAATAGTATTCAATCTGTATTCAGACTCCATAGGTCTTTCTCTAGATGTGGAGAGTATTTTCCTATCACGAGACTTTTGAAATTGTCATGGATTGTTGTATTGCTAAGAAGAGCTAAGTCTATCATAGTTTATCATTGTAAAATATTGTTACTAATTGTGTCTCCTGGTTCTGCTCACTTCATTCAGCATTAGCTCACATAAGTGCAGGTTTTTCTGAAATCTGCTTACTCATCATTTCTTATAGCACAATAGTAATCTTTACATTCACATACCACAATTTGGTCAACCATTTCTCAATTGGAGAGCATTCTCTTAGTTTCTAATCCTTTGCCAAAATAAATATTGTTTGTACATGTGTACTAATAAATTCACAAAAATGTATATTTTGTACTTTCCCTTTTTTATGAAATCTTTGGGATATAGTCCTAGTGGTGGTATTGTTTGGTCAAAGAGTATGCATGGTTTTATAGCCCTTTTGGCATAGTTCCAAATTGCTCTCCAGGATTGTTGGATTAGATTACAACTCCACCAACAATGTATGTGTCTCAATTTTGCCACATCCTCTTCAACATCTGTCATTTTCTTTTTTTTTGCTATCTTAGCCAATCTGATAGGTGTAGTGTGGTAGCTCAGAATTGTTTCAATTTGCATTTCTCTAATCAATGGTGATTTGGTGGCATTTTTTATTTTAGTTTTTTTCAAGGCAAATGGGGTTAAGTGGCTTGCCCAAGGCCACACGGCTAGGTAATTAGGTGTCTGGATTTGAACTCAGGTACTCCTGACTCCAAGGCCAGTACTTTATACACTGTGCCACCTAGCCACCCCAGTGGCATTTTTTTTTTCAATATGACCATAGATAGCTTTGATGACTTTGTCAGAAAACTTCCTGTTCATATCCTTTGGCCATTTATCAATTGAGGATTGGACCTTATTTATATAAATTTGACTCCATTCCCTATTGATTTGAGAAATGAGGTTTTTTTAGGGGTTTTTTTTGCAAGGCAATGGGGTTAAGTAACTTGCCCAAGGCCACACAGCTAAGTAATTAAGTGTCTGAGGCAAGATTTGAACTCAGGTACTCCTGACTCCAGGGCCGTGCTCTGTCCACTGCACCACCTAGCCACCCCAAGAAATGAGATTTTTAATTAGAGAAATTTGATGTAGTACTTTTTTCATTGTTATTTCTCTATATTTTTCTCCATCCTGTTTTCTCCCATTTATCCTCCTTTCAATCTCCTTTCACCTTGTCCATTCTCAAAAGTGTTTTGTTTCTGAGTTTTATCTATCCCCAATCTGCCCTCCTTTCCATTAGGCCTCTTCTTTTATCCTCTACCTCTCTTTCCTGTATGGTGAGATAGATTTCTATACTCAACTGCGTGTGTATGATATTTCCTCTTTGAATCAATCCCAATGAGAATAAGGTTCACATGCTCCCCTGCACCTCCCCCATCTTCCCCTTCACTCTTTGGTTCCTCTTTAATGTCAGATAATTTACCCCTTTCTACTTCCTTTTCCTTTCTCCCAGTTCACTCCTTTTATTCACCCCCTTATTTTTATTTTTATTTTAGATATCCCTTCATATTCAACTCACATTCAGCATCTCTATGTATACTCTTTCTATTTGCCCCAATAATGAGAAAGTTTTTAGGAGTTACAAGTATCATTTTCCAAGGTAGGAGTGTAAACAGTTTAACGTTATTGACTCTTATGATTTTTCTTTCCTCTTTGTCTTTTTAAGCTTCTTTTGAACTTTGTATTTGAAAATCAGATTTTCTATTGAACTCTAAGCTTTTTATCAGTATTGCTTGAAAGTCCTTTGCTTCCCAGAATGTCCATTTTCCCCCCTGAAGAATTATGCTCAATAGTACTTTAATGTAGAAACTGCTAACTCTTGTATTATCCTGACTGTGGCTCCACAATATTTGAATTGTTTCTTTTTGGCTGCTTCCAATATTTTTTCCTTGACCCGGTTGCTTTGGAAATTTTGTAATAATGTTTCTGGAAGTTTTCATTTTGGGATCTCTTTCAAGAGGTGATCGGTGGATTCTTTTTTTTTTTTTAGGTTTTTGCAAGGCAAATGGGGTTAAGTGGCTTGCCCAAGGCCACACAGCTAGGTAATTACCAAGTGTCTGAGACTGGATTTGAATCCAGGTACTCCTGACTCCAGGGCCGGTGCTTTATCCACTGTGCCACCTAGCCACACCAGTGGATTCTTTTAATCTCTATTTTACTCTTGTTCTAGAGTATTAGGGCATATCATTCACATTTGAACATTATATAGTAATTGTACCATACAATGTTACTGTATATGATGTTCTCCTGGTTCTGCTCATTTCACTTTATATCAGTTCATGCAAGTCTTTCCAGGTTTTTCTGAGAGCATCCTGCTTTCCATTCTTTGATTTCTTGAGAGATGATGCTCAAGCTCTTTTTTTTTTTTGCTCATGGCTTTCAGGTAGTCCAGTAATTCTTTTTGTTTTTTTCCCCCTAGGTTTTTGCAAGGCAAATGGGATTAAGTGGCTTGCCCAAGGCCACACAGCTAGGTAATTATTGAGTGTCTGAGACTGGATTTGAACTCAGGTACTCCTGACTCCAGGGTTGGTGCTCTATCCACTGTGCCACTTAGCTACCCCATAGTCCAGAAATTCTTTTTTTTAGGGTTTTTTTTTTACAAGGCAATGGGGTTAAGTGGCTTGCCCAAGGTCATATGGCTAGGTAATTATTAAGCCTCTGAGGTCGGATTTGAACTCAGGTACTCCTGACTCCAGGGCCGTTGCTTTATCCACCACACCACGTAGCCGCCCCCTAGTAATTCTGGTGATTAGCTCTTTACATGTTTGTTTAGTTCCCTTTTCTGTATCATGAGTTAATAGACTGCTCAGAATCTTACATTATCTTCTATGATATTTTGTAAATGTTCTCTAAAACACTGTTGCCTTTGGCAATATATTTTTTGATATTCAACAGTGTTTACTGAATAAGTTGACTTTCTGGCACTTTGAACCTTCTCATTGTGGTGACTATGACTATTAAATTTCTGTAATAGTTTGTTTTTAAATATATCAGGTTGGAGCTGCTGAATTGCTTGGAATGATTTGTCATCTTATAGTTATCTCCTCTAATTTGATGCTGTTTTGTATCTTTTTTTCATTAAAGAGTTGATTTTGATTTAACTGCATTTTGATAACCAGGCATATCCATCACCTTCCCATTCTCTTCTTGAAATTGTTCATGATATATAGGGGGTTTTGTTGTTGTTGTTGTTTTAGTTTTTGCAAAGCAATAGGGTTAAGTGGCTTGCCCAAGGCCACACAGTTAGGTAATTATTAAGTGTCTGAGGTCAGATTTGAACTCAGGTACTCCTGACTCCAGGGCCGGTGCTCTATCTACTGCGCCACCTAGCTACCCCGATAATATAGATTTAAGATTTCTAAGTTGTCTACTAACTTTTGGTCTTTTTTATAACTAAATCCCAAACCACAGTTGCCATCCTTCCATGCTGTACATCTTTGCACTGAATCACCAAACATCAATGTTGTATGATGATGTAGTTTGGAGGCTGTCAGGGTTTTTGTAGAATCTTTTTTACTCTTCATCTGTTACAAAAGATGTTGGCATATAATTTGCAATTATTTTCTAGATAATCTATTTATACTCTTCATACTGGGAGGTAAGATGATTGACTGTCCCATGAAATTGGGGTGGCTAGGTGGCGCAGTAGATAGAGCACCTGGAGTCAGGAATACCTGAGTTCAAATCCGGCCTCAGACACTTAATAATTACCTAGCTTGTGTGGCCTTGGGCAAGTCACTTAACCCCATGGCCTCGCAAAAACCTAAAAAAAAAAAAAAAAGAAAAAATGTCCCATGAAATTTTGTCTCTTGTCCTTAAGCACACTAAAAAACGAATTCTAGTAACTCCTTTATTTGCTTTTCCAATAAGATCCTTTCAATGAAATACAAATTCCCTTTTTCTTCTTGTTTTGTTTATAGTGAGAAAGTCAGTATGTATAAAATCATTAGTTGGGTGAGGCAGGGAATGGAGTGTTGGACTTGGAGTGAGGAAGACCTGAATTCAGATTGGACTTCAGATACTTACTGGCCATAGAACCCTGGGCAAAGCATTTAACTTTAATTTCCTCAACTGTAAAAATAGGGATTATATAATACCATTTACCTCCTAGAATTGTGAGGATTGAGAAAATATTTGTAAAAGCATTTACAACTCAGTAGGCACTTTAATAAATGCTTATTTTATTCAATCCACTGGTCATTGGACAAAATATCTCTTTTAGAGTACCAACAATTAAGGTAATATTGTTTTGTTTTTGTTTTTGTTTTTTTAGTTTTTTTGCATGGCAATGGGGTTAAGTAACTTGCCAAAGATCATACAGGTAATTATTTAAGTGTCTGAATCTGATTTGAACTCAGGTCCTCCTGACTCCAGGACCAGTGCTCCCATTGTGCCACCTAGCTGCCCCAATTAAGGTAATATTTATAGATGATTTAACATGTAATGTGATTGGCAACTAGGTGGTGGAGTGATTAGAGCACCAGTCCTGAGTTCAAATTTGACCTTAGACACTTAATAATTACTTAGCTATGTGGCTGTTGGAAAGTCATTTAACCTTATTATGTTGCAGAAGCAAACAAACAAACAAACAAAAGTAATGTTATTCTTAGGATCTTCTGACATGCCCAGCACACAGCTTGGTAAATAGTAGGTGCTTAATAAATGTTTGTTGATTGGTAAGAAAAAGTCAAGATCACTATGGGAGGGGACTACTGAGATTCAGTCTGTATTTTTTTAACGTATTTAGTGGGTGATCATAGCCAAAGAATTCATAATCTAGTGGTCAACCACTGTTGGACCAACTAGTGTTAACAAATTTTGGATTGTAATCTGTCATAGGTACTATATTTGAAGCCTTTTGAGCTTGATAGAACCTGCCAAATTGTGTACTCTCTTTGAGAACAGAGGGTCACTTTCACCTTATAACAAATGAGTGTAATAAGATTTTTGTTTGTATGTGTGTTTTAAAAACTTAAATTGGCCTCTGAGTACCTTTTTTTTTTAAGTTTTTGTAAGGCAAATGGGGTTAAGTGGCTTGCCCAAGGCCACACAGCTAGGTAATTACTAAGTGTCTGAAACAGATTTGAACCCAGGTACTCCTGACTCCAAGGCCGGTGCTTTATCCACTATGCCACCTAGCCACCCCAGTACCTTTCTTATGTATCCACATTAGTCTCTTTAAACAGTGTCTTTTTTTCTTCTTTATGGGAATTTTCATTTTTCTAATATTCAGAATTTCCTTCTTGAGAGCTTTCCTTTGAATTTTTTTAGGTTTTTTTTTTTTTTTTTTGCAAGGCAATGGGGTTAAGTGGCTTGCCCAAGGCCACACGGCTAGGTAATTATGAAGTGTCTGAGGTCAGATTTGAACTCAGGTACTCCTGACTCCAAGGCCGGTGCTCTATTCACTGAGCCACCTAGCCGCCCCTTTCCTTTAGAATTTTAACCCCTAAGATCCAAACTATCTTTCATCTTGACTTTTTGAAATGTTTTCCAAAATCAAAAGCATCTATCAGATTTTGTCCAGCTTTTTGTCTTTCCTAAATTTTAAGATGTTGTGGTCAACTTCTTCCAAGGATCTAATTCAATAATCATATCCTCCTTATTCAAAATCAGGCCACAAAGAGCAATTACCCTTGTCACTTCTTCTACCTTCAAAGAATTTAATTATGACTAAGTCAAGTCAAGAATTAATTAGCTGGGGGCGGCTAGGTGGCATAGTGGATAAAGCACTGGCCTTGGAGTCAGGAGTACCTGGGTTCAAATGTGGTCTCAGACACTTAATAATTACCTAGCCGTGTAGCCTTGGGCAAGCCACTTAACCCCATTTACCTTGCAAAAATCTAAAAAAAAAAATTAATTAGCTGGGGCAGCTAGGTGGCTCATGGATAAAGCAATGAGCCTGAGTTCAAATGTGACCTTAGACACTTAATACTTAGCTGTATAACCCTAGGCAAGTCACTTAACCCCATTTCCTTTTTTTTAAGGTTTTATTTATTTATATTGAGTTTTACAATTCCCCCCTTAATCTTACTTCCCTCCCCCACCCCTACAGAAGGCAATTTGCCAGTCTTTACATTGTTTCCATTGTATACATTGATCCAAATTAAATGTGATGAGAGAGAAATCATATCCTTAAGGAAGAAACATAAAGTATAAGAGATAACAAGATCAGACAATAAGATATCAGGTTTTTTTTCTAAATTAAAGTTAATAGTCCTTGGTCTTTGTTCAAACTCCACAGTTGTTTCTCTGGATACAGATGGCATTCTCTATTGCAGACAGCCCCAAATTGTCCCTGATTGTTGCACTGATGAAATGAGTACGTCCATCAAGGTTGATCATCACCCGCATGTTGCTGTTAGGGTGTGCAGTGTTTTTCTGATTTTGCTCATCTCACTCAGCATCAGTTCATGCAAATCCCTCCAGGCTTCCCTAAATTCCCATCCCTCCTGGTTTCTAATAGAGCAATAGTGTTCCATGACATACATATACCACAGTTTGCTAAGCCATTCCCCAATTGAAGGACATTTACTTGATTTCCAATTCTTTGCCACCACAAACAGGGCTGCTATGAGTATTTTTGTACAAGTGATGTTTTTACTCTTTTTCATTATCTCTTCAGGGTATAGACCCAGTAGTGGTATTACTGGATCAAAGGGTATGCACATTTTTGTTGCCCTTTGAGAGTAGTTCCAAATTTATCTCCAGAAAGGTTGGATGAGTTCACAGCTCCACCAACAGTGTTATAGTATCCCAGATTTCCCACAACCCTTCCGACAATGATCGTTATCCTTTCTGGTCATATTGGCCAGTTTGAGAGGTGTGAGGTGGTACCTCAGAGCTTTAATTTGCATTTCTCTAATAAGTAATGATTTAGAGCAATTTTTCATATGACTATGGGTTGCTTTGATCTTCTCATCTCCAAATTGCCTTTGCATATCCTTTGACTATTTGTCAAATTGGAGAATGGCTTTTTTTTTTTTTAATTTGGCTTAGTTCTCTGTATATTTTAGAAATGAGTCCTTTGTCCAAAACATTAGTTGTAAAGATTGTTTCCCAGTTTACTACATTTCTTTTGATCTTGGTTACAGTGGTTTTGTCTGTGCAAAAGCCTTTTAATTTAATGTAATTGAAATCATCTAGTTTGTTTTAATGATGTTCTCCATCTCTTCCTTATTAACCCCGTTTCCTTGCAAAAATCCAAAGAAAGTAAAAAATTAATTAGCTATTCTTCTTTTATCAGAGAGAGAGAGAGAGAGAGAGAGAGAGAGACAGACAGACAGACAGACAGACAGACATACAGACAGAAACCGAGAGTCAGAAGGGGAAAAGAGAGACAGAAAGACAGAGGGAGAGGCAATTGACTAGCAACAGCTAGAAAATTCTCATTGTTTTCTCATGCCTTTGTGCCAGACTTATGACTTGTTCCTCAAATTCCTCATCTAATTCCTCCTTCTTGCCTGTTGGTCTTGCTTACACAATATTGCTTCTCTATATTTTTCTATTGATCCTCATCAGGTGAGTGAGATATGATCCTTGAGAGCCCTCTAGTTCTTAGTTGCATATCACCAAATATCAGTGATATACATAAAATTGATTTGACCATATCAGATTAATATCTAATTCATTTTGAATGTTATCCATACATTAAAACAGAAATCTGACTCTATAGATTTGATCACTATATATCTTTTCTTAGATGTACTATTTCCATGAAATATTACTGATAACTTTCTCACCATGTTATATCCCTCTAGTGTCTGGATTAGCAGATATAGGTAGTTACTATCTTTTGTCTCCCAGTTTCATTTTAAATCTTCCTTGATCAGAGAGGAGCAGAGGTACACAGAAGGAAGACTAGCAGGGAGAGGAATTTGGGTTAGGGTCCATAGAGTAGAATGGGCAGTCCCTTCACCAAACATTATTCTCCCTACCCCTTGTCCTCCCACCCCACCCTACTCCCCAGTTGTGCTCCAGGTCGTGTTGGTCGACTCTGTGAATGTTCAGAGGTAGAATTGTCATCACCAGATTTTGAATCTGGATGCCGGGCACCCAATGGGACAGGACCCCTTTGCAGTGGGAAGGGTCAGTGCCAATGTGGACGATGCAGCTGCAGTGGACAGAGCTCGGGGTATTTCTGCGAGTGTGATGATGTCAGCTGTGAACGGCATGAAGGCATCCTTTGTGCAGGTACCTGGGAAGGCTTTAAGGAGGTGAATCCTGTCTTGAGAAGGGGACCCAGGAGATTCTGGGTAAGCAGGACAGCTCAGATGAATACCCAGGGGAGTCCAATGACTTTAGCAACAGGATACTTGCCTACAAGGGGAGAGGATTCTCAATTTCTACCCATTTTCTTCTCTTGTCCCACTACAGGCTTTGGTCAGTGCCGCTGTGGAGTCTGCTACTGTGATGCCAACCATACAGGCCAAGCCTGTGAATGCAGCAAGGATACAAGCAGGTGTATCAGCCCAAAAGGGTTCTGTAATGGAAATGGCTCTTGTCGCTGTAACCAATGCCAGTGCCTGGAGGGTTATTATGGTACCCTATGTGATCAGTGCCCAGGCTGCAAGACACCATGTGAGAAGCACAGGTGAAGAGTGGGTGCTGGGGTTTGGGGAAGCCAAGGAGGAAGTCCAAATAGTTGGGGCCCAAGCAACACAAAGGGAAGCCCAAGGCATTCCATTAGGTGTACTGAATCCAATTGGGTGGGTCTTGGGAGGGGGCTATTGGGGAATGTCAGTGAGTGATTCTTAGCATTGGTGGGACAGAGACTGTGCTGAATGTGGGGCCTTCAAGACAGGGCCACTGGCCAGCAACTGTAGCCTGGCCTGTGCCCATGCCAACATAACGGTGAGCGTGATGTCTCTGCTGGATGATGGTTGGTGCAAGGAGAGAACTGTGGACAACCAGCTGCTCTTCTTTCTGGTGGAGAGTGAGAACGAGGACAGAGTCGTGCTGCGAGTGAGACCTCCAGAGAGTGAGTGTGGGTGGAAGCACCAGGGGATAGAAGTGGGGGAATGTGGGGCCATAATGAAGGCTGTGGTGGTGAGCAGAGAGACATTTTGGGGAGTCCAGGATGTGTACACCACAAGAGGGCTCAGTCTTTTGTGTGGATCTAAGATTTTGAGCATAGGAGGTGCTCATGGGCACAGGTTAGAGGCAAAATCCTCCTTAGAGAGGCTTTTCGACCTCCTCAGACTCCCTTAGTAACCATTCTTGTGCTTTTCAGAAGGAGCAGATTACACCAAGGTCATTGTGCTAGGTTGTACAGGAGGCATCGTGGCAGTGGGGTTGGTGCTTGTTCTGGCCTATCGACTCACTGTGGAAATCTATGACCGAAGAGAGTACAGCCGCTTTGAAAAGGAAAGGAAACTTCTCAATTGGAACCAGGTGAGGTGTTCTTTGCACCATTTTGATATTTCTGCCCCAGATCCTCTCCTTATCTGTATCACTTCTGGGTAGGTCATTGGCCTCCACAGGACACCTGCTTCCTCACTGCTCATGTCCTTGCTTCACTAAAGCATCCTCTTGCTGATTCCATGATTCTATTTCTCATCCCATTGTTCTTTAACCTTGTGCTTTCTCTTTGTCTTGTTGGAATCTGAGGTGAAGCCTAAGGGGAACCTTAGGTCTAGGGAAGCAGAATCGTCCCCACATTACTTTCTGATACTCTCAACCTATTTACTATCTTCTCATTTCCCCTAGGATGAAAACCCACTCTACAAGAGTGCCATCACCACCATCGTAAATCCTCAATTCCAGAAGAGAGAGAGTTCGCAGTAAGCAGCTACTCAGGATTTTGGCCTCTCATCTAACAGCAACAGGCCCCTTCTTAAAGCTGACTCTGTAGTCTTTTTAGTGCTTGCTTCCCACCCTTATTTCCCTTACAATAGCAAAGCTGAGAGGGGCACCTCAGAGAGGGTTCCTGCTACCTCATCTCTTCTAGAGTGGGCTATTTCTACCCAACAATCGGAGGGAGGAGGAAGTTCAGGACAAAACCCTTCTTATTCCCCTAACAGAGCCCTTCCACAACTATAGCTATTGTATTGATGCTACTAGAGACAGCCCAACAAGATAGCATGTAGTTTTGTGTTTTGCCTGGTTCTGCAAGATTTGATTTCTTCTTGCTAGCTAGTTTAGATTTTAGGGATCTTTGCACCCCTGCTCAGTCCTACCATTTCTACCCCATTATTCCTCTATAGCAGAGGGCAGCATTATCTAACAGGTAATGTTGCCTTTAAACCTATAGGCAGAGGCAGCTAGGTGGCATACTGGATAAAGCACCGGCCCTGGAGTCAGGAGTACCTGGGTTCAAATCTGGTCTCAGACACTTAATAATTACCTAGCTGTGTGGCCTTGGGCAAGCCACTTAACCCTGTTTGCCTTGCAAAAAAAAAAAACCCAAAAAAACCTTTAGGCAGGGGGAGCATGATAGGGTGAAAAACAAGGACACAAGTGGGGATGCCAAATTCTCCTTCCCCAACCTGTGGTGATAAAAGGAATTTGAATGGATCCCTCTCCAGGAAAGGCAGACACTGTAGAAAACCCCCATTTTATTTAAATATTCTAAATATGTCACAAAGGAACATACACTGCACTTTGAATGGTAAAAAGATACAAGTTTATAACATCTTATAAAAACTACCATTTAAAATTTCTTGTCCATCTGTTACTCCCTTCCCGCCCCCCCAATAGCAAAATAAGTGTATTAAAAAAAAGGGGGGAGGGTGAGAGGGTGAAGGGGATGATGAAAATAAAAGCTCCAAGGTCTGTGTAGGATAGTGGGAAGAGGGAGTTGGGAACAGGGGCCAGGGAGACTACCCTTGGCCAATGCCAAGGGGCATTATCAGTAGCTAAACAGCCGCTGTGGGCTGGTGAGGGGGTCTCTATGACCCTCAGACGCTGGGGTGGACAAAAAAGGGTAGGGACTGGAGATCTAGGAATTTGGGTAAATGCTACATTGAAGTAGCAGCTCCCCTATAAACTGGCTCATCTTCCCTTCCTCCCAGCTGTGGTAGCTACAGCAGAGGAGGGTGGTGAGGATTCAATCCAGGAGTCCTTGCAATCTTCTGTGGTTTTGTCCATTAGGTGAGGCTCCTAGGCTTGGGTGGGCAGGTGTGCAGCACTCCTCTTTCCATCCACCCACCCTTTCCTCTAAATCTTAGCACCCTTTGCAACAGAATTAGCCACAGGCTCCCCTTCCATGCCAGTGATGGCTGCGAGTTGTCCTGGCCTGGTCCCTTATTACACTCATTAGCTTCCTCCCATTCCTTTGGCTACTCTGGCAAAAGCTGAAAAAGCAGTCTGTCTTAGAACACCTCAGCACATAACCCATTCACATGATTTCCCACGCTTTTCCTCACCCCCATACCCCCCCAAATTAGCATTGCAAGGCAAGGGGGTGGGGTGGGAAGAAGCCTTCCCGGTTTTTAAGAGCTGTTTGTGATCTATCTTTCTAAATCCATCCATGCTTCTCATAAGACTCCATTGTTGACATTTAGGAAAATCCTAGATGTTAGCAACCGGGGCTCACTCTCCCAGATACCCAGGAAGCTGGCTGCCATTTATCAAGACTTCCCCTCCCAGGAATCATTCACTGCACAGGGGAGGGGAATGCATAGAATTCAGACCAGGGTAATGGGTGTGAAATTAAAACTGCTGGAAGACTAAGCAGTCTCAAACACTACCAGAGCAGAGTTGGAAAGCCAAGGATCCCTTAATGACTTAACTGAATATGCTCCCTTCAGACAAGCAGGATTCCTTCCTTTCTCTGGCTTCCACTGCTTATCCATAGGGAGTCACCACCAGGTTGCTGCCATATTCCCTGCTCACCAAGTTTAAGGACTAAAGGAAACACAAACTCTTCCAGCGCTGCTCTCTTCTAGTCCTCACCTCCTACTATCCTACCCTACGCACAAGACACAGGTAACTGACCCAACTTCCCCAGACTAAGATGGGAGATAGGGAATAGAGACACTGCTGCAACTCCCAAAAGATCCCTTACACCTTCTGCCATAAGGGAAGGAATAATTTCATTCCAAATTGCCACTGTTCAGGAATCCCTAACTCTCAGCTTAGGCCAGAAATGCCAGAGTCTTCAGTTTGTTAAATAACAAAATCCTCAATATACAAATCCCCTGAAATCACCGAGATACTACTCAGTTTCCCAAGAACCTTTTGAGTTCGGGAGGAGGTGCTTGGCTCAATTTGCCCTTACCATATATTCCATATCATCCACACAGGTACTGCACACACAATTAAACACCATAACTGAGCAAACTCTGGGGCATGGAACATGTGGACATGGGAATTAGAGTACTCATTAAAATCAAGTCCACACAAGCTCCTTCAGTCATTACAACCAGCCCCCCTTCTCTGTCCATTAAGAAGGGAATAAGATTCTCTCCTTTCAAGGAAGCAGCCATCTCCATCCCAATACAGTGATAGACTCAAGGTGGGCAGGTACATGGGGGAGATGCTCCCTTTCCCTCTTCAGGAGTGAGCTACAAGGCAGACTCCAGTCTCATTTACTTCTTCAGCAGGTTGTGACCCAGCTCAAGTTTAATCTTGACAGAGCAGCTAGCTAAACTCCTAAGAGGGCTGATCCACTTTTTGGCACCCAGAACTTCCACTCATCTGCTTTTATTTGACTTCACTTTAGTGGCAACAGGGGAAAGCAATCAGAAAATCAGGCTACATGGAAACCACCCTCAAAATCCCTAAGAAGGGGTGGTGGTGGTGGTGATCCCCTGGCCTCTTTCCATAGCTTCCTCCAAAAAGGCACTCGAGCCAGCCCCATCAAGTTATTTGTGTCATACACACACTGCTTTAACACACATGGGCACAACTCTTTGCTGTTCCCCTGGGGAAAAGGAGATAACCATCCATTCTTGCCTGTGTCCAACTGCCCCCTGCCTCTCAGGGACCATAGCCTGTGCCTTGGTAAATTCAGCTGCTGGCTGGTGACCTCTGCTCCCCACCCGCCTTAAAGATGAGGTACCGGGCATATAAACGCTGAAGGCAAAATGCAACCAGAATGCCACCTGTGGGGGATGACCAGGACAATCTCGATCCCTGCTTTGCCCTGGGGCACTACACCTTCCCATTATCTAGGTCCATAGTTCATCTGGTGAAATCGATTTTGGATTCAATATATATATATATGCGTATATATGCACACATGCATATATATGTATACACACTTACATATATATGTATAGCTATACATACACACGCACACACATTCACATACACCCCTTCCCAGTTTCCACTCCCATGTGGAGTTCATGGCTGTGTGATCTGCTCTTCTGTCTTGGTCCTGTATCTTGAGTCCCTTTCCATGGCTTAATCAAGGGTTCAGAGATTGGTCAACCCTCCCAGGAATTGCTGGAGAAACCCCTCCAGCCACCAAAATCTCAGATTATTTACAGGGCTGTGGCTCTGGTGCCCTGTCCCCTGATGTAGGTTAGGTCTCTGACTCTCCTGGTCCCCTCCTCCATGAAGAGAAGAAAGAAGAGGCATGTGGAGGTTTGGCAGGTGGTGGCACCATCAGAACTAGAGGGGGCAGCATCTTCAGCAAGCTCTTCTGATCCTTCCCACCACCCTGGACCCCATGCCTAGAGGGAAAATTGCCCATCAAGGGTTTTGGAGTGACACCCTTGGCACATCCGTTTGTGTCTGAGCAAACGATCTGTCCGGGAAAAGCTCTGAGAAGGAAAAAAAAGAGAGGGTAAACTCATAAGAATATTGAAGAGCCAGCTGGCTGGGTCCAATCTTTTCCAGACCCAGGTACCTTCCATGATTCCATCCTGATCTGACCCATACATCTGTGTTTTGATGATCCTTCCCTTGTTTATATGTCTCAGTCTGGGGTTCTAAATTTCCCATTACATTGAGAAATGTCTGATAGCATGTGCTCCTACTCCTTCTCTATATTCCTCTAATACCATTTCAAGCCTCTGCACAGAGGAACGTAGCAATTAAAATGACTTCTCCCCAAAAACGTCAAGTAGGACTAGACAAAAGGTACCACTGCCACAAACTCTGCTTCAGTTCTGTCACTGGTCAGCACCAGGAAGGAGTGGACAGTAATAACATCCTTATGTAAGAAGAGGAATTCTAAAAAGATCTAATTTAGGTCATTTTGTGATGCTAATCTCATCTTGGGTGAGGGAGATAGGAGGATGTCTGGTGAAGGAGTCAAGCTCTTATAGCAAATAGGGAACAATCTTGAGGAGTATACAGATATATACTGATGTGTTGATGGTGCATGTGGAGACTGGGGTGGTACCTGCTGACATCGTTCACACTGGTAGGGTTTCTCCCCACTATGCACACGTTTGTGGCGCTCCAGATGGTATTTCTGAATGAATCGCATATCACATACATCACATTCAAATGGCTTCTCCCCTGAGCCCAGAAGAGAAGAGATGAACAAAGTCAGTTATGATAGAGACCCTCATCCTAGGGATATTCCTGAGCTTCCCCTTTAACTTTGCACTGATTGCTTCACTGTAGCCCTACTCTGTAAAACCTGAGAGGCATTCTGTGGGGTGTGGAGAGATGGAAGACCCTCTTCCTAAAGACCCCTGGGTTCAGGTGTGAACTACATCCCATCCCCACATCTTCCCCCCCCAACCCCACCTGCAGTTTCCAACCTTTCTTTTATAAAATGAAGTCCCTGGGGGATGGGAGCAGAGACTCTGTTTTGACTTAACTATTATAGGGATGGACAGACACCTCCCCACACACACACCCCCTAATGTATGTTAGTGATTATTTTTTTTCTCCAGGCTTACCTGTGTGAATGAGGATGTGCCTCTTGAGGTGATAACTACTTCTAAAGGCTCCAAAACACTGCTCACAAATAAAGTTTTTTTGGCTCTTTACTTGAAAAGAACCATTCTGCTCCACAACCACCATCTAGGGAATGATAATCAGGCATGTTACCTTAGGGGTAATGTCTGCCTATTCCTAGAAAACCCTCTTCTACTGTAGCACCCCCAGTAGTTGCTTTCTTCAATTTCTTTCTGCGTATACAAAAGTGAGTCTTTTTTCCTCCATCACTGAGTCAGGACAATCTAAATTTGGAGATGAAGGCAAAATGATTTATCTTCACAAATCCAGAACACTTGAGATGGTCTGAGAGAAGTCAAGTCTGTACCTCTCCTAAAGATTTCTATATTCTACCACCTCCTCCTCGTCTTGATTAATCCAGGTCAGATACAAAATAACAATAGCAATAACAGCAATCTATAGAGTTTAAAGAACAATTTGAACAAAGCCTTTTATATTCATTCTCTCTAATTATATATTATCCTAGCTATTTAAATTCTGCTTTAAGCTTCAGAAAACACTATCCTCACAGGAACCTGGGAGGTCTGTTAAATATTTTTTGAGGGGGAGTGGGGAGTGTGGACCTTGCTAAAGGGAATTCTGACAAAAAATCACCTTCTTTCTATGCACACTTACAACTTTTCAGTGACTAATAATAGTGCCAACACTGTCTCCATTTTACTGATAAGGAAACAAGCCCAGAGAGTTTCCAAATTTGCCTCATCATGACCCTGAAGGAATCAGATCTCTACCTTTGGTTTTCTGACTCCCAAGTTTAGTGTTCCTTCCATTCTTCTCTGCACTCTCTACTCATTTACTCCCATTTTACTTAAGAGCAAATTAGGGCTCTGAGGGTTGAGGTGGCTTGGTCAAGGTAGCCCATCAATACATAGCAGTGCAGAGATTGAAACCAGATCTTACAAGTCTCACCTTACTTGTCCACTGGTTTTGAGATGATTTATATTTCAGGTAAGATCCTAACAAAGTGGAAGGGTGAAGGGGATCTCTCAACCCCAAGGATGCCTGCCCCATTACCTGCCTTTTTAACTTTTTTTGGTGGAGGAGTTTCAGTTGCAGCACTATCATCTTTTCGGTTTCGTGACTTTTCTCCATCCTTTCGGTGGCCCTTTTAATTAAACACAAGATTAAAGCTTCGATCTACTCCATAGAGATAAAAATGGTAAAGAGACAGGATAAGAAAAGAGGTTCTCACTATTTTCAGACACACACATATAGACATTAATTTGATCAGCTCAAAAATGAGTCATATGTGATGATCTCCTCCCTCTTCCCAACCCCAAAGATCAGAGAGTGTGGCCTCATGGGAACCTCTGTTCTTATCCTTTCACAACTCCAGCTGTGGCATTCAAAGGTTAGAGGTAGGGAAAAGACCCTCCCTCAGATGTCAAAAAAAAAAAAAAAAAAAAAAAAAAAAAAAAAAAGCCCATTTCCCCAAGCCCGGAACAATCAATGGGAGCTGGTGGCACCGAGAAAAGGAAGGGACATCTCCCTATCTGGCTGAACAAAAGCCCAGAGTTTTCTGCGGAAAACCCAGGTCACTCAACTCGCAGTGCTGTACCTGGCCTGAGCACCTCAGCACCTCTGGGTTGCCCGTTCGCTCCCCGTTCTCTGCCTGTTTGCTGGCAATCTGGCTCAGCATCATCTTCTTGCTGGCTGCCGTGGGGACCAAACTCACACCTGCAAGGCCCTCACAGGCTAGGAGACTCGCCTAGATTGGGAGAAGAGAGGTCAGATGACTTGACAAGTTCAACTAATCTTGGTGATGTTCCCTCACCCACATAACTGGTCCCCTGCTCTGCACAAGACAACTTCTATTCTGAACAAAGGCTTTCCTCTTTCCCAACATCAACAAATGCTATCTTTACTACTCTTTAATTACAGCTATATAGCTTAAATTTTCCTGCCTCAGATAGTTTGTTTTTCTTATGCTTACTGATGGATCCTGACCGATCCTACTAGGAATCATTTACTCTAATGTACTTGTTTCTTGTTTGCTTTGAAAACTGATCTTTTATTTTGCTTAAAATAAAAGGGGACAAGCAAATGGCATAGTGGAATAGAGCTCTGGACCTGGAGTCAGAAGAGTCCAAATCTGGTCTTAGATGCTTCCTAGGCTGTATTGACTCTGGGTGAGCCATTTAACCTCTGTTTGTCTCGATTTTCTCATTTTTAAATGGGTATAATAATAATAATAATAATGATAATAATAATAATAATAATAATAATAAGGCCCCAACTCCCAGGGTTGTTGTGAGGATCAAATGAGATAATTGTTAAAGTGCTTACCTAGTATAGTGCCTGGCACTGGCAAGAATTTTATTATTATTGTTGTTATCATAAAAGAAACTAAGGAGAATTTGAGACTGGGCATATAGACCCCTGAGAAATGACTTATTTGCAAATACTTTATATTCTAGGTTGGTTTGGTTTCAGTTTAGATATGGGATTACCCTGAAGCTGAGTTTAACCCTATTCAGAGTAGTCTTGATAGATCTTGCTCAGTCCTTGAGTCATCTCCAGTCTCAAAGATGTGGCTGATAGGGCTAAAGTTCAGATTTCTGCTGAATTGGAAAGGGAAAGGATTGTGGAAGAAGAGAAAAATGGGATAAGAATTCTGCCCCAGGGAAGTTTTCCATATCAACTGTCAGAAAAAGACCTGGTCTCCCTGAGAACTGTCAGATCAGTAATAATTTAGAACTGCTTTATTCCAGACTATATTCAGGTTCACAAAGCACCTTCCTCACAATATTGTGAAGTTGACAGTGCAAAAGTACTTTTAGTCCCATCTGTCAGATGAAAACAGTGAGTTGGGGTGGGGGTGGGGGGTTAAGAGTGCAATCACTTTTCTCTGGTCTCCTCATCCCAAGTTCTGGGCTCTTTCTCTCTAACCCTAAGATGACAGATCTTGACTAAGTTACTTATATATATCTAAGACTTCAATGATGTGGTTAGACTAGACAATCTTCAAGGTCCCTACTAATGACTTTTGATTATATTCAATTTGAGCCTATCAGCAAGTATTTATTTTCTACTTTGAGATTATTATGAAGGGAATAAGCCCCATTTCCTATGTCAGGCCCTGGGCCAAGCAATTTATTTGATCTTCATCCTCACCACAATCCTGGGAAGTGGGGGCTATTATCACCCCCATTTTGAAGTTCAGCAAACTGAGGCAAACAGGTTAAGCAACTTGCCCAGGGTCACACAACTCATAGTCTGAGGTCACATGGAACTCATGTCTCCTGACTCCAAGCCCATCCACGGTGCCACTTCTGCTGATAGATCTATCCTAATATTGATCTGTTCACAGGGAATCATCACCTTTTGCTACCTTCATGTCTTCTCACAGTACCCAAGGCATTTCATCTGCTCTGCCCAGTCTACACTGCTAATGCCATTCTTCACTAGACAAAACTTCTATTTACTAAGCAAGAAATCGATTCCAACCCATCTTCCTCCCATTTCTGTATACATCAAGGAGTTGGGGAATCTCAGTGAGATACTCTCTATTGATGCATTTCAAATCTTCTCTAACTTAAGAGCTGCTATGGCCAAAAACATTAATAATTCCTCTGCAGCCTGGAAAAAGATAACAGACAGATAATCTATAATTTATCACTTAAAGCCTTTCCCAATGAGTAGAACCCACTAGAGTTTATAGTTAGCTCAACCTTTGAGAACAAAGAGTAACATCATATCCAAACCAAAACAAGATTCTGGAGAATGACAGACTATATATGTATCTATTTATTGTACATGTGCTTTTTTTGGAAGACCACCTCATTTTCCCCATTAAACTGAGAGTCCTCCTATGCTAATAGAATTACAAGTGAGAATCTGAAGGCTGGCTTTATGAAAATTGTACTTGACTGAATATTGTTCATAAAGGTAGATATCCAGATATCACAACGTAATACCTTCATCATTCCCCAAATTAGGGGACTAAAAACCATATGGTTTCTCAGCTATAAAGGAGGGTTGAAGCAAGTGTCCTATTTTGTTTCCACTATAATCTCCAATATGGATTGGTTAAGTCCATGAAGCCAATAAAAACAGCTAGTATTTACACAGCATTTTAAGGTTTGCAAAGTACCTTACAAATATTATTTTGTTTTATTCTCACAACCATCCTTGAGAGGTGGATACTATTATTATTTTTTCTTTTTTGGTTTTTGCAAGACAATGAGGTTAAGTGACTTGCCCAAGATCACATAGCAAGAATCAAGTATCTGAGACTGGATCTGTCGGGTCCTCCTGGCTCCAGGGAGAGCATTTTATCCACTGTGCCACTTAGCTGCCCTGGTAGATGCTATTATTATCACCCTCCCCCATTTCATAGAAATAGAAATCAATGGGGGAAGCTAGGTGGTAGAGTAGAGAGAGCACCAGCCCTGGAGTCAAGAAGACCTGAGTTCAAATCCAGCCTCAGACACTTAATTCTTACTTGAAGCAAGTCACTTAAACCCCACTGCCCCACAAAAACAAAAAGAAGAAATAAAGAACAAGTCAGACAGAGATCAAGTAATCTGCCTAGGATCACACAGCTAGTGTGAGTAGTTTTGAACTCACAATGTACTGTGCCACCTAAAATAAACGGCTAATTATTACACTGTAAATATGGAATGGACAAATAGTTTTTTTGAGGACTGAAAGCTGGGTGATCTCTCAAAGTTATCCTAGCAGAAGAAACTCAGTAAATGAGATATGATAGTGTGTTCTGAGGTAGCACGGAAGGGGAAGGCACCTGGGTAGAAGTAGGTAAGGAAAACACTCAAGATATGATGTTAAGCCCAGGACAAATTTCTCCCAAAAAGAGTGAAGAAAAGGAAGAAAAGGTTATGTAAGCCTTCCTACTTCTAGGTAGATATGCATATGATATTTTCTTCTTGTAAAGAGACCAAAGGCATAATAGAATGGTAATACAAGTGCTAACTCAGGGCCAACAACACTGTAGAGAAAAGACAAGCTCCTTGTAATGCTGAGGCTTTTGTTCTATCAGAGGGTTATTAGCAAAAGAGTCTCCACTTGAGTACCATGACAAAGTGGGCTTTCCTATGCTTTTTTTTTCTGACTCCAGGGCCAGTGCTCTATCCACTGTGCCATCTAGCTGCCCCTTTCCTATGCTTTCAACCAACAAATTAGTCAACATTTAATAGATGCCTATTCCGAAGGCACAAAGTGTAACAAGAATAAAACAGCTTCAAGGAGTGTATATTCTATTGAAGCAACACACCATGTGTGTGAAGTACATATGCAGGCAATCTATTACATGTATTATATGATATGTATATACAAAGATACATTGTGCATTGATAATTTAAAGAGATGAGGCATGAATCAAAAGAGCCTCCTTCAGAAGGGGATATAAGCAAATGACTAGGGATTCAAAGAGATGAGGAAGTGCATTCCAGATATGGGAGGATGGTCATTTTGAAAGGACAAAGATGAAAAATGATTATGATGTGTGAGGGACAGCAAGGTCAGTTTGGCTGGAACACTGAATGCATGAAAAGGAGTGATGTAGAAAGGTCAGCTAGGATCAAGTTGTGAAGGGTTAAAAGGTCAACCAATGAATTAATATTTTATCTTAGAGGTAACAGAGAGGCACTGGAATTTACTGATCAAGGGATTGACAAAGTCAGCTGCAGAAGAAAAGTAATTTGGTAGCCATGTGGAGGCTGGATTGGAGCAGAAATTTTCTTGGGGTAGTAAGATGACCAGAGGGCTACTGCCGAAGTCCAGGTGAGAGACAACAAGGATCTGAACTAATGTAGACTATGTGAATAGTGAAAAAGAGGTAGATGTGAGAGAGGTAGTAACATTAGAAAAGTCATGGAAATGCCTTGGGCAGGTAAGATGGTGAGGAAAGACGAAGGAAATCAGGAGGCAGAGTCAAGGCCAGGAACATTCCCCATATGGAGCAGACAGAGAAAAGGCATGAATTCAGACGTGGAGTATTGTTCAAAGACCATAAAGCAGGTCAGTACAACAAGACTGAAGAGAAAAAGAGAAGCAGAGTCAAAAAGCAACCAGTTAACAACCACTTAGTATGTGCAAGGATAGCATTGTGCCAAATGCTGGAAATCAAAAACAGACAGAGCCCAAACCTAAGCCCTCCTTTAAAGCTGGGAAAGGGAGAAGGGGTCATATGACTAAGAGCTTTACAAGCAAAGAAAGATAAGAGGGAACTAGGAGAGTCAAGGTTTGTCCTTTGGGAAGACCACATTGGTGGCTCCCCTGGAGGAGGTGGACAATCTTGTCAGAGGGTCTGGTGACAGTGTTTCAAGTGTGACGGCCTGTGTTGGGTTGGTGGCTGATCAAGGGGAGAGAAGGAGATGTAGGTGGCCATATTGTGAAGGTAGAGAAGACAGAGATTTGACATCCTCTTGGATGTAGGCAATGGGTCATAGCCAGGAGTAGATGATGACAAGATGGTGGTGCCTTCGACAGTAATCAATAACACATTATTATAATAGAGAAATAATAGTAATGAAGATAAAAAGTGGGCTTGGGAGGAAGGATAATGAGTTTTATTCTGGATATGTTAACTTGAGATGTCTATAGGACATTCAATTCAAGATACACAACAGAGAAAGTTAGGAGAGAAGGTGGGGCTGGGAAGAGTCATCTGAGTGGAGATGACAACTGACTGCAGGAGCAGATGAGATCAATTGAGATAGTATAGAGCAACATTCCTCTAACTGCAGCAAAGAACCCTGAAATATACCAGATTTTAAAAAAACGAAATTTATGCACTGGCCCTGGAGTCAGGAAGACCTGAGTTCAAATCCGGCCTCAGACAATAATTACTTAACTGTGTGGCCTTCGGCAAGCCACTTAACCCCATTTGCCTTGCAAAATCCTAAAAAAAAAAAAAAAAAAAGAAATTTATGTGGTTTGTTATTAAGCATTAAAATGATAATTTTAGAGGATTTTGCTACAGGTGTGCTGCCAAATTATTTGTACCACTGTGAAAAAGTTTGAGATCATGTATAGAAGAAAAAGAGAAAAGGACTCAGGAAAGAACTTTGGAAAACATTCATTAGTAGGTGTGACCTGGAAGAAGATACTGCAAAAGAAATTATGAGGGGGTGGCTAGGTGGCGTAGTAGATAAAGCACCGGCCTTGGAGTCAGAAGTACCTGGGTTCAAATCTGGTCTCAGACACTTAATGATTACCTAGCTGTCTGGCCTTGGGCAAGCCACTTAACCCCATTTGCCTCGTAAAAAACCTAAAAAAAAAAACCCCCAAAAGAAATTATGAAGTAGCCATCAAAAAGATGGGGGTGGTGGTGGTAGTGGTGCGGCTTGGTGGTGACAGTGGATAGAGCACATACCCTGGAGTCAGGAGGACCTGAGTTCAAATTTGGCCTCAGACACTTGATAATTTACCTAATTGTGTGACCTTGGGCAAGTCACTTAACCCCATTACCTTAAATAAAAATTAAAAAAAAATTACGAGGGAGAATCAACAAGGATCAATAAAGAGTGATTGAAAAGTGTCAAAAATTTCAGAAGCCCATAAAGGATGATGATCTAGATTCTAGAAAAAGCCATTAGAGTTGGCAATTAAGTGATCACTAGTGACTAAATCCAGACAGCAGAGATAAGAGGAGAGGAAGTAAAGGTACTGATTGTGGACAGCCTTTTTAAGATGCTTAGTCAAGAAAGGAAGGAGATTCTTTTATTTTTTTAAAAGAATGTGAAAATCAAGAGAATGTTTGCAGGCCAGATACAGTTAGTAGATAGAAGACGAGAGAGAGAATGATAGAAGTGTTAATCAACTGTAGAGGATAAGATAGAATGGAGTCCCTCTTGCATGTAGAAGTATTTGCCCTTGCAAGGAGGACCATTTCTTCATGTTGGGGGGGGGGAGGAAGAAGAGAAGACATCTAAGGGTTGTGAAATGAGGGAGAAGAGGCTCTTCTGAATGATTTTAATTTTTCTTGTGAAGAATGAGGCAGGGTACTCAGTTGAACAGATGGTGAGGGGAAACCACAAGAGGTTTGAAGAGAAATTGAAAAGATTTTAAAGCAATATAAGGGAAATTATGAGTGACATAGGGAACACTGAAGATATATCATCAATTTAATCACACTCTCATCCAAAAGAGGCTGAAAAACAACAGTCCCCTCTGTAAGTTGTCACATCTTGTCAGCAAGAATGGTATTTTGACTAGGCACCCTCTTTGGATTCAGAAGCTTGAATGAGCTAGTGAGATATAAGGGTGGTGAGTAGGAAATAGGACAGTTAACATTTGTTGTTTTCAGAATAATGTTTGTCCTTCATTTTTGAAGAAGATCACCACATCAGGGAGATGATGCTATGACAAACACATAAACTGGATTTGAGTGAGGGGGTGCTGTGCTAAGTTACCAGCCTTATTGCCTCCTCCAGAGTCATCTGGGTCCAGTGGCCAGATATGAATCAGGATGATTCGTGGTGACCCTGGATGTGAGGCAATCAGGGTTGAGTGACTTGCCCAAGATCAGTTAGGAAGTTAAGTCTCTGAGGCTGGATTCAAACTTCCACCTAACTGCACTATCCACTGCACCACCTAGCTGCCCTTCTCAGAGTATGCAGTATATTACCTGTACAGTCCTTGAGGGGAGACTGAATCTTTGTGTTTTTCTCAGGGCTTGGCACAGGGTCTGAACAAGTTTGCTGACTGATTAGTAGAGAGACAATTGGAATTGTATGTGTGTGTGTGTGTGTGTGTGATTATGAAAATTGTGGTTCCCCTGTGAACTACCTGGAATCTAAAATGGAAACTGGAACCTTATACATGTATCTCTTAAAAGATCTTGCCTAGTGATATGACTTTTATTAAACAGACTGCGAAACTCAGGAATATTTGAAAAAACTGGCTAGTCATCATATTGGAGCATCAACGTTTCTATTTTTCTAATGAACTCAGAACCTCCCTCAGGCAAATTTACCCCTCTCATTCCTCTTTTTACTCATTACAACTTCCTTCTACCATTTGGAAAAAAAATTATTTCTTTTTGGTATTTCCATCCTAAGAGGCATGAGATTTAGGTTTGGACAAGCCAGGTTCAAGCCCCTCCTCTGACTCATACTGGCCTTGGAATTCACCCCTCTTGGCCCTCTAGGGAACTCTCTAAGATGGCCTGTGGCAGGGAAGGATTGACAGATGATGTTTCCTTATCTAGAAGTTCCTTACACCAATGACATCACAGAAGTCCATTTCCTAACCCTATCCTATTTCAATCACACCATTTAAAAATCATTGCTATCGTTTATTGTCGTACTGTCTTCCTACCAAAAACATCCCTCTTCCCTCCCTTAGCCAGAGTGCCACCCCTTTGTTTAAAAAAAAAAGTGGGAGGTGGGGGAAAAAAGTCTAGTTCATCAAAACTAACCAATGTAGACTTCATCAAACAGTAAACAAGCGTTGCCCAGTCCTGCAGTTTTCCATATCTGCAAAGCAGGGAAGGATGTGTACTAACTTATTTGCTTTGAAAGGTTTTTATTGTTCAGTGATAAAATCTGCATGTGTCTGTGTGTATAAGTCTACCATTTAAACTTTTGTATCTGGTATATTAGGTATTAATTTATTTTGGCAAAGTATTAGCCTTTTTTTTTTTTGGAACAGGAGGGAGTGAATTGGAGCAAAGGAACTCTTCTAGATATCCTTGCACTCTAGAGTCAGAATGAAAAAAAGGACTGACTTGGAATTAGGAATGGTTTCTCTAGCTTTTATTAGTAGTAAATTGATTTTTGGATCATAAAATCTGAACTAACAATTTCTGGACAGATAAAAATAAGGTATTATAGCCTAAGTCTACTGTAGTGAAAACTATATTAATAGGATCAGTTTTTGCAATGATGACATGGGTTTGTCTGTACGAAGGGTCTCTCATTACAAGAGATCCTGGGGTATCTGAACTATGAGAATATATTTGGCAATTGCCATTATGTGTTCCATCTTAAACTATGTTTTACATTTTAGTTTAACTGGAATTCTGATAAAGTATGAACTTGGATAATGTTAAAGCATAATTGGATAGGTACCCATAAGATTTTAATTCAACTATTTCATTATTTAGGATTCTATTTGGTTTTTCTGCTTTAGAATGAAAATACTTAGAATGAAAAATAAAGAGTACTGGACAGTCAGGTGAAACCAGGATTCAAGTCCTGCTGAGATGGATAAGATTGTAACCTTGGGCTGATCAGTGAGTCTCAGTTTTCTCATTCTCATTTAAGATTTCCTGTACTACCTATATTATTAGGAGGTGCTTCAAAAATCCTAACGTGCTACAAAAATGTGAGTTATTATTATCATCATGGTCATACAGGATTACTGTTACCAAGGAAGGTGTGTGTGCAGTAGAAAATGGTACCTCATTCATGCAGATGCTGAAAAAAGGGTTTTAATGTTTTTCTTTTTTCTTTTTGCAAGGCAATGGGGTTAAGTGGCTTGCGCAAGGCCACACAGCTAGGTAATTATTATGTGTCTGAGGCCGGATTTGAACTCAGGTGCTCCTGACTCCAGGGCCGGTGTTATATCCACTGGGCCACCTAGCTGCCCCTAATGTTATTCTTGCTGGTAGATTTAAAGAAGTCACATTGTGACTCTACTGATAGAACAGGTATGTTGTACGTCATCTCTGAGAATAATGAAGACACAGAGAGCAATTTTGCTTAAGGACAACCCACTGATCAACAAGTATTTATTAAGCATGTGTTGTAAGTTTAACTATATCATTAGAGTGAAAAATTATCAGGTCTGTGGCTACAGTGGATGTACCTATGTAAAAAAAAAAAAAAAGCTCCAAAAATGGGGCGGCTAGGTGGCCCAGTGAATAGAGCACCGGCCCTGGAGTCAGGAGCACCTGAGTTCAAATCTGGCCTCAGACACTTAATATTATCTAGCTGTGTGGCTTTGGGCAAGCCACTTAACCCCACTGCCTTGCAAAAACTAAACAAAACAAAATAAAATAATACCTGTGAAGAGTTTATCTAGAATTCTTAACTTTTTTTTGTGGTATGAACCCATCTGATAGTTTGGTGAAATCTAAAGATCCCTTTTCAGAATACTATTTCTAAGTATATAAAATAAAATATATAGGATTACAAAGAAAACAATGATATTAAAATATAATTCTGTAAATTAAACATATATACCCACACAAGTTCAGGTTCCAAGAGCTAGAGAATTATCAACAGGTTGGGACAGATTTTGCAACCTGTTTCTCAGAGATTCAGGAATCATGAAGAACACCAATTTCAGAATAACAGTAGGGAAGAATTTGTTACTATTCTATTATCTTTTTTTCATTCCCCATATTATGCTACTTGATTATAATTTTTATTTCTGTATTTGATATTTGTGACTGTTGAAACTGTTTATGCCCAATGTTTAGTCTAATGTGAGATTTGGTACATAAATAGAGGTGTTTGATAGGATGCATAATAGGCAGGAATGGGAGAACAGGAGAATAAGAAAATAAATTATAACATCTCCATCTCTGCCTTCATGTTACCTTTTCCTGATTATAACTGTTTTTACTTTTATACATTTTAACATTATTATGGTTATTACTATGAAATTATTGAAATATGTTGCTAACATTTGACTAAGATTCTCCTTGGCTCATTGTTTTTCATTTGTTAATGATAAAAACAGACTTTTTCAGATAGTACTTTGGAGTTTGGCATAGATTATTAATTCACTGGGTACTCACAACAATCCTTATGTAGTATCATTACCCTCCCTCCCCAAACCCCCCTTTTATGGCTGAGTACATTAAGGTTTAGAAACTCACATGTGGCCACCCTGTCCATGTCAAGAGATGTGCTCTGGAACCTAGGCCCTGTTGACTCCAAGGTCAGCCCAAGATCAAGACAGCTCCGACCAAAATTTGTAGAGGAAAACCTATCGTCTAAGAATGACTTCATTCAAAGCGGACAACACAAACAAAAATCTTCAGAGAACACACTGAATTTTAGGGGACAGAGAAGCAATAAAAGAATTATTACATATTAAGTCCTTACTTAGATTTAGTAATTAGTTTAGGTTTTTGTTGTTCAGTTATGTCAGTTGTAGCCGACTCCTCGTGACTCCATTTGGGTCAAATTCTTGGCAAAGATCACTGGAGTGGTTGGTCATTTTCTTCTCCAGTTCATTTTATAGATGAGGAAACAGAGGCCAACGGGGTGAAGTGACTTGCCCAGGGTCAAACATCTTAATATGTGTCTGAGGCAGGATTTGAGACTCATGAAAATGAGTCTTCCTGATTCCAAGCTCTGTTGCTCTATCCACTACACCAGCTAGCTGCCCAAATTAGTTTAGGAGCAAGGGATAATTAGAAGACAAGTCAGTAGACTTCTAGACAACACTGCTTGGAGACTTGCTCCTAATATTCAACAATAGGTACAATAAAATTTGAAGGGAGATTAAGAGAGGTTTTGAGGGGCAGCCAGATGATGCAGTGGATAGAGCACCAGCTCTGAATCAGGAGGACCTGAGTTCAACTCTGTCTCAGACATTTACTAATTGTGTGACCCTGGGCAAATGACAACTCTAATTGTCTCCCTCCTCTCCCCCCTTCCTTCCACTCCCCCCTCCCCACTTCCAAAAAAGAGAGAGAGAGTGACCTTGAAAATTCTTGTCCAAGAAAGAAAGTTAGCATTAAATTCAATTGTGGCTTCCACACTCCAGTGTGCATATTAAGGACCTAAGTCCAAGTAGGAGGTAGAGGACTGAGGCTTGCTGAGAATTAAGTTTTGACACTGTCAACAATTTTCATCTCCCTGAATGTGGGCTTTTAGCAACTTCATTAGCACATCATCATTTCCATAGAACATATGCCTTTCAGGGCAAACTGTAACTGCAAGGATTTGAACACCTAAGAGATTTAGAGATAGAAGAGACCCTGGTGGGGTGGTCGGCAGCTAAGTGAAATACTCTCACAGGCTAGCAGGGGCACTTATTAGTGACTAAAGAAGGTACATGACTAGTAAAAACCTCTGAAGACCCTTATTATTTGATATTTTTTTAAAATAGGGTCTAACTACTTTATTAAGGAAGGTTCAAGAACTCATATAAGAAACTAGAGCTGTCTGGACAATTGTAAAGATTATTCTGCTTCATCAAAGTTGATGGGCTAGGGACAGCTAAGATGGCACAGTTGTTAGAGTACTGGTCCTGGAGTCAAGAGTTCAAATCTGACTTCCGGAACTTGATACATGAGCAAGTCACTTAACCCCATTGCCCACAAATACAACCCCCCCCCCAATCCCCAAAAGTTAATGGATTAAAGAGATGCTAAAATTGCCAAGGTCCTCCTTGCAGTAAATGGAAATCCATATTGCTCAAAACTGAAGACAAGTTTTACCTAGTAAGGGCAGGGACAGGTGGCTGAAGCAGGGTGCTCTTTGAGGACTGTACCCTTGTATACCACCTGGCCAGGAGAGCAGGGTATATGGAAAAATCAAAATTATTTGAGAATGAATCCTTTACTATTAAAATCCTATCTAAAGCTATACTCCCTTCCTGGAAGCATTCCCTTGTTAATGTTACTAGACTGTTATCAACAATGATGGCTGACAATTACAAGTTCCCTTTACATGTATATCTCACTTCATCTTTACAATGATTCCATGAGATAGATACTACAGGTCTTCTTAGTTATTGTCATTCCCATTTTACAGATGAAGAAACCAAAGTTTAAAAAACTCTGCCAAAGCTCACATGGTAAGATATTTTCTGAGGAAGTACATAAAATTCTCTTATATTTGGTATTGTTTCCTACTCCTTCACTATAATTCCCTGATCACACTTTTACTTTCCTTAGTAGGCAAGTACACAGTTTATGCCTTTATCTGCACTAATCTATGTGTTACTTTCTAAGCCTTACTGCTGTGTCTGGGGCATGTGCCTTATTTGCTTTGACTGGGAGCTCAGTGAAGGTAAAGACTATAGATTGCCTCTCTTCCTTTCTCTAGGCCAGCAATTCCCAACTTCTAGCCATAAGTCCATGGCAAATTTTTGCTTGTATGGTAGAAAAAGCTTTGCTTAAAAATTTTTAACTTTAAAAAAAAATGGACCCCTTCTCATCACCCTTCCCATCCCCATACTCTTAAGGCATCTACATCCTCATAGTTGAGGTTGCAGAGAGCTGGACAGTCTTCAGGAGAAGATTGAGATATTTTACCAGTTCAATGTATTGTTCTGGTAAGGAAATATTTCTCTAACTCTCCCTTGTGTCCGTACAGCATTTGGCTCATCAACAACAGATGCCTGAGACCAAAGCACTGAGCCTATAGTCTGGCATGGCATAGATTTAGGAGCGCTTTAGACCGTCTTACCTGAGCCATGTCGCCCACTTCACTTATTCGGTACAACAGTTCAAGAGTTTCTTATTCCTTTGGTTAGTGTGTATTCAGAGGGAACTATCAACATTTCACTGGGGCTTCCTCATTCCATGTCCTCTGTATACCCTTGCTGCCATACTGAGAAGCCTTGGACTGCCGCTGGAACTTGGTACCCTCCAAAGAGAAGAAGATGCCCCAACAATTGGGCTCTTTAACCTCAGCTGTTTTCTGAAGGATTCCTGCCTGTCCTCAGAATAGAATGAAAATCTGCCCGGTGTCCAGCTCAAGTCTCAGGAGGTAGCTTTGAATCTGTCTCAGAAACCTGAAACTAGAAAAATGAGACAAGTGTTAATGCTAAGAAACAATTGACATTATGGGGTGAAATTATTTTATGAGTTATTTTACAAAGTTCACATAGTCGAGTCATATTAAGTTGATCATTAGAGAGCTGAAAGGGAGTTTGGAAATCCAACTTCTGAATTTTATAGATCAGGAAACTGAAGCCCAGAGAAGTTACCTGTTCAAAAAACAATTAAATGCAACAACTAGGAACCAAAACTTAACTGCCAGAATATCAACTAACAAATATTTATTCAAATCCCTAACATGCACTGTTCTGGCTGCTAGGAATGTAAATCTATAAAAGATTCTACATTCAAGAAGCAGAGACAATTGTGGAAAATAACATAGAAGTAGATAGAAAATAAGAAAGTAATTTTTAGGGGGACAGAGTTGGCCACAACTGTTGGAGGTATTTATGAAAGGTTTCCGGTGGGAGGGAGCCCATGAACTGAGTAATGAAAAATGCTAAAAAGTTTTACAAAGTGGAGTTAAAAAGGGAGAGAATATTTAGCTGTGTAACCTTGGGCAAGTCATTTAACCTAATCACCTTGTAGAATTCCTCCACCCCCACAAAAAAGGAAAAAAATGGAGAGAATTCCAGGTCAGGGTGTCAGTCTATGCAAAGACATGAAAGCAGTAGATGGATATTGTGTGTGAGGAACAGCACATGGGCTAGTCTGTCCTGCCTGGAGAGTGCAGGAGTAAATGAGAGGAGTAAGGTATAGACAAGTCTGGAGAGGGTAGCTTGGAGCCAGATTGGAAAAGGGATTTAAATGACAGACAGAGGAGTCTACATTTTATTGTAGAAGCAACAAGGAACCAGGGTGTAGGATTTCTCCACCTGGGATTCATGGAAAGGGGTCAGGGGTCTATGAACTTAGATGGAAAGAAATTACATCTTTATTTCAATACAGATGGTTTCTTTCGTAAATACTCTATTTTATGCATTCAACATTATTCTAAGGAGTCAATGGACTTCAGGAAAGGGGTCCATAAACAAAACACACAAACACATACACACACAGATTATGAACTCCTATCCTGGAGTTTTTTGAATAAGAATATGCGAAGGGTCAGATCTCTGCTTAAGACTATCATTTTGACAGCAGTTTGAAGAATGGTTTGGATGGGAGGGATCAGAGAGCAATCAGGAATCCAGAGGAGGTAGCTCCAAGGTGATGGGTCTTTAGGAGGGTGCTCACTGGTCATATTAGTGGGGGGGGGGGGGTCAGAACTAAGAAATGCAGAGAAGTAGGTAGAATTCACAAGATGTGGCAAACAACTGGAGATGACTTAAGTCATTTAAATTGGGTGACGGGGTGGCTAGGTGACACAGTGGATAGAGCACCTAGCCTGGAGTCAGGAGTACCTGAGTTCAAATCTGGCCTCAGACACTTAATTACCTAGCTATGTGGCCTTGGGTAAGCTACTTAACTCCATCTGCCTTACAAAGTAAAAGTAAAAATAAATTGGGTGACAGAAATGGAGTAGTTAAGAAGGGGACCAGATTGTCAGGGAGAAGGGACAAGAAATGAACTTTATTTTGGACAAGAGACATAGATCTAGAGATGGAAAGGACCTCAAAGCCCATCTTGCCCAGCTCTTCACTTTACAGATGAAAAAACAAACAGGTCCAGGGACAGTAAGTGTTTTTCCTCACTTCAACTGAGTTTGAGAAATCCATAAGACTATATACAATTAAAAAGATGGTACCAAGATGAAAATAGCCATGGATGGCGTCATCTGCATAGAAATAAATGAACAAGGAAGTTTCAGAAGTGAGTGAAGACAATGGAGAAGAGCAATGGGATGACAGAAGGGTTAGGAAGTATCCCCAAACCCGGGGTGTTCACAAAGTAAATGTCACAAGGAATGCAAGAAAGAAGAGAACTAAAAAGGTTTTGGCAACTTAGTAGTCCCGGGTGCCTTTGGAGGGACTTCAAAGGAGGGATGAGGCTAAGAAGCCATATTGCAAGGGGCTGAGAAGAGACGGGGGGAGGAAGTATGGACAGAAATATAGCCCTCTCCCTAAGTTTGGTGTGAAAAGGAGGAAAAAAAGACATAGCTTGCGGCGACTAAAGGTCCTACGATATTTTTTAAGCTGGGGCCCATGATCCCGCTCTCTCCTAGCATGCAAAGTAGAGTTTGATAATCCAAGGTGGGAGGCCCGGAACAAGGCATTCCATCCGCAACTCCTGACAGATGCCGAGTGGTGGGTGCGGGGCTCCTCCGCGTCGGGGGGACCCTGGGCAGCGGGAGCGGGGTTCGCCCCTGCCGCCGGCAGGAACAAAGCCCCGCGGCTGGGGAGGCCGGACCCAGGGAGGGCCGAGGGAGCCCGGCAGCGGCCGCCGCGGCGCCCGGGAAAAGTTTCCAAGCAGCGCCGGTAGGTAGGCGAGGCGCGCGGGGAGCAGGAAGCGGGGGCCGAGCCGCGGGAGGGCCCCACGTGGGTGCGGGCCGGGCCGGGCCGCGGGGGTGCGCGGACACTCGGCCGGCGGCCGGGCGCGGGGCCGCGAGAACGGAGGACAGCGGCCGGGCTGCGTGCTCGCGCCCGAGGCTCCCCCCCCCCGCCCCGGCCCGGAGTCGAGGCCGAGCGCGCGCGCTCGGGCAGGATTGGCCGGGCCCGGGGTGTAGGGTGTCGGGAGGGGGTGGGGAGAAAAGAGAAGTGCGCGCGCGCGGGGCCGTCCGCTGCCGCCGCCGCCGCCGCCGCCGCCGCTCCTCCTCCTCCCCCGCCTGCTTCGCGCTCGCACGCGCCCGCGCTTCTCCCCCGCGGCCTGCCAAGGGGCCTGAGGCGCAGACGTCTGCCTGGGTCGCGGTTTGCTCCCCGGCACGGGCTCTTACCTGCCGGGCGCAGCCTCCAGCAGTGTTCCCGTACGGGAGAACCCCTCCCCCGGTGCTCACTCTCCGGTGCCAGCCCCGCCGCTGCCGTTGCCCCCGCAGGGACCGAGGCAAGTTTACAAACACCAGCCCGGGGCCCGTTTCCCCGGAAGCACTTTCCCCCTCCCCCTCGTCCTCTCCGTCGAGCGGTGGCATCCACTTCCGGGCCCAGCCGACTCGGGTAGGAGAGAGAAAGCGGGAGGGAAAGAAAGCTGTAGGGGTAGAGGTGCAGCCTGGGAGGCGGGACTAATGGATTGGGGCGGGAGTGCACACGCGCAGAAGAAGAAGGGGCTTATCCCAGCAGCCATCTTGGTAAAGGGCACTTGGGTGGGTCACGTGGACACCGGGCGGGGCGGGGCCAAGGGAGCAGGCCACCAAAATGGGTAGCGGAAAGGGCTTTTAAAGATTGATGGGACGCAGTTCTAGAATCTGCCTGTCCTTCTCTTTGCATCCGAGATTCTTTTTCTCCTAGTTCTTCTTGATAATCCCGGTTCCAGAATCCTTCATTGTTCTCAATGTGATAGCTAGCGCTTAAACACAGAAGGGGAAAACGAAAGGGCTGCCTTCTTTCCACCTCCCCCTCCCAAGTTTCAAAAGTTGAGGCTGGGTGACCACTTGTCAAAGATTACATATCAAGGAAATTTCTGCTCATGAAGTGATTAGACTGGATCACCTGCAGTGTGTCTTTTGACTCTCAACATTCTGTGACCAGCTCTTGTTTCCCCTGTTCTCTTGAAGCAGAAGACCTAGGATTGCTTAACCTTGGGTCTGTGAACTTATTAGAATTTTGAAATCCATTTTTTTTTTGGCCTGGGAGTTTTTTAAATTTAAATTTATTATTTCCAACTACATGCCAAGATAGTTGTCAATATTCACCTTTTTGCAAGATTTCGAGTTTTATATTTTTCTTCCTCCTTTCCTTCTCTCCCTCCCCCTGAAAGCCAGCAATCTGATATATTATACATATATTACTGTTAAATATATTTCCATATTAGTCATGTTGTGAAAGATGAGTCAGATCAAACGGGAACAAAAAAGCTATAAGAAGGTAAAAAAAGAAAACATAAAACAAAAATTTTTAATAGAAAATAGTATGCTTTGATCTACATTCAGACTCCATAGTTCCTTCTCTGGGTATGGATTGTGTTTTCCATCACAAGTCTTTCAGAATTGTTTGTAATTATTGAATTGCTGAGAACTAAGTCCATCATAGTTGATCATCATACAGTGTTGCTGTTAATGTATACAGTGTTCTCCTGTAGTGTTCATTCAGTCTTTCCATGCTTTTTCCAAAGTCCACCTCACTCATGATTTCTTAAAGAACAATAGTACTCCATAACATTCATATACCACAGCTTGTTCAGCCATTTCCCAATTGATGAATGTTCTTCAATCTCCGTTTTTTTTGCCACTACAAAGAGACATGCTATAAATATTTTTCTATATTTGGGTCTTTCCCCCCTTCCTTATGATCTCTTTGGGATACAGACCTAGTAATTGTATCGCTGGATCAAAGGGTATTTTATTGTCCTTTGGGAGTAGTTTCAAATTGCTCTCCAGAATGTTTGGTTCAGTTCAGAATTCCACAAAAAAGTGCATTAGTGTCCCAGTTTTCCCACATTCCTCTCCACATTGACTATGTTCCTTTTTTATCTTATTGGCCAATGTGATTGGTGTGAACTGGTACTTCAGAGTTGTTTTAATTTGCATTTCTCTAATCACTAATGATTGATAACTATTTCAATATACTTGGTTTCCTTTGTAATATTTTGTGACTTTGAAAAACACATTTTTCTCTGAGAAGGGATTTCATAGGCTTCACCACCAGACTGCCAAAGGGGGCAGTAGTTGTTACATCTTACTTCTTACTGTTCTTAACATGTACTCCCCACTAAGTTATCCTTTATGCCTGAACTGCTCTCCCTCCTTTTAAAACCCTCAGTTTCCAAACATTGTCTTCTACATGAGATTTCTTTGGTCATCTTCATCTTCCCATTCCTCCACTTCCAAGCTGCTAGTGTTTTTTTTTTCCTTCATGCTTACCAGAATCAATTTTATTGAATTTAATAGGGGATATAGAATGCTTGTCCTAGATCTGGAAAACTTATCTTTGTGAGTTCAAATCTGGCCTTAGATGCTTACTAGTTGTGTGATCCTGGGTAAGTCTCTTAACTCTGTCTCAGTTTTCTCATCTGTAAAAAATGAGCTAGAGAAGTAAATGACAAACCATTTTGGGATTTCTGCCAAGAATATTCCAAATGTGATCTTGAAAAGTCAGATACAATTAAAACAACTGAACAGCAATATATCTAAGCTTTTTCTAGTTTGGAGAAAAAGAAGTCCAGAAATGACAGATTTCCATGTCTTCTGTTAAAGTTCTTGGCCCCAAGTTGATTTGACATAGCAATCATAATATGTTAAAATATAGTTTTGAGCTAACATTCTGGAAGTATTCTATTCCTTTCTGCTCCATTCACTTAAGTACTTATAAATTCAAAAAAGAATACAATGTCCTCATGTGGATCATGGCACCAGGCACCCCAGGTGGGAGGGAAGAAAAAAGTCAGATTTGGTTGTGACACTCCACTTCACAGGAAGATCTTTGTTCTTTTGACTTTCCTAAAGAGAAAAGTCTGAAAACAGTTTTCTTCTGGAAAAATTTCTCACTATTTCTAGAGAAACTTAAAAGGTTTTTAATATGCTTTCACACATTCTCCCTTTTGTGCAAAAATGAGATCTCAAAATTAGTAAGTATACAATTTGAAACATACTCTATACTTACTAATTTTGAGATCTCATTTTTGCACTTA
This sequence comes from Macrotis lagotis, assembly GCF_037893015.1. Taxonomy (NCBI): domain Eukaryota; kingdom Metazoa; phylum Chordata; class Mammalia; order Peramelemorphia; family Peramelidae; genus Macrotis; species Macrotis lagotis. The sequence goes on from NC_133659.1 coordinate 254,046,432, forward strand.
CCAGAAGCAAGATACATAACTCAAGTTGCTCCAAAATATGGATCAATATATCTGTGATTTACTTTTTCAAATGGTAGCAAAATAGTAAGATGGCAAAGGACATTCTTAATTCTGTGATTATGTGCCAAATGGTATATTAGAGCTGAGACATTACCTTGAATTGAGTACAGAAAACATTTTATCCAGTGATATTCCAGAAGGAGGATTCTGAATTCGTGATTGTATTTTCCCTATGTAACTATCTTGGGCTTGTAACTGCTATTATCTCAAGTACTATAACTACATCTCAGAATTTTGTGCACACTGCAACTAGTTAGTTTTAAAAGTCAGTCCATTGATTCCCGATTTGATACCTTGAGTATCAAATATCTTGACTTATTCCAGGAGCACTTACTGTTCTGTACACCCCTCAATGAGTGGGTGGGAGAGATTGAGCCTTGCCATTGAAGGTTCATTGTGTTTCTCTTGAAAATTTGCTTTTGCTTTGCAGGTTGTCTTGTTTATCTGTTCATGTGCTTGTTGTTTTACCATTAAAATGTAAAATCTTTGAGGGCAGGTACTGCTTGGCTTTTTTTTTTTGTATCTAATTCAGTGCCTAATAAAAACTCAGTTTTCTCATACATAGCTTTCTTTAGGACGTGACTTATAGTGCCTTGTTCTTCTCCTCTCTGGTATTTATTTTTTCAATTTTAAGAAGTCTCCCACAGCATGCTGGGCCTTCTCCAGGTGTCCAGATCCATATCTGATCTTTGGACCTTGGGGTGGATCATTTCTACCTACCTCTGATCTTGGCTCTAGAGTAGAACTGGTGACTTTGCATAGCCTTTCCTCACTTAAATCCTATTCACTTGAGTATTATGGCATCACCTCCCTGACACTTTGGTCTTCTAGAAGAATGAAGGACAATGTGCTTCTTTTTTATATATAGCCCTTAAAGGTACTTTACTTTGCTGTTGAGAAAACTGACCCAGAGGAGTTAAATGACTTGATGACTTGTTCTTGGGTCCCAGAAAATCCAATTCAGGATTAGATTGCTAACCTTTTTTTTTTTTTTGGCAAGGCAATGGGGCTAAGTGACTTGTCCAAGGTCACGCCCCTAGGTAAGGCCACACAGCTAGGTAATTATTAAGTGTCTGACATCAGATTTGAACCCAGGTCCTCCTGACTCCAGGGCCGGTGCTTTATGCACTGTGCCACCTAGCCACCCCCCTAGGTAATTATTTAATGTCTGAGTTTGGATTTGAACTCAGGTCCTCCTGACTCCAGGGCTGGTACTCTATCCATTATGCCATCTAACTGCCTGATTACTGACTTTCTTATCTCCAAGTTCTATCTACCAGCTAGCATTTTTTATTTAATTTTTTAATATTACCTTCATTTCTCAGTGTATAGCCTTTTCCTCCCCGAAAAATCCAACCCTTATAACAAAGAATAAAAAAGAGAGGGAGTTGAATCAGTATAGGAAAATTGATCAATACATCAACCAAGTCTGACAATATAGTAGTCTAAGCCCTAGCCCCTTATCTCTGCAAAAATGGAAGGGTGATGTCTTATACATCTTCTTTGGGCCACGCTTGATCTTTATAATTTCACATTATTCAATTTAAATTGTTTTATTATTCTTTCCATTTACATTGTTGTAGTCATTGTGTGTATTGTTTCCTTGGTTCTAATTACTTTCCTTTGCATCTGCTCATGGAAGTCTTCATATTCATTGTATTATTTTTTCTTTGATATAAATTTTTAAAAATTAATATTTTCTTTTTTGATTGACTAAATTTCACCTAACATTTCTGTCTGTCCACCATATCAGAGTGATTTTTAAAAGAAAACAAGAAAAAGGAGAGAAAAAATTTAGCAAAACCAATCCATTCATCAAAAAACTCTGAAACTACATGTCAGTGTTATATACCATACTTTTTCTTTGCAGCTTTGTAATTTCACTTTTATTTATTTTTTGTTCTCATTTTATGATTTAAGCTTATCACCTTTCTCTTGGGAGTTGGATAGCATCCTTTATCTTCATTTTCTGGAATTATGGTTCTTCCTTATTCTTAAACCTTTCAAAGTTATTTTCTTCAAGTTTTTGTTATTGTATAGATTGTACTGGTTCTGCTCACTTTACTTTGCTGTCATTTCATATAGTCTTGTCATTACATTCATAGATAGGTTAGCTAGGTGGCGCAGTGGATCAAGTCCTGGGTATGGAGTCAGGAAGACCAGAGTTCGAATGTGGTTGCTGGCGGGTTCTTAACTGGACACCAGCCTGGGGTGGATCATTTTTGTCTACATCTGTCTCAGTTTTCTCACTATAAAGTGGGCATAACAATAACATTCTCAGAGGCTAATATGAAATATAATATGAAAATATTTGTAAAGCTTTTTCTAAGCCTCGAAGCACTGTGTAATGCTGTTATTATTGTAATACACCATAATTTGTTTGTCTATTGCCCATTGGATATCTCCTTAGAGTCCAGTTTTTTCCTCCTATACAGAAAAAAATTGTTAAAAAAATATTTTGGGGGTGCAGTTAGGTGGCACAGTGGATAGAGTACCAGTCCTGGAGTCAGGAGGACCTGGGTTCAAATCTGGGCTCAGACACTTAATAATTACCTAGCTGTGTGGCCTTGGGCAGGCCACTTAATCCCATTGCCTTGCAAAAACCTAAAGTAAAAAATATTTTTGTACTTTTGGGTTTAAGTAGTTTTATTGCTGAGTCAAATGGCATAAACACTTTAGTGACTTTTTTTTTAGCATAGTTCTAAATTGCTGGACCAATTCACAGTCCAATAATTCCAATAATCTGGATATCTGTGTATCTTTTTTTCTGAAAACCCTCCAACAATTGTAATTGCCCTTTTTTATGATCTTAGTCAGTTTCCTGGGTCTCATGTGGAACCTGAGAATTCTTTGATTTGAATTTCTCTTATTATTAGGAATTTGGGACTTTTTATATAACTATAGCTTAGATTTCTTCCTTTGAAAACTACCTGTCCTTATTCTTTGACCATTTTCTATTGAGGAATTGCTCTTGTAGAAATGCTAGCCTTAATAGAAAATAATATTACAATAGAAAGTAGGCAGTGAAATGGCTTAATAGAGTGCTGGACTTATTGTCAGGAAGACCTGGGTGCAAATCCATCTTCAGATACTCACTAGCTATATGACCCTGGACAAGTAACTTAACCTCTGTTTGCCTTAATCCACTGAAGAAGGAAACAGCAAATCATTCCATTATCTTTGCCAAGAAAACCCTATACAGAATTCTAGAGGATGGATGACTGAACTACTGAACAATAACAGAAAGAATATGAATGATTGGTTGAATTTCAAGCCCAGTTTCCTTCCCTAGCTGGCTGTTTGACCATGTTATAAGTCCTTTCTCCTTTTATGGCTCAGGTTCTCCTCCCTAAAGTGAATGTTCTAATTTCTATCTTACTCTAATTTACTAATTAAGAGAATCAATATAACAATGAATTTGAAAGAAGCTTTGAAAAGCAGAATCCCCCATACAAATGTAAAGCAGTTCTGACCTGAGTGACCTTCTCTGCTTTGATCTTATTAGGCAAGCTCTATGTAAATCAATAGTACTATCATTCAGAATGATGATTGATTGATTCATTCCATTAACATTATGCATTATGATGGAATGCATACATTGTATTCTGTGGAGGACTCTAGTCTTGGGTGAAACCTAAAAGTTAAAGACAATTTCTGACCTCTAAGGGATAATTGTCTAATCTGGAGACTAACTCTTCTTGTAGTTGCTGGGATGAGGGACATTATGTCCTTTTGCTCTGGTTTATCTCTAACTACATTATAAATTTGGGTGATAAACTGTGGGATTTGGAACTTTGTTGAGAAGGTTAGACTTAAATCTTAGATTCTTAGAAACACTTCTAGTAAATTTCTCCAAGGATTCCTTAAATTGTTCCTTACCTATATCACTGCAATTAAAAGAAATCTTTGCTGTCTTAGTTGGAAAATAGTGATTCTTCAAATCCCTCTCAACTTCCCTTCTTGTATTTTTCAACCTTCTTGATAGGAAAAGTTATTTGATGGGTCTAGCCCAAGTTGCTCCAATCTGTCAGCCAGCAAGCACTTAATTTAGCCAGGCCTTATGCCAATCCCTGGGTATAGGAAGACAAAGAAGGAAATGATTTGTATGCAAAAAGAATTTAAGCTCAATGGGTAAGTCAACAAGGACATATATGAGTTTGTATAAATGAATAAATACAAAGTAGTTTAAGACAGGAAGGCTTCTTCTGGGTGGTTCTTGAGCTTCATTTTTAAGAAAGGAGGGACCTTGAGGCACAGAGAAAGGAGTGGGATAGTCAGCAAAGAACAGACAAGGAGGCTCCTGACCTAGACCTGGGGTGTGGGCTGGGGAGTGTGTGTGCTGGGGCAGGCTTAGACTGAAATGTTTAGCTGTTTGCTGTTCTGTTATTCAGAATTGAAATGGAAAGCACATGTTTAATTCCATTCTTCTCAATTTCCCTTCATTTAAGTTCAGCAAACATTTTGTGTGCTTGGGGGATATAGTATTTAAAAGATGAAAAATGATAGTTTGGTCCCTCTCAAAGAACTCAGTCAATTCTTATCCTCTGTAGAGTAACTCTTTTAGTTATCTCTCAACTTCTCTGTCTCTCTGTCTTTCTGTCTCTGTCTGTCTCTCTCTCTCTCTCTTTCTCTCTCTCTCTCTCTCTCAAGGTTTTTGCAAGGCAAATGGGATTAAGTGGCCTGCCCAAGGTCACACAACCAGGTAATTATTAAGTGTCTGAGGTCGGATTTAAACTCTGGTACTCCTGACTCCAGGGCATGTGCCCTATTTACTGCGCCACCTAGCCATCCCTTTTCTTCTCTTTTCAGTGAGCATTTATTATCTCCCATGTGCCAGTGCAGTCTTTGGTCTCAAGGAATTTACAGTCTACTGAAGGAGAAAAGAGATAGGTAAACAGGAAAGGTTGCTTGAAATGGCACAGGTTTTATATAGAAAACAGTTGTAGGCAAGGGTAGGAACAGGGTAAGAATTAAGAACTGGAAGGTACCCTGGACTTTATCAGCTTAAAACTGCTTCTTCTAAGCATCCCAGGCTGTTGTATGTACACCATGATGTGTATTAGATTGTAATCTTCATGAAAACAAGAGCTGGGTCATGTTTACTTACAGAATGAAGAAATGGAAAAAGAACTAGAAGAATTCAATTCCGCAAACGTTTGTTAAGTAAGGTGCTTTGAATTCTCATCCTCCCCCCCCCCCCCGCCCCCAGGAGGTTAGAGAACCCACCCACTTCTTATGTGGTCCAAAGGAGAAAGAATTGATCTTCAAGTCAGGGAGACCCCGAGTTTAAATGGTGTTTTAGACATTTCCTAACCCTGTGATCTTGAACATCAGATTCCTCATCTGTAAAATGGGGATATTACTCAAAAGACAAAGAAAGAGTAAGTATAAAGTTTGTCTTATTCTGCTAAAGTGAATTGTCATTTCTTTTTCCATATCTGAATCATTTCTGCAAATTTTACTTTTCTTTAGATTCTCCCACAATTGTTCTAGGTTATAAGGAATTTCATTGATCTCAATGGGATTTTTCTGATATGCTATTTAAAAATTTTTTCAAAGCATAGGTCTAACATGTCATTTCATTACTTTAAAACCTTTTTAGTAGCTCCCTTTTTTTTTTTTTTAAGGTTTTTGCAAGGCAATGGGATTAAGTGGCTTGCCCAAGGCCATACAGCTAGGTAATTATTAAGTGTCTGAGGTCAGATTTGAACTGAGGTTCTCCTGACTCCAGGGCGGGTGCTCTATCCACTGTGCCACCTAGCTGCCCCAGTAGCTCCCTATTTTCTTTAGGACAAATGACTTCTTTCCTTCTTCCAGCATTAACATTGCTTGTCTATATACTTTACATTTCAGCCAAACCTTGACCACCACCAGAACTCAATATTCTGTACTCTGGCATCTATCTATACCTTAAACTTGGAATAGATTTGTTTCTCCTCCTTTATTTCAGAATCATTATTAGGGCTTTTCTCTAGCCCAGGGGCTTTCTTCTTTTGTGAACCTTTCCTGATGCCTTTAGGTATTTCTATTGTTCCTGGGCTACTTCTGCTGATCTCTAGCTTCTTTCTCTCAGAACCTTGTTTTACAAGTTGAGTGCAAGAACACCCTCCTCCTCTTAAGCCTGCCCCTAGTCCTTGTGCTGTAGAGAAGATCAGGGTCTTGTTTTGTCTTTGTATGCCTAGAATCTAGCCAATTGCCTTGCTTAATAAATGCAGATTAAATTGTATTCTCCAGGGCTTTCCTGGGAGGGGATGCTGGTGAAGTTTTTTGTTGTTGTTGTTTTTGACATCTCTTATCTTGCCGGAAAACATCCTAGCTCCTTTTATTTTTACTTGTTGCTTATATTGGCCTAATGGCAACAGCAGTGAATCTGATGTCTGAGGAAGTGGATTAAACCCACTTGGTCTACCTCTTGAGGCAAGTCACTTTCCCTCTCTGAAGCCCAAGTGTACTCATTTATCTTTTGACCTCAAAGGTCCTCTCTAGATTTAAATCCTAGACCTAAGCCCCTATTCCTATTCCTGTTCACTGCTCTACTTTCTCTTGTTAAGAGACAACATTGGTTGGCTAATAGAAGTTATTATCTCTGAAAGCAGCTGAGCTTTTTCGTCAGGAGTTACTGGATTAGAGATATTCCCTGACTTTAACTACTTTCTTTTTTTTAGTAAAGAAAATATTGTCACATAGTCTAGAGAAGAGAGGGAAAACTTATCCAGTTTTCTGTGTAATGGGTTGATGTTTGTGAAGGGGAGAAAGAGATAACAGCTTTTAGACTCTTTGAAGATTAACTTAAAAAATTGGGTCATAGGGAGCAGTCAGCCTATAGTTCAAATTTATCCAACCCTTTGGCATTTTATCTAGGCTAAGGCTGAAGCAATCAATTCTCCTGTTTGTGATGCTAAACACTTAGTGAATGGCTTATTGGGAAAACTAAACCCTGTAAAGACTGACCATTCATTCCTGAATTTTTATCCCAAGCTTTCTATGACTAGTGTGACTGTAAATCTTTTGGAAATGTAGTCAGAGATCATGTTACTTCTGGCTAAGTAATGTATGCTGAAGTTTCCTTGGGAAGTCCAGATTTCCCTTCCCTTCTTTCTAGATCCAGTTTCTCAGCTAAGTGCTTCTAAGAATAGCGATAGGAATTGAGCTTGTGATTTCATCAAAATAGGGTGCTCCCAGTTCAGGTTGGCATCTTTTCTGCAATTTGTAATTGTCTGCAGAAGTGATCTTCAAACTTTTTTGACCATATAACCCTCTCAGCAAGAAAAATTTTTAGCATTCATCTCATATAAATTGCAGATATGTACTATTATACAAAAGTAGAAATAAAAATCAGATGATATAATTATAAAATAATATTTTAACCTTGAGTCACTAGGAAGTCATGAAATTTATTGAGTAGTGGGGTAAATAACATGATCAGACTTGTGTTTTAGGAAAGTCACTTCAACAGCTGGTTGTGTGGAGAATTCATTAGAGTGGGGAGAGTCTGAGGTAGTGGAGAAGACCAGTTAAGGAAGTTCTTCAGTACTGTAGTCCAGATGGGAGGTGATAAGAACCTGAACTAGAGTAATGTCTTTGCTGGAAAAGAAACTGATAAGAGAATTATTGTGTAGATTAAAGGAATATTTGATAACTGAGTGAATTCTAGGATGATGATAAGGAAGGAGTCAAGATGGCAACTTCCTTAGGCTAAAAATGAAATGATAAGGTTAGATGAAGTTTAATTCTCTAGGATCTTACCAGAACCCATGGGTGGGTGGCATTGCAAATGCCAACAACAGAACTAACTGAATAAGCAAGATTTATGGAATTTTGACAAAGGATCATAAAATTTTGGTGGCCAACTAATCAGGTTACACATTTGTACATAAAGGTGTCATTGATTACTTTATGATTTTCTAACCCATCCATAAGATCTGTCCCATGTCAGAACTGATAAAGTCTCTTTTTCTGACATGATATTTTATAGTGTTATTAGATATGATATAGACATATAAAACATTGGAGTTTCTTCCTTCTCAAAATGTTATAAGGACAAGAATTTATTCAGGTTCTCATTTAGATATCCAGAACAGACTCCTGCCTTTTCAGGATGGTCCTTTATTGATTATTTACTCAGCAATTAGAGGGGTATTAATGCTTAAACTTGGAATAGATTTCACACAGAAAGAGCCTCCCTTCAGATTTATATCTAGAGACCCAGATCTTGTGGAGGGGCAGAGGTAAATAGTCCAAACTTACAGAATTCAGAGGTTTGATGGAACAATTTTTGTTCAGAAATATAGTTCAGAAATAATTAATTAAATTAAAGAATTAAATTAATATCAGATTAGACAGCACCAACTTGGATAACTAAAAGGCTAGTATTGCCCTCCACAGAAATAGGGAAATTCAAAAAAGAAGTGGGTTTGGAGGGGGAAACAACTTAAGAATATCCTGGGATGGGTATTGTAAACTGTCTGTGCCTGCTCTTCCTATTTGACTTGATCTGTCCTGCTGAAAAAGGAAAAGGCAGGGCTCTTACTCACTGATCTGCCTTAGAGTAAGGACCCCATTTCTGAGAGGAGTGAAGGATGGGATTTGGTAGAGCGTAGTATGAATAAAAAACTCAACCACTCAACCACCACCACTGGGGGATGGGAGTCATTTTCCCCACTTGTCTTGTTGGAGAGATGTGACTGATCTTCCCATCCTCGGATTGGTTGGTCACACATCCTGTGGAGGCCAATTGTAACCCCTTACATCCCTACTCTGCAGCCCTGAGAGATTCAGTGATTTGCCTAGGGCCTCCCAGTCTTTCTGTGGTCTTTCTGGCTCCAAGGTCCCTCTTTATCTTCTCCAGAAGATAATGCTTGCCTAACTAAGCCTACAGAGTTTTCCCACTATCTCCAGCACTAGTGTCTGGCCTAATCCTCATATTCTTATAAAATGTTCTTACAGAAGTGACATCCTGAATCCATTTAGGACAGTTACTTATTTTCCATCTTCAGTTTTTTTCTTTGTTACTGGTTCTTTGGATGCATTCCTGTCTGTTCTCCATAAATGAGGAACTCTGAAGAGAGCCCATATCTCCTTTTTTTTCCTGAGGTTCTCAGAAAGGGTAAGGTCATAGATGATTTCTCTAACAAAGAGAAATTTAACTCATCTCCTGCTTATAATTGAATGTCATCCATACCTCAACTCTGAGTTCACATGAGCCTGGTTATTCTTGTCTGGGCTGGTTTGGGTTACCAGAAACCTGGAGTATTTTCCTCTTTGAGAAGGGAAAGGTCTCTTTTTTTCTTTTGATTTAAATTTTATTTTAATGGGTTTTTTTTCACTTTTACTTTTTTGTTATGTTTTGTTTGTTTGGGACATAGCCCTTCAAGCACCAAGTAGACAGTGTAGTTGTGTGGTGGGGGTGAGTAGGAGTGCCAGGCTCACATGGGAGGTCTGGACCTTCATAAAGGAGCACGATATAATATTTTCCCACGTGTAAGACAAACCTTAATTTAGGGGGCCTGAAATTTGAAAAAAAATGTGTTACATAAAGTTATTGAACTCAAGTTTTATTCAACATAAAATTCATACAACTCCTCATCACTGTCAAAACTCCCATCCATTAGTTTGCCCTTATTTGTGTTTAGGAGAGGCTCTGACCCCTATCCTGCCTGTGTTCTGGTCTGGTTGACCACAAGCACTCCCTGGGCAGGTCTGGGGCGTGGACACATGCTTAGTCCATTCCCTTTCATGAACCTGAAGCATCAATTGTGTCCTCCTTTGAAATCAGTCACTTCCTTTTCATCAGTAGTTCTTCTTGCCTCATGTTGAACCCTCTTTGTGGACACAGGAATTCCAGTCACCCTATGCTCTTGAATCCATCTCTTCAAATCCCTCTCTGACTCAGGCCATTTGTCTGCTTTACCTCTCCTGGCCTTCTTCTACCCTGGCGTTTTTAGTAGGGTTTCTTCTTCCCCTAGCCAGTCTCCCATTGTGTTCTCAGTAGCAGGAGGATCAAACTGAGGTTTAGCAGGATGATTTCCATTCACTTTTGCAAACTGGATCACTTGGAACTTGAATTCAGCACTGTATGAAAATCTTTTCTGAGCCATTTCTGGGCAGAAAATGGCAAAATGTAGCTTAATATACCGGTAACAAATGTGAAACAAAGAGCACAAAGACAACAAGCATGAAAAAGCAGGAAATGCAAGTAAAAAAAAATCTATAACTACTGTATAAGACGCTCCCAGTTTTTAGACCCAAATTTTTCAAAAAAGGGTGTATCTTATACATGGGGAAATATGGTACTTATGTTTCTGACCCTTGAATTCCATTCCTTGCCTTTTCCCAGATTGTCCTCTCTTCTTGTCCTCCCTTTTACTCTCAGAAACCTTATTGAAATTTAGGGAGCATTTCAGATATCTCTTCTCCAGGTAGCCTTTCTTAATTCTCCTGGCTTGTAGAGATTGCATCTGTCCCTAAGACAAGCTAAGCTAAGATAGTTTTTTCTTGTAAAAGTTAAGGAATAGGGGGCAGCTAGGTGGCGTAGTGGATAAAGCACCGGCCCTGGAGTCAGGAGTACCTGGGTTCAAATCCGATCTCAGACACTTAATAATTACCTAGCTGTGTGGCCTTGGGCAAGCCACTTAACCCCATTTGCCTTGCAAAAACTTAAAAAAAAAGTTAAGGAATAGGTTTGACATGCTCAGACTCAATTTAAGAAAATCACTTTGATGCTGAATGGAGAATGGATTGGAGTGGGGAGAGACTTTAAACAGGTATATCCACCAACAGGTAATTGCAGTCATCAAGGTATGAGGTGGGGAGGGTCTGTATTAGAATGGTGGCTGTATCAGAGGAGGAGAGAAGGACATGTAGCCAAGAGATGATGCAAAGGTGTAATCAATAGGCCTTGACATCAGCTTGGATGTGGGGGATGAGAAATAATTGAAGAGTCTGGAGTAACTCCTTGGTGTGGGTGGTGGTGGTGGAGAGGATGGTTTTAGTGGCCATAATGAGTCTACTAGACTGCCAGTTAGAGATGTGTGTAAGGTAATGGAAGAAGCAAAATTAGAGTTCAGCATAGTTTGGAGCAGGATGGATAGATAGTTTTGGGAATCATCATCACAAAAATAGTAATTAAAACCATGGGAGCTAATGAGATCACCAAGTAGTATAGAAAGAGAAGAAAAGAGGGCCCAAGACAGAACCCTGAGGGACACCTTGGGTTAGTAGGCATAATCTGGAAGATGATCCAGCAAGGAAGACTGAGGAGTGACCAGATAGGTAGGAAGAGGACCAGGACAGAGTAGTATCCTGAAACCCTAGAGAAAAAAGAATATCAAGGAGAGTGTGATCAACAGTGTCAAAGACTGCAGAAAGATGGAGGATTGAGAAAATATCACTGAATTTGACAACTAAGATAAGGTTGGAAGCCAGATTTTTAAGGAGTTAAGAAGAGAGTGAGAGGAGAGAGGGTATAGGCATCTATTGTAGAGGAGGACCTTTTCAAAGAGTTTAGCTACAAAGGGCATGCATAGTGGGAAGGGAAGGATAAAGTGAAGGGTTTTTTTGTGTTAGAAAAGACATGGGCATGTTTATAGGCAATTGAGAATGAATAAGTAGAAAGGGAAAGACTGAAAAAAATAAATGAAAGACATATATAATTGGTATCTTATTGTTTGCCTTCTTAATGAGTAGGGTAACTGAAGGGAGGGAGAAAATGCAGAACTCAAAATTTAAAAGCAATGAATGTTAAAAATCAATAAATCTCTGGCCTCAGACACTTAATAATTACCTAGCTGTGTGGCCTTGGGCAAGCCACTTAACCCCATTTGCCTTTCAAAAAATCTAAAAGAAAAAATCAATAAATCATAAACATTTATTTATTGATTTTTTTATTTATTGATTTTTTTTGTTAGTTTACAAGTCTGTATTCAGTCAGTGTCAATTCTTTCTCTGGAGGCAGATAGTGTGCTTCATCATTAGTTCTTTGGGATTTTCTTAGATCATTGTATTGCTGAAAAAAGCTAAATCATTCATAGTTTATTGAACAATATGTATTTTTTAGTGTGTACAATGTTCTATTCTCTTCATTATGCATCAGTTCATTTAAGTTTTTCCAGGTTTTTTCTGAAATCATCCTATTTGTCATTTCTTACAGCACAATATTATTCCAATATAATCACTTCCCATTTGGTAGGCATTTGATTTCCAATTCTTAGCCATCACAAAATGAGTTGCTATAAATCATAATTTTATTTTTTAAAAAGTGAAAGAGTGGGAATGGGGGGCTCTGTTAGAGGAGATGGACTGAAATGGGATTACTTGAACAAGATCAGTAATAATTCAGCACTTCAACTGATTTTGGACATTGATGGCCTTAGTGGAATTGACTCCCCACTGACCTGATCTTTGCCTGACTGCCAAGCTCCCACTATTGTGCTTGTCTCTTGATAATTGGTATGGCCTTCTTCTCTGGAGAAATATGATTAAAGATACAGATGAAGAGAAGTTACAAAGTACAGAAATCAACCTCTCATGGGAATCCTGCTCTTTTTGCAGAAGGACTATTTTGACCTCTTAAGGGAGAGGGACAATCTTTTTCTTTTGCCAGAATCTCAGAATTTGCTCTGTCAGCCTCTCTCTGTAAATCATTTCTCAAGACCTAAGGATATTTATAGAGACTAAGTGAGAAATCACCTTCTCCCAGGAAGCATACTTATCAGAGTGTTTTTCTATGTTCTATTTCTCTAGCAGAATGTAAGTTTCCTGAGGGTAGGGACTGTAATGTGGTATTCCTAGTATAGTTGATGTTTGTACTTAGTATTTAATAAATGTTTATAAGAGAAGAAGAAAGCAAAGTCTTAGGAAGGAAAAACATTTTCTTACTTCAGAGATCAAGGGAGGTTTCATGGAGTAAGCCATCTTTGAACCAGACATGAGCCTAGGGAAAAAGGTGGATGAAGGCATGGGAGTGAGATTACCTAGGATGTGTAAAGGAACAAGTAAATCATCCAGTTTGGCTGGTGTAGAAATATTTAGTGGGGAGCAGGCATGAAAGGGGCTCCTCAAATTGTAGGTTAAGGAATTTAAATTTTATTTAGTAAACAGTAAGGAACCATTTAAAAATCTTAAATAGAGGGGCGGCTAGGTGGCACAGTGGATAAAGCACTGGCCCTGGAGTCAGGAGTCCCTGGGTTCAAATCCGGTCTCAGACACTTAATAATGACCTAGCTGTGTGACACGGCCTTGGGCAAGCCACTTAACCCCACTGCCTTGCAAAAAAAAAAATTACAATAAACCAAGTGGGAATGATCCAGTTGAAAATAAGCCTCTTGAGAACAAGGCCTGTCTTCCATCTTTATCTTTTTAACTCCAGTACCTAGTTAGTATACTCTCTTTCAAATAGCAAAGTCTCAATAAATATTTATAGAATTTAGTAGTAAGAAGGGTCTCTTCTAGAGGAGTAGCAGTGGGAATGGAGAAGAAAAGTTCAATAAGGGGGCAGCAATGGATAGAGCACTGGCCTTGGAGTCAGGAGTACCTGAGTTCAAATCCAGCCTCAGCCACTTAATAACTACCTAGCTGTGTGGCCTTGGGCAAGTCATGAAGTTGCCTTAAATTTGCCTTAAATTAGAAAAAAAAAAAAAAGGATAGACCTGATAGACAATAATCCCCAAAGCTCACACTTTAAAAAAGAAAGGACGAATAAGAGAAGTCTTGTGGAAGTTTTTGATATGACAGATGAGAATGAGGAAAGACACAAATACAATATCAAATTTGGGGGACAGAGTAAGTAACAGAGAAAAACTTAGTTTGTGACATGTGGAATCTGAGGTGACAAGAATATATCCTGATAAAGAGGTATTGTAAAAACAGTTTCTGAGTTCAGGAACAGAAATAAAGATTTTAGAACCATTTGCAGAGAGGTAATGGTCCAAGCTGTAGAAGTGAATGAAACTGTCAAAGCAGAGTGTAGAAAGAGAAGGGAAGATTCAGAGAATCATAGGCTTAACTAAGGTTACACAGGATTGGAAAGGAGAGGAGGAAGAAAGAGTGAACTTTGGATAACATCCACCTTAGGGTCTCAAAGAGTCATTAGAAATAATAGAGATATAGGGGCAGCTAGGTGGTGTAGTGGATAAAACACTGGCCTTGGAGTCAGGAGTACCTGGGTTCAAATCTGGTCTCAGACACTTAATAATTACCTAGCCGTGTGGCCTTGGGCAAGCCACTTAACCCCATTTGCCCTGCAAAAAACCTAAAATAAATAAACAAACAAACAAATAAATAAAAATCTTAAATACAGGAGGCTATATCACAACTGGTCATAAAGCAGATTAATTGGTCATTTGAGTGAGAAGGAAGGAATTGGGAAAAGTCGTGATGTAGGATGGTGACTTGCTTAGTCCAACTTCCCTTTGGAAAGAATGCCAGCAGTCACAGTCCCCAACCCTAAATCTTTGTGCTTAGTACAGAATGTTGCTTCTGCTAGCAATTCCAGCCCCCTAAGGTCATATCTTCTGTTATCCAGGTAGCATTTATCAAGCACCTGCTAGGCACAGGCGCAGCAGTTATCAAAAATGGTCTACAGTGGCTTCCTTTGTTTTCTTAATCCCCAGTAATATAGTCTCTGCCTCTGTCATTCTAATAAACTCCTTTACTCTTGAAGGTCTCCAGTAATACCGTTGCCAAGTAAATGACCTGTTCTTAGTTCTCATTTTTTGGCCTCTGCAACTTTTTGTACTGTTGACCTTGAAATACTTTTCCCGTGACTTCATCGAACCCTATCTTCTTAAAAGTTTTCCAACTACCTTTTAAACACTTCTTTTTCTGTATTCTTTGCTGCCTCTTCTCTCTCCTTTCAGCTCCACTGGTGGACATTTATTTGCTGAAGCTTTTGGTCCCCTCCCACTTTCCCCTACCTTTCTTCTTGGTGAATTGATCCTGAATCATAGCTTCATTATAGCTCTTGTAGCTCTCAAATCCACATTTTGAGTTTCATTATTTCACTAAATACATTTTTCTTTTTTGTCATATTAGCCTCTCATGGTTTTTTAGACACTCTGTTGGCCTTCCTTCTCCAAAGACTATATATCTCTATTATTTCTTTTTTTTTTTTTTCCAAGGCAATGGGGTTAAGTGGCTTGCCCAAGGCCACACGGCTAGGTAATTATTAAGTGTCTGAGACCAGATTTGAACCCAGGTACTCCTGACTCCAAGGCCAGTGTTTTATCCACTACACCACCTAGCTGCCCCTATATCTCTATTATTTCTAATGACTCTTTGAGACCCTAAGGTGGATGTTATCCAAAGTTCACTCTTTCTTCCTCCTCTCCTTTCCAATCCTGTGTAACCTTAGTTAAGCCTATGATTCTCTGAATCTTCCCTTCTCTTTCTACACTCTGCTTTGACAGTTTCATTCACTTCTACAGCTTGGACCATTACCTCTCTGCAAATGGTTCTAAAATCTTTATTTCTGTTTCTGAACTCAGAAACTGTTTTTACAATACCTCTTTATCAGGATATATTCTTGTCACCTCAGATTCCACATGTCACAAACTAAGTTTTTCTCTGTTACTTACTCTGTCCCCCAAATTTGATATTGTATTTGTGTCTTTCCTCATTCTCATCTGTCATATCAAAAACTTCCACAAGACTTCTCTTATTCGTCCTTTCTTTTTTAAAGTGTGAGCTTTGGGGATTATTGTCTATCAGGTCTATCCTTTTTTTTTTTTTTCTAATTTAAGGCAAATTTAAGGCAACTTCATGACTTGTCCAAGGCCACACAGCTAGGTAGTTATTAAGTGGCTGAGGCTGGATTTGAACTCAGGTACTCCTGACTCCAAGGCCAGTGCTCTATCCATTGCTGCCCCCTTATTGAACTTTTCTTCTCCATTCCCACTGCTACTCCTCTAGAAGAGACCCTTCTTACTACTAAATTCTATAAATATTTATTGAGACTTTGCTATTTGAAAGAGAGTATACTAACTAGGTACTGGAGTTAAAAAGATAAAGATGGAAGACAGGCCTTGTTCTCAAGAGGCTTATTTTCAACTGGATCATTCCCACTTGGTTTATTGTAATTTTTTTTTTTGCAAGGCAGTGGGGTTAAGTGGCTTGCCCAAGGCCGTGTCACACAGTTAGGTCATTATTAAGTGTCTGAGACCGGATTTGAACCCAGGGACTCCTGACTCCAGGGCCAGTGCTTTATCCACTGCGCCACCTAGCCGCTCTTATATATGATTTTAAGCTCCTATTTCTTTCCCTTTGTATCCCACTCTCCAATGGAAAAAAAAAACTAGGAAAACAAAATCCTTGTTAACAGATATACATTGTCAAGGAAAATAAAATAAATTTCCAAGTTAGCCATGTTGAAAAATGTATATCTCTGGGCCACTAGTTGGGCAAGCCATTTAACCCTGTTGCCTTGTAAAAATAAAAAAAAATGTATATCTCATTTTGCATGTTGGGTCTTTCACTTCCTTTTCAGGATTAGGGTAGGATATTTCATTATAAATATCCTGGAGTCATGGTTGGCCATTTAATTTTATTATCAGAGTCCTTACTTTACACTCCTTATTCATATAGCTAATCTTATATCTATGCTTAAAACTCTGCCTGTTGTCTGCTGAGTAATGATTAAACTACTTATCTGTAATTCATAACCTTCTGCAGTCATTGAAATCTTCCTCATTCAACTTTTGCCTTTTCTAAGACCATCCCCCCCCCCCCCAACAAACTCCCTTCTGGATATACCGTGTTTACATGTATACTATATTTTCCCACCTCACACTTTGTTCATACTATTCATTATGCCTTTAATGATCATTTCTTATCTGTGGGATTTCTCTGTATTCCTTAAAAGCCCAACTTAAAAATGGAATTATCTTCATGACCCTTTTTGGTTCCCCTGACCTGTAAAACTCTTCCCTCGAGTTCTCAGGTAGTATTTTGTACATTTTTTATATATTAATATAGATATTTGGTATTATAGTAACATATGTGTAGGACATATAGGCAGGGAGCCATCTTATCTAAACTTTGTGTCTCTTCTAGTACATATGATAGTTTCCTATACAGTAGAAATAAAAATACTTGTTGAATTGAATTGGCTCTTGATCACTTGTCTGTGTTATAGGAGATGTAATATAGATGTAAGATTGTCAGTCTAACTCTCATGGGACTGAGTACCCTGAAAACTATTCTTAAAGGTTCTTGGTATGCTGTAGGCCTGTACTTGTTTTGGGTCAGATCAGTCTGATGATTTGGGTTTGGGAATGGAACAAAATAAGACAGTTTGGCCAGTTAATGTTTTGCAAAAGAAAGTTTACTTAACAATAGCATGGAAAGGGTATTCAGCAAAGCTATAGCATTATTTCACTTGAATGAAGCTCCTATCAGTCTTGTATAGGGAAGTGTACCAGGTCAGGAGGGTATGTTGATTCTCATGGCAGACCAGAAAGTCTGTCAAACCTAATGAGTTCTGATTCATTTTGAGTTGCCCCTCTCTACCTTCCTTCCTTCCTTCCTTCCTTCCTTCCTTCCTTCCTTCCTTCCTTCCTTCCTTCCATCCATCCATCCATCTATCCATCTGTCTTAGGTAACTGGCTAGCTATGTCAGTAGTCCAAGCCTTAATTTATCGGACCATGTGCCTTTTTTTTTTTTAGGGTTTTGCAAGGCAAATGGGGTTAAGTGGCTTGCCCAAGGCCACACAGCTAGGTAATTATTAAGTGTCTGAGACCGGATTTGAACCCAGGTACTCCTGACTCCAGGACTGGTGCTTTATCTACTGCGCCACCTAGCCTCCCCTTGGACCATGTGTCTTGATGACAGTTTAATTTTTTTTTTTGAGAAAACTATTGTTGCCTGTGTGACTTGGCTCAATATAGTAGATCTAGCTAAGCTTAGATGTTATGCTAGAAAAATTTTAGATTATGAGCCCCCACTGGTATGTTTACTTTTAATAGATTGAACTTGTTTTGTTTTTTAAAAGCAATCATTATGCTTTTTACTTGGCATTTTTCCCTCTATTCCCTCATTTCAGATACTTGATAAGGAAGTCCCTTGTCAAGTGATTTTATATTATTCACCTTCTTGCACTCTGATCCAGCCAAACAGGTCTTTCTGCTATTCCATTTCCCATGTCTCTTCTTTTAAACTGAATTGTTTCTCTTCCCCTCCCTTCTACAGGAAACCTCTCCTGATTATCCCAGCTTCTCATTCCCTATATCCAAAAATGACTTGGTATTTATTTTATATGTGCATGTTTGTGTTTATGTTGTTTCTCTTTATAGAATATAAGCTCCTTGGGGGAAAGTAATGTTCTGTTTTTCTTTGTATCCTCAGTGCCTATTGTGTTATCTAGCTCCTGGTACAGACCTGAGAAAGGCTGGTTGATTGAATGATTAAATGATTGAATGATTAGCCAGAAGACATGATGTTCTCACCCAAAGGCATTTAGTGAAATGGCAGAGTAAGGACAATGGCAACAAAACATCTTTTACATAATCTTGGAATGCAATCTATAAAAACACAGAATTAGTGGGAAGAATGGACACACACACACACACACACACACCCAGAGTACAGGCCCACATGGTTTTTGCTTTTCCTGGGATGTCTTCATGAACTCCTGGGCACCATAGAGATGTGGGACTCCACTGCTAGCAATACCTGGTATACCTTGTCCTAGGGAAGATCAAGGATGTTCTGTTGTCTCCTCCCCCTCCCCCACCCATGCACTCTAGAACATCAGGGAAACAGGGAAGATCAGAGCTCTCTCAGGAGAGCTCTTCTTCCAGAATTGATTCTCTCTTCTCCACCAGAAATTGTTCTCACAGATGAATCTTTAGCTGCCAGAGATGACCCTCTCAATTTACTGTAGAGCTATTTGGCTTGATTTCTAAGGCCAGCAGGGTTCTAGCTGATACTTCTCCCAACCAATGTCAAATTACCTATAATTATATCAAGGGGTTGGAAGAACTTCCTCCTTTATACCTTTTAAAGGAGCAGATATCATAAGCTTTTTAAATATTTTTTTATAAGCTGTGAATGGACCAATTCCACTTTCTCACCATTTACAGTCTAGAAATAAGTCACTCAGAATATGAACTGCTCAACACTTCACACCCTTTACATGGATTTTGGTGTGCCCACATGGGTTGTCTAAATATATAGACGAGGCTTGTGGGTGGCATAGATAGACATGTGATCTGGGGTCTGACCCACTTCTCCAGAGGAAAGCCTAGGAGAACCAAACAGGAGCAGAGTCAAGGGCATGCCTGCAGCTTCAGCATCCTAGCTGGGGAAGGAGCTGTAGAAAGGCCCCAGGCATGCCACCTACACTAGGCCCTCTCTCCTGTCTGTGAGAGGGATATTAAGCTAGAATTCTTTCTGTCTACCTGATTAAAATATTGGTATTCTGGGGAATGACAGGTTCATAATAAAAGCTGCTTCCCTGGTTGTTGTTAAGGGGAATTGGGGGGTTGGAAGGTGGGAGCATCCTCAGACATAAGCTTGTTTAGTCCCTTCCCACCAAATGCTGGTTTACACAAAATACTATTACAAGTAGTGTCTAGTGTGAGTAAACCCATTTACTCAAGCAAAACAGGAAACAGAAGTTGGCTAAGTTATGCCTATTAGGAACCCCCCCCCCCCCAAGCCAATACACCAGAATCATTGAGCTGGAGGCAGGGTGAGCTCTCCCTCCAGCCAAAGTGAGAGGTCCAGTCTCAGCCCAGGCTCCATGGAAGCTGCCTGGGAGGCAGGGTCATCTTGAGGAGCCAGCTTGGCTCCCCTACATGTCTGCCCCTTCTAGAACCAGATCAGCAGTTCCTGCCACCACTCTGCAGGGGGGCCTTTTGCTCAGAACCTTCTCTTTCATTCAGAGGTCACCTCTTCTGCATAGCAGCAGAATGGAAAAATACAACTCCAGGCTTGGGTGAAGTGGTACACAAAGATCACTAGGATGCCTTCAGAGCAGGAAAAGAGCGATTCTCCCCCACCCCTTTAAAAAAAAAAAGCATAAATATGATGACTCCTCATCTGAAAAGGGAAAATCTTAACACCTGTTAATCAACAAGCATTTATTTAGGGGTGCTTGTGTGCCAGGAACAAGTTGAGTGTTAAAGATACAAGGAGAAGTATCCTCTTGCATTATGAAGTATTCTCAGCAAGGGTACAGGGGTCCTCTGATCAACTCACATTGCACAAAAAAATAATTTATTGGAGAGCATTTCTGCTCATGCCTGATATGGGGAGAACCAGGTCAGTTATCAAATTTTTCTGGTCACTGAGATCCAACGTGAGTAGATGCAAGGAAGTCCAGAATCTCCATTTCCTCTCAGTTGTTTTCTTTGGTACCCCTGATTTATGTCAGATGCTTTCAGTCCTCTTTTTTTATGGTGGGGCCACAAGTTTCTTTCAAAACCTTCACATCGAAATTAAAATAAACTACTGTCCTTCTTTGAGTCTACCTGGGGGAAATCCTCAGCTTATGTACACTTCCTGCTGCTCCTAAATAAAGTTTAATTATCTTTTCTATTTATAAGCAAAAATTCTGTTCAGTCAAATCCCTTTGATTCAAAGTGTGAATCCCCTTTTTCCTGACCCTTTCCCTCCCTTCCACTCCCATAAGTACACAGAACTCATACATAAGCCTTTAACTTGGACCCTGCTCTTCTCCTTTTCACATCATAGCTTTTGGGCTAATGTTTATTCTAAGAAAACTTATCTCTCACCCTGATGTCCTTCTCCAACCCCCCTCCCTTCCCCCATATCAGACTCCTAAATTCTATTTGGCCCAGTGGTCATCAGAGGTGATGTCACAACCACATGACTTGCCTATACCTCTAGTTTTCCTCTATATAACTTCTGCCCAGTTGCTCAACTCCATTGCTCCAAATAAGTATTGATGACTCTCAGATTTCTTCTTCTCTAGCTCTGGTGAATGTTGAACTGAACTGGGAGGGTAGGAATTTAGGGTGGAGGTTAGCTGCTGTTCTCCCTTATTACCTTTTTAAAAAGACCAATTTATTTCCAGATTTTCTTTGGAACTCTCTTTTCCTGCCTCTTTTGGGTTTCCCATTGCTAAAACCTCATGAAGCAGAGGGCATCTCAGCTAGCGCAGTGTCATCTTTAACTTGCAGATCTCAGCAGATACTCAGATGGCTGAATCAAACCCAGTCTCCCCTAAATGGGATCTCCTAGCAGGTGAAGCTCTGCTTCAAGATGTCTTTGACATTATTATGGAAGAGGCTGTAAGAAAAGGAACTGCTGCCTCTGAGAAGGTGAGTTCTCTATTTCCTCTATTTCATTGCTTAGAAATATGTTTTGTATGGCTCCATATGTATATAATCTTGTGCTTGCCTTCTCAAGGAGGAGGCAGGGAAAAAAGGGGAATTTGGGACTCAAAAGTGATAAAAAAAATGAACGTTAAAGATTGTTTTTACATGTAATTGAGAAAAAATAAAATAACTTTTTCAAAAAGGAGTTAAAAAAAATAGTATATTGCTCCCTTTTCCACTTTGTTAAATCATTCTTTTTCTTGCCTCCAAAGACCTTTCATTCTCCCTAATAGCTTTCTTAACTGCACCTCTGTATCAGTTAAATTTTTACCTTGTTCACCTATTGCCTTTGTACATGGTGCGTATCCTGACCCCTAGGATTGTGTGGTTCTTTGGAATTCCTCCCTGGATCTTATTTCTGAGCTCCAGATACATTGAATATTCCACCCGTGTTTTTGTCTCCCTGTCCTCACACCCGCCATCACCTTTCCTTGCAGGTCTGTGAGTGGAAGGAGCCAGAGGAGCTGAGAAAGCTGCTTGATTTGGAGTTGCGGAGTCATGGAGAGAAGCAGGAGCAGATCCTGGATCGGTGCCGGACAGTCATCCAGTACAGCGTGAAGACCTGTGGGTCCTGGGCCTTGGGGCAGGGAAGGAGGGACAAGAGCTGGCTGGGGAAGCTCACTCAGCCTGGCCTCCCCACTGTCCTGCTCTCCAGGTCATCCTCGCTTCTTCAATCAGCTCTTCTCAGGGCTGGACCCTTATGCCCTAGCTGGCCGGATCATCACAGAGAGCCTCAACACTAGTCAGTAAGTGTCTCTCTGCCTGCCCTGAGAGAAGGAATGGGACTAGAGCCTGCGTGGGACCCCTGATGGAAATCTCTACTTCTAACCCTCCTGTGCTCCCCTTCTCTCCCTTTACCACAGACCTCCTTTCCTTCCTTTGCTTGCCTCTGACCTCTCTCTACCTTCTGTTCCTCCATCCTCTTAGAGGGCACTGGACTTGGGTGAGGAAGATCTGAGTTCCTGCCCGGCCTCAGACCATTGGTTGCTGGATGTTGATTGCTCTTTGTGCTTTGGTTCCTTCGTATGTAGAATGAGGGACTTGGACTTGATGGTACAGCTGGAGCT
The DNA here is from genome assembly GCF_037893015.1 of Macrotis lagotis. Classification (NCBI taxonomy): domain Eukaryota; kingdom Metazoa; phylum Chordata; class Mammalia; order Peramelemorphia; family Peramelidae; genus Macrotis; species Macrotis lagotis. The sequence continues at coordinate 254,068,895 of NC_133659.1, forward strand.
CTAGGACCCCCCCCCACCCCCGCCCCAGCCCTGGCCCTCTGGTTGCCAGATATCCTGTCTCTTCTTGCCATGCTTTCCTTCCTTCCCCCCTTCCAGACAGTTTCAAAGGATGAGGGAGCAGCAGCTCTGCCCTTTCTTCACTCACCACCCCTCCTCCCTCCAGGTACACTTATGAAATTGCTCCTGTGTTTGTCCTCATGGAGGAAGAGGTGCTGAAGAAACTCCGGGCCCTGGTGGGCTGGAGCAGCGGGGATGGGGTCTTCTGCCCCGGTATGGCCCCGGGAGGGGGACAGGGAATGTTTCTTTTTTCTCTCTGATGGCCCGGCATGTACCCAGACACCAGATGAGCTAACAGAAAGCTAGATGCCTCTCCTTGTATTCCTTCCCAGTGGGTCCAAGATCAGGTAAAGGGAGGCTGCAGATTCTTTTTTAACCCTTGTCTTTCAAAACTACTTCAGGATCAGGGCCAACTCCAGTATACCTGCCATCTCAGGGCTCTCTCCTGTGGGGGGAAGGGAGAAGAGGCAGAAGGGGATGCTGCCTTTCCCTCTGCCCTGCCTCTTCACCAGCCACCCCACATGCTCCTATGACAGGTGGCTCCATCTCCAACATGTATGCCCTGAACTTGGCACGATACCAGCGCTATCCTGACTGCAAACAAAGGGGACTGCGGGCCCTGCCACCCTTGGCCATCTTCACAACACAGGAGGTCTGAGGTTCCCTTTTGAGGTTCCCATCCCTGCTTTCCTGTTGGCTTGGCTGGACCTCTGGTGCCGGCTCTGCCCTCAGCCTAAGTGGGCATCCCCAACCCCCAGATCCTTTTCTGTCTCTCTCCTTCCAGAGTCACTACTCCATTCAGAAAGGAACTGCTTTCTTGGGCATGGGCACAGATAGCATCCGACTGGTCAAGGCTGATGACAGGTGATAATCACTTCTGTTCCTAGAGCCCAGATCAAGAATTGACCCATCTTTTCTTTCCTGCAATCAGACCTAGTCCACCACACTCAAGCAGGACATTTCTCTCTTCCCTCCATATGTCTGTGCCTGCCTAGCTCAGCTGGGATAGCCTGCTTTTCCCAAAGCATGGGACCTTGGAAAAAGTACTGAGGCTCCAGAGGATGTTGAACCAAAGGCCTCTCAGAGAACCTTCTAGCTCTAGATCCACGGCCGTATTTAGAGCATTTGAAGGCTCTGTTCTTATGCTGGTGCTTATTTATGCCTTGGCTGTGTCATATTTTGAGGCTATGTCCAAGAAATGACATTGCTTCAAGTGTCTTTATTCTACTTAACCCCAAAGGGTAAAACAATACTAGTGGCTAAAAGTTGCAGGGAAATGGTTTGTGGCTTGTTGAAATGAAATCTTGCTGATAATTAAGCAGTCTGAGAGTAGAAGTGGCCCTTGGAAGAGGGAGCAGCATCTCCTACCCCCCTCTTCATCCCCTGCAGGTTGGACCCCTCAAAGAATTGTTAGGTTGGTTATGGGGTGGGGTTTGAACTGGACCCTGTGGCCTCTGATTCTTTCCTGATGTCAGGATTTAGAGCTTTTATCACTTTGACCTTCCTTTCTAGGGGAAGGATGATACCAGAGGACTTGGAGAAACAAATTAATCAAGCTGAGGCAGAGGTAAATATAGGGGGGAGGGGGAGCAACCTGTTGAGGAACCTGCTGACCTGTGTGCTGAGCTTAGCCTGTACTAGGTGGTGGGAAGGGAAGGAGGTGGGAAACTCAGGGAGCTTCCATACTAACTAGTAGGAGAGACTAGAGGGTGCCTATAGTCCATACCAGGGAGACAAGGATTAAGAAGCTTCAGAGAGAAACAGAGAGAGACAGAGAGAGAGATAAGAGCCCAGCTTTGAGTCCCACTTGTTTGGTGACTTTGAGCACCTCAATTGGTCCTTCTGAGATTTAATGTCTCCTTCATCAATTAAGGGGAATCAACTACCTCAGATGTTTTGTAGGCATAGAGCTGTGGTGATGTAGAAAGTGAATGATGGGGGCGGCTAGGTGGCGCAGTGGATAAAGCACCAGTCCTGGAGTCAGGAGTACCTGGGTTCAAATCCGGTCTCAGACACTTAATAATTACCTAGCTGTGTGGCCTTGGGCAAGCCACTTAACCCCATTTGCCTTACAAAAACATTAAAAAAAAGAAAGAAAGAAAGAAAGAAAGAAAGAAAGAAAGAAAGAAAGAAAGAAAGAAAGTGAATGATGGCCATGGAAGGAGAGGTTGGAAAACTTCAGAGACAGAAATCTCTGCATCTCCCAATGCTTCTCTCCTCTTTCTGGCTCCCCAGGGAGCTGTGCCTCTCCTGGTCAGTGCCACCTCAGGAACCACAGTGCTGGGGGCCTTTGACCCACTGGAGCCCATCGCCGATGTGTGCCAGCAACATGGGCTGTGGCTGCATGTGGATGTGAGTGCCTGGACTTATCCTAGGGGGCAGGGGCTTCAGAGAAGCTACCTGCAGCCCTATTTTTACACACACACCCCCAACAGGCAGCCTGGGGTGGAAGTGTCCTGCTGTCTCAAACACATCGGTACCTTCTTGATGGCATTAAGAGGTAGGGGTGTGTCTGTGTCTGTGTGTATCTGTACCTCTGTTCCTATGTTCCCACAAACACACATGTGGGCCTTTGTTCCAAATTTTCTGTTTCTTCTATTAGTCCTTTGTTGTTTCTCCTGTGTTTATCTCTGTCCTTTGTTTTCTTGTTTCTTTTTCATTATTCCTGTTTGTCTCCCTTTGTCTCTACAAAGTGTCTATTTCTGACCTTTCTCTCTTTCTTTGTTTTTTTTTTTTCTCTTCTCTTTCCTGGGTTCTACAGTAGAAGAGAAGATGGATCCCCTTGATTTAAAGGCTTTGGGATAGGTTGGAGGAAAAGGGAAAAGATTTAGAGTTGCTACATGTAGACTGTAGAAGAAATAAGGTAAGGGTTAGGAGAAAATCTGAATTACATTCTTCTTACTCTAAGTCTAGGACTAAGGAAATTGTGAAAAAAGGGGATCAGGAGTAGTATGTGTTGGAGAAAGGAATGATTGAGGGATCTTGAGGTAGGAGACAAATATAAGGAAATACTTCTTAATTGGTAGTGTAGAGCTAATGTTGGAGACTAAGGGAGTCCCTGGAAATCTTGAAGAAGAGATATTTGGGCTGGTTTGGGTGGGGGGGCAGTTTGACTAGGCTACTGCAGGAGAAATAGGATGACCCCAGTTTTACTTTCCCCACAGAGCTGACTCAGTATCTTGGAATCCCCACAAGCTGCTGGCAACTGGGCTGCAGTGCTCAGCTCTTCTCCTTCGGGACACCTCGGTGAGTCTCCCTGAACCCATTGTTGTACTCTTCCCCCTACATTAGGGCATTCCCCTCTTCTTCTGTTTCCCTTTACTGGAAAGCTCTGAGTACTCCTAACTCTCCATTCCCCATTCTCCTGCTTTTATGCAAAATAGAGATGCTCAAGTCTGGAATTATACTAGGGGAGGTCCTGGTTAGTAGTTAGTGCTAGGGAAGAAGTCAAGAATAGGAGGAAGGGGTGGCTAGGTGGCTGGGGCAGCTAGGTGGATAGAGCCCCAGCCCTGGAGTCAGGAGTACCTGAGTTCAAACCTGGCCTCAGTCATTTAATTACCTAGCTGTGTGGCTTTTGGCAAGACACTTAACCCAATTGTCTTAGAAAAAACTTTAAAAGAAAAAAAGAATGGGAGGAAAACCCAGGGTCATAGATTTAAAACTGTAAAGCATCATCTGAAAAGATGAAAAAACTGAAGCCGAGAAGTTAAGTGACTTGTTCAGGGTCATGCAAGTAACAAGGGCCAGGATTTAAACACAGGTCCTTTGACTCTAGGTCTACTGCTTGCTTCACCATACTGAATTGTATTCTCTGGATTTGAACCATTTATATGTTGTACAGGTCCAGGTTTAGCCTTTGAGGTGGTCAGATTAGATAGATGGTCTTGAAGGTTTGTTCCAGCTCTCTGTTCTCTGATTCTGGTGAGAAGGAAGGGGATGGATGTGATGGAACTGGAGGTGATAGATGTTGGGGGACTTTCTAAGGGTTTCCTCCTCTATAGAACTTGCTGAAGCACTGTCATGGAGCCCAGGCCACCTACCTGTTTCAACAAGACAAGTTCTACGATGTGTCTCTGGACACAGGAGACAAGGTAGTGCAGTGTGGCCGTCGTGTAGACTGTCTGAAGCTTTGGCTCATGTGGAAGGCTCTTGGTGGATCAGGGCTGGAGCAGCGTGTGAACTGGGCTTTCACCCTCACCCGGTATGGCAGCAGTCTGAGGCTTGGCCTCCTTTAGAACATCTATCTCTTTCTCTCTGCCTCTGTATCCAACTATGTGTTTCTTTTTTCTTCCTTACCTCTTTCTTCTGTTTCCCTTTCTTTTTCCATTTCACTCTAGCTTTGGTTTTGGCTTACTTTCTTTGATCTTTTGCTATCTTTACTTCCCTTTTTAAATCTGTTTCTCCATGACCCTATCCTTAACTCTTTTTCTATTAACACATTATTTAATTTCAGGTTAAAGTTTCATTGTCATGATTTCATTGTCATCAGAAACTTCCAGATGAAGAAACTCCCTTTGTCTGTGCAGGTTGGCATCTGCACCTTACAGCCCCAAGAGAGTTGCCTGAAAGAATGAAAGTTTAAGTGACTTGCCCTGGTTCATACAATATCTGTCTGATGGGAGACTTGAACCCAGATTTCTATTCACTGTGTCAAGATAATGCTACTCAGTGAATAGAAATTTTAGTTATTTAAAATGTTATTGATATTTTTGTTTTTCATGCCAAAAGTATTTCCCAATAGTCCCCCCCAACTCTCTCTTATAACAAAGAAAAACATACAAAGCAACACACATTAAGTGTTCATTGTTCTGTACCCCTACTCTATCACCTCTCATCTTTTCAAGAGAAGGGCTACTTTTCATCCTTGGGCTACTGATCATGGTGTTTTATATAATCTTTGATGTCTTTTAGTGTTGTTTCCATTTATGTTATTATAGTCATTGTTTATTCTGTTCTCCTGTTTTACTTTTTCCTCTCAGAATTCTCTGAACTCCACATCACCATTTCTCATTTCATTTGCCACACAGTTTCTTCTCCCCTTCTCCTTCCTTTTCCTCACTCCACTGAGGCACCTGCTCTTTTGTAGGTACCTCGTAGAGAAGATGAAGATGAGGAAGGGCTTTGAGTTGGTCATGGAGGTATAATCTCTCTTCTTTTTGTACTAATTCATCCCCCTGTGAGATGTGAGAATTGGCTTACCCTATATTCTACCTATTTCAATGATCTAAACTTTGCATTTGTTCTCTCCCAGCCAGAGTTTGTAAATGTATGTTTCTGGTACGTGCCCCCCAGCCTTCGTGGACAGCGAGACAGTGCTGATTATTGCAAGAAGCTAGCTAAGGTAAGTAAACAGTGAAGGTTCTGGTCATTCCTTCCTTTCCTCTTTCTTTAGGCCTTGAGTGTGGGGAAAAATTTAGGTGGTTGCCTTCTGCCACCTAGTGGTCAGAAATATGTAACCTCAGCTTCTGCCTCGACTTGGTCCTTGGGTAGGGTTGGGGTTTTAAGAGAGAGCCCAGTGTCTCCAGTCATTGTTTCTTTGAATTTTTATTTATGGAAAGCAGAACATATAGGCTTGTTTCTGGAATACAGGAAGACAAAAGAATGAACAGAAGTATATCAGCATGTTCTAAGCCAGGCCCAGTATGTGGACACATGCTATAAGGAGACCTAAGTTCCTTAACTGGAAATTAAGGACAGAAAGGAGATCCATTTCTTTTAGTGGGGAAGCTTCTAATCTGATGGAGGTGGGGTGGGGTGGGGAAGCAGGAAGATTATTCACCTAAAGAACTAGGAGACAGATGAGGATCAGGCTTGAGTATCAGTATAAGGAAAGTTGGGTCTTGGCTCTGCTTACCTGCTGGCTCTGATGCTCTAACCAAATTCCAGCTTCATAGGATTTAAAGCTTAAACTCATCCACTCACCCTCGCACCCCTCTCAGGGCCTGAAACTGTGAAATGTTATGGAGGATATGAATTTAGAGTCTTTGTGAATTTAGGCACAAGATATGACACTAGAGAATAATAAAAGACAATTTTATAGTCAAGACTGTGAGCTATAGAAATTGATAAAGGAGAAGGAAATGTGGACTGAAAGAGGGTTTTTTTTTTTAGGTTTTTGCAAGGCAAATGGGGTTAAGTGGCTTGCCCAAGGCCACATGGCTAGGTAATTATTAAGTTTCTGAGACTGGATTTGAACTCAGATACTCCTGACTCCAGGGCCAGTGCTTTATCCACTGCACCACCTAGCCGCCCTGGAAGAGTTTTTCAAGGGCTTCTTAGAGAAGTTGAGACTTGACTTGGAAGTGAAAGATTGAGACAGATTTGGAGAGGTAGAGGAGAAAAGGAGGTGAAAAGGAGTGGAGTTAGGAAGGAGCTTGGTAGATGACCAGGGAGAAGGGAATGCCACCTGACTGAAGCAAAGCATTCCATGAAGAAGAGATAGCATGCAGTTGTGAAAAGCCCATTAGGGCTTTTCATACCATCAGGTATCCTATTTCAGCTCCCAGGAACTGGATTTGAATCCTACACCTTTTGCTCACTCTCCATGTAATCTCTGGTCAAGGTATTTAACCTCACTGGACCTTTGTCTTCTGAAAAATGAGGAGGTTAGACTGTGAGGTCCCATATTCTTACTTTGCGGAGTTAGATGGGGTCAGATCACAAGAGGAACTTTGATTGTCAGGCTAAGAGTTTGGAGTTGATCCAGTAGTCTATCCCCATTGTAGGTCCTTGAGCAGGAGAGCTGGAGGATTTAAGTGTTTTTTTAGTGATAGTAGCTGGGTGGGCCAAATGGAACATGACTCCAAAGATGACAGGGGAGATGATTGAAGGAGAGAAGCTTGAGTGTTACTGCAATAATAAGTGCAAGTCAGTGAGGGCCTGAATGAGTGAGGGTAGTGCTAGAAGAAAAGAGCAGATGGGATGATCAAATATCTGGAATATTGTAGGCTGACTACTCTAGCCCACCTTGCTCAACCCCTCACTCCCTGTAGAATGCAGTTCTGTGACATAAATATGTACTTTTGTTTCATATCTGTGTTCTAATTAATCAATCAATTCTATTGTGGCACAGGCACTGTGTTAGATGGTGGGGAAGTGAAGACAAACTGAAGCAGGCCCGGCCCTATCCTTAATGAGGTTACATTCTGTCATTCTCCACAGGTTTCAAACTCTTTGAGGGAGAATCATTAGAACTTGAGTGTTATGACTGGATATAGAGGGGAAATGAGAGGAAGATGTCAGAGACAACAAAGCATGTTGGTGGGGCAGTTAGGTGACTCAGTGGATAAAGTACCGGCCCTGGAGTCAGTTCAAATCCTGGGTTCAAATCAGGTCTCAAACACTTAATTACCTAGCTGTGTGGCCTTGGGCAAGCCACTTAACCCCCTTTGCCTTGCAAAAACCTAAAAAAAAAACAAAAAACAAAAACAAAACAAAAAAAACAAAGCATGGTGGTGAAAGGAATGGTAGAGGATTTTGTCAGTGGTGGGAGTGGAATTTTGTGATGGCTTGGATGTATCTTATGGTATAAGAGCATCACAAGATCTGGGTTCAAATCCTACCTGTTTCTTATCACCACATGTGATCTTAAACAAGTCATGTATCTTATGGACCTTAGTTTCTTTCACTGCAAAATGCAGAAGTTGAACTAGGTGACTCTTTGGCTGTGAACCCTTTGACCCTATAAGGAAGAGATGAATTAATGACATTGAGCACCAGGCCTACCTGCTCAATGATAAGGGTCACATGGGACTGAGGAAGAAAAGCAGGCAGGATGTGAAAATTGGAGAAGAAATTGGAGCTTCAATATTATTTTGGTTTGTGAAGGAAAACTATATGGGGACCAGGATAGGGAGGAATAGAGAGGCCAACAAGCAAGCCTTCCCTTCTCTCCTTTGCACTACTTCCTGAGCCCTCCAACTTTTCCGGCAGGTGGCACCAGTACTGAAGGAACGAATGGTCAAAGAGGGCTCCATGATGGTGGGCTATCAGCCCCACAGAACCTGGCCCAACTTTTTCCGTCTGATTGTGGCTAATCCAGTCCTGAGCACAGCTGACCTCGACTTCTTCTTGGATGAGCTAGAGCGGTTAGGGCAGGACTTATAATTTCCTAGTCTGACTGAGGAGCTGCAGTTCTTATAAATGTAAGGGATTCTTTACATTCTCTTTCTACTTGTTTGCCCTGAAGTTAATTGGTGATGATGAGAGGCAGTGGAGGAAGAGAAGGGAATCAGTTAGTCAATAAGTCCCAGGCATGGTATGAAGTGCTAGGAATACAAGCACAAAAAGTCTAATAATCCTTTTTCTTGAGGACTTTCTTGCAGAGAAGATAATAACTACATATATAAAGATAAGCATAACAAATATATAAAGAGATTAAATACGAAGTAGATTGTTTGACTTTTTGTAGAGAAGAGCATAGGTATGCTCACATCAGATAGAAGATGAGCCAGGACAGAGACTGAGAAGAAACAGGAAAGAGAATTGTCACAAAAACCTAGGGAGGAGAGAATATCCAGGAGAAGAGGATGGTCAGTAATGCCACATGTTTCAGAGGGATTGAGAAGGATGAGGGCTGAGAAAAGACCTTCAGATTTGGCAAGTAAAAGATCTTTAGTAACTTTGGAGAGGACAGTTTCAGTTAAGGTTGAGGAATAAGTGAGAGGAGAGGAAGTGGAGACAATAATTTTTTAGAGCATTTTTAGGAGTTTGGCCAAGAAAGGAAGACAAGATAGAGTGTGATTGCTTGAGTTTGTGGTAGGGTTTAGGAAAGGGTTTTTTTGTTTTTTTTTTAAGGAGGAGGGATATTGGGATATGTTTGAAGGGAGGGAACTAGTAGATTTGGAAAGGTTGAAGACTGGAAGTAGGAAATTCGATCTGTTGGGGACTATGGAAGGGGGATTGTCATCAAAGAAAGGGTTGACCTTGGCAAGGAAAAGGGCCATCTAATCTAAGAGATTAGGAGAAAGGAGGAGAGTGTGGGGGATTGATGTCTAGTAGCTTTGAGCTGGAGAGAAGTAGAAATGAAAGAGCTCAGGAAAAATGACCTTAATTTTCTCAGTAAAAGTAAGAGACTGCCTTGTTGAGGGAAAGGTGGTGTATGAGAGACTGAAGAAAAGGGGAGAAGAATTGGAATAGTTTCTGTGGTGAGGAAGAGAGAGAGAGAGAGAGACAGAGACAGAGACAGAGACAGACACCGACCCAATTAGAGAGGAATAAAAGGATTGCTTTGCTCCAGAGTTGAAGTTAGATAGCATGAATTTATCATGTACTTGGTCAGAACAATTACATGACCTCTTGTTTTTGTTCAGCTGCTGTTTGTTAAGCAGGCTAGCATAGAATGTTAGGGGTTAGAAGAGTAAGGTATGGATTAAAAGTTACTTTTCTTTGCTATGTGACCAGAGTTTCCAGCCAAGCCTGGACTTTCCTAATTGGTAGAAAGAATGATGTCTGTCTGGGGGGGGAGTAGAGTTGTGACAGAGTTTTGAAGAGAGGCAGTCTTCACTTCCTTCTTTAAGAGATGACAATCCTAGTTCCAGACTCTTTTCAGGACTAATTCTAGGTAGGAGAAGTGGGAGAGACTGGCTTCTCAATTTATGCCTGATTTTTAACTTGCTTTCTTAAAGACTTTGGGGAATTTCTCCTTGAGTTAGGTTTAGGTTATTCACTTGCTTTTAATCAAGATCTTTCCTCACTCCTGCCTAATGAGCAAGATTACCGCTAAAGAAATCATTCACTTATGTGTATTTTCTGATATATTCTAATCTGTAGAACTTCTCCAGTCTGTTTGTTTTCTGTTTATATAAAAGAATTTACTCACTTCATTATTGTGTTGGTCGTTTGTGTAACCAGCATTTGGTGGAAAGGGGCTAAGCTGGTGAGTATAAACTTGGGGTCCCCTTCTCTGTAAAAAGAAGGGAAGCTGGTGGCTTTTTTATTTTAAAACAGTCATCTCCATAGACCAACATTATTTGAGGAGATAGATATTATTCTTGTCTATAGTACTCTTCTCTTATAGAAAAACAGAATGACCATGCTCATGGTCTCTTTTGCTCCCATGAAGATAAGAACAGAAGTCTGCCTTGGAGAGGGATGGGCAAGATTCCTCATATCTATCCATGCCTCCCCATGAGTTTTCTGTCTGTTTAGACATCACTTGTGGGTATACAATGTAAATGTGTTTGTATATGTGTCTTTCTCTAACATAGTTCTGGATGCCAAGCAATCAGGGTTAAGTGCTTGCCTAAGGTCACACAGCTAGTAAGTGACTGAGGCCAAATTTGAATTCAGATGCTCCTGACTTTCCGACTGGTACTTTACCCACTGTGCCATTTTGCTACTGTTTTGAGCCAGGGTCACACAGCTAAGTGTTAAGTGTTTGAACCCTGAATTCCAGGGCCAGTTCTCTATCCACTGAGCCACTTAGCCGCCCCATACAGGGCAACATTTAATCAGCAGAGAAGGCAACCCTCTTATCTCCAACCAAATACACATAGGTAGACACACAGATTAGAGCTCCCTTTAAGATCCAGATGGAGTAAGGAAAGTTTATTTTTTATGTTCTGTTGTTTCCCTTTGTTTTTTGATACCACAGTCATTTCTCTTTAAATCTTCCTCTTCCCACCTCACTTACTGAATCCTTCTTTGAAACAAAGATATTCAAGAAATCCAACCAATATTGTCTGACAGTATATACTTCAACCCACATCCATGGAGTCCAGCTCAACTGAGGGTAAGAAGTTGTTTTTTTCTTATTATTTTTCCAGGATTTATTCAATATACATTTTAAATGGAAGAATCAACTGCTCCCAACCTCAAATTCTCCCCATACAGTATCACATCCTTAGGCATCCACTTTTTCCTAGACTCTAAGATCTAAATGTATACAGGACTTCTTTCTCACTGCTCTCCCTTTTAGTTCTCCAAGAAGTCCTATATATCCCCTGTAGGTCAAATAACATTGTACTGGGCACTAGAGAATACAAAAGTGCGACACCATCAAATTAAAGAAATCACAAAAGGAACTGGAAGAGAAAGGGGTATCATGTTCTATCAGACTTGTATTCACCTAATGATATTATAAAGTGCTAAATAATGTGACTCACACAGTTATAGAATATAAAGAGGTACAAGTTGTGCAGTATATAGGCCAGTACCAAAAATATAGAATAAGAGGATCAAGAATCAGTGTGGTCTGAAACCATTGTGGAAGGCAGATGCTTTACTTGGCCCTTGAAGTATATGTGGGATGTGGATATGGAGGAATTTTACCAGATAACACGATCTGGAAGAACCTCAAGTCATCACATTCAGCTCTTGTTTTATGGATGAGGCATCTGAGGTACAGAAAAGTACCTGGGGTCACTTGAATCTGAGGCAGATTTGAACACTGACTTCAAAGGCAGTTTTATATCCTTTCTACTAGGCTACCTATTTATATACCAGTAGCTGATCAAGGGTGCTCCCCATCAAATTGATGATAACAACTCCATAAAGTTTTCAAGGCATAAATTACTTCATTTTTTTGAATCTCATTTATAATCTACAAGGCAATTAAGCCTTGGAGTTTTAATTGAATCTTTGAATGGAATGTATGAATGTGCCCCTTGGCTTCTATTAACCTTAATGTTAATAGAAATGGCTTGCCGTTGTGGTTGTGCAGTAGGCTTTAATGGAAAGAGTCTGTGACTATACCAGCTTATAAAGCAACAGATCTTTTTTTTGGAGGGGGGGGTTCCCCTCCTTTTGCCTTCTTTCTTGTTTTGTTTTTTGTTTTGATTTTTAGGTTTTTGCAAGGCAAATGGGGTTAAGTGGTTTGCCCAAGGCTACACAGCTAGGTAATTATTAACTGTCTGAGACCAGATTTGAACCCAGGTACTCCTGACTCCAAGGCTGGTGCTCTATCCACTACGCCACCTAGCCACCCCCCTTTTGCCTTCTTTCAAGATCTTACAAACACATATCAGAAGTTGATTATAGGGAGAATTACCTTCCACCTATTCCCATAATCTGCTAATGACTTGGGACAGAAGAATATAAAAAAAGAATAGTTGGCTCATCAGTTGGGAAATGGCTAAACAAGTTATGGTCCATGAATACTATAGAATATTATTCTATAAGAAACCATAAATGATTAGACTATAGAGAAGCATAGAATGAGTTATAGGATCAAATGCTGAGTGAAGGGAGCAGAACCAAGAGACCATTGTACATATCAATAACAACACTGAGATGATCAACCTTGATGGAAGCAGCTCAGAGAGCTAGGTCAACTGTATTAGGCTGGCCATGGACAAGACCATCTCCATCCAGAGGAAGAAAAACAATACAAAACAAAAAACCCTTTAGAATCTGATGAACATTTTATAAAAATTATCTCTTATGCATCTTTTCCTCTTAATCCTAATTCCTTATACCAGAAATAACTAATCTGTAAACATGTTTATCAAAAATATGTGTGCACAATGCTAACCTGACTGTTTGCCACTGGGGGGTGGGTGGGAAGGGAGGGTGGAAAGAAATTTTGTAACCTAAAAATATACGTATGCATATGAATGGAAAAAAAAATAAAGATGCTACTAAAAAATGTCAATTGCTCATGGTTAGGTTGAGCTAATATAATAAAAATGACAATTCTACCCAAATTAAATTAAAAAAAAAGAATAGTTCCCATATCCCACATGGTTGGCTTTAGCCTCAGTAAAGCAGTGGCATAACCTTTGAGGAGAACCACTTAACGAAGTCGTGAGAGATCTGGAGAGATGCCTCTAGCAATTTTAAATTCAAGAATTCTTGACCTCCACCCCCCCCCCCAACCTTCCTGGATAGAAAAGAGATTTCCTGAGCTGTAAAAACCCTTCGAGTGAAAGAAGAATACTTTTCCTGGTCAGTGCCAAGAAGATCAAGCCCATTGCTAGGAAAAGTGTTGGTAAGAGGCTAAAATCACAATGTAAGGCAGGCAAGAGGAATTTGTTTTCAGATAGTGTGGATTCTGTAGGATTCTGTATTGCTTACTCTGTTGGGGAGGGGGGGAAGAGAGGGAGAAAGGGAGAAAAATTTGAAATTCAAAATCTAATAAAAATATCTTTACATATAACTGGAAAAAATAAATACTATTTACAAAAAAAAAACGTTGTGTAAGTCTGGAGGAAAAAAAGGATGAGGTGTCAGCTCCTTGCCTAGGCAAATCCTCTATATGCACAAATCATCCTATTCCATCTATCTTCTCTAGCTGGTTGCTACTCTTATCACCCCCCACCACACCTCAAAAGAAACCCTCACTTGATCTATTCATTCTGCCCCAGCTCCACCACCACTACTACTTCCCACCCCGGGACCATATCTTTCCTTTGTTGTGTCTAAATTACCTGAGAAATTGCGTGCCATATCAGGGAGGGGGGAGGGAAAGGAAGGAGAGAGGAAAAGAATTTGGAAGTCAAAATTTTTTTTAAAAGGAAGGAATGTTAATTGTTTTTACATATACTTGGACAAAATAAAATATTCGGAAAAAAAGAAACTTCTTGAGGCCATCTACAATACATAATAAAACAATTCTTTTCTCTCATTCTCTTTACTCCTTTCAGTCTGGCTTTTAATCTCATTCAACCAAAACAACTTTCTCCAAAATTACCAGTGATTTCTTCATTTCCTAATCTTAGTTGCTTTTTCATGAGTTTAATTGCTCATCCCACTGTTGATCACCTCCTGGATATTTCCTTCTCTATGGATTTCTGTGACACTACTCTATCTTGACCGTTTTTCATACTATCTGACCATTTTTGTCTCCTTTGCTATATCCTCATCCTTCTAACTATGGGTGTCTCAGGGCTTTGTCCTGGGCCCTCTGCTCTTGGTAATTTCATCAATTCCTATGGATTCAGTTCTCTCTCTACTGATGATTCTTAAATCTTCTCTGCTGACCTCCAGTCTTTCATCTGCCTTTTGGACATTTTGAACTACATGTCCTGTAGGCATTTTAAATTCAAACAAAACTGAACTAATTATTTTTCCTCCCAAATCCTTCCCCAGATTTTCTTTTTATGGTCAAAGGTATCATCATCCACCTGGGAACCCAGGCTCACAATTTAGGTGTCATCTTTGACTCATTCTATTTCACCCTCATATCCACTCTGTTGTGGATAGCAACAAGCTAGTGGATTTTACTTTTGTATCATCTCACCCTCACCTGTATAAATCCTCACCTAGACAACTTTAAGATCCTGCTATTAAGAGGAGACAGCACAGGTTTTTATTTCAAGTCAAATGTCAAGGTACAATGATCCTTGGGGTACAAAATCCTGCCTCAGTCATTTATTAGCTGTGTAACCCTGGATAAGGCACTGGACTTAATTTCCTTATCTGTAAAATAAAAATAATACCAGCCTCACAGGGTTATGAGCTCAAGTGAAATTACATATTTTTGCTGGTCTTAAAGCACTATATTATTAGCTATTAATGTTATTTCCAATGATATATGTATGCGGTGTATTTATAAGGGATCAAATATCTGTACCCGCATCTGTAGAGTTGTAGATATGAGGTATATTCAAATTGGATTTGGGGATTTTTTCAGAGGCAAATCTAGGTGTGGGGGGGACATAAGCCAAAAGGGAGAAATTATTTTTGAAGGCTATATCCAAAACTGAACCTTTTCTGTCCAGGCTCTAGAACAGAGATTAAAGAACTGAGACAGCCAGGTACATAGCAGTGCAAAATTGTAAGGGCTAAGGAAAGGCACCAGGTTATCAGCTTTGGCTTCATGTGTCTGAGATTTTGTTGGGCATCATGGATGTGTTTTGATTTCTCAGCTCTCCAGGTCTTTAACTTATCCAGCTTCTTGGGGGGTGGTGATTTGGTGCTGAGAATTGTCTCATACAATTCAGACTCATGAGATATTTATAAACAACACTGCAAGCGTATTTTTTTTTTTAGATTTTGCAAGGCAATGGGGTTAAGTGGCTTGCCCAAGGCCACACGGCTAGGTAATTAGTGCCTGAGGTCAGATTTGAACCCAGGTACTCCTGACTCCAAGGCCAGTGCTCTATCCACTGAGCCACCTAGCCGCCCCAAGTGTATTTCTTAAAAGCAAGTGATTCATCTCAGTCTGCTCTCCAAGGTCCTCCCCATTATCAACTTTTTTTTTGGTTGAGTCCTTTCAGTCATGTCCAACAATTCAACACTTGGGGGTTTTCTTGGCAAACATACTGAGTAGTTTGCATTTCCTTGTCTAGCTCATTTTACAGACTTGTGACTTGTCACACAGCTTCACAAGTGTTTGAGGCTTGATTCAAACTCATGAAGATGAGTCTTTCTGATCCCCAGTCCATTTTTTTTAAAAAGATGATCCTTATGTTGTTTGTTACCAGACATAAGAAATAATGACTTTAGAGAAGTTTACTACAAGATTTCTGTCAGAGTTTTATTAAAGAAGTATTCTAACTCCATGGAAAAATTTGAGAAACACTGGAATAGAAGTATCTTAGAACTGGTACTAAAAAATGCACTTAGAAGTCATCTCATTTTATATAATTATATAAATCCCCTCATTTTATAGATAAAGAAATTCAGGAAGCAAGAGGGTCCCAAGTTTAACCAGTGGCCCAGTCTGTTCTGAATTTACACAGATTAGATTCAATTTTGGGGCCCCTGGGAGCTCAGGCCTCCTAACATCACAGGGGACCTTTGGAATATATCTAAATTGTCTAGCATAGAACCCTCTTTATCTCCTACTTGTGTCTTTAAAACTGATGAGACTAAGCCTCAGCTTTCTTTCTGCTGTATTCTTTTTTTTAAAAAAACTTTTAAGGCAATAGGGATTAAGAGTGCCTTGGCCAAAGTCATATAGCTAGACAATCATTAAGGATCTGAGGCTGGATTTGAACTCAGGTCCTCCTGACTCCAGGGCTGGTGTTTTATCCACTGTGACACTTAGCTGCCCCCCTCTTGCTATATTATTATTATTTTTTTAGGTTTTTGCAAGGCAATGGGGTTAAGTGGCTTGCCCAAGGCAGCACAGCTAGGTAATTATTAAGTATCTGAGGTCAGATTTAAACTCAGGTACTCCTTACTCCAGGGCCGGTGCTCTATCCAGAGGGTAAAGATCCCAGTTTACCCACAGTGAGGATGCCATGAAATGAATCAAGGAACGGATGAAAGATCTTTTGTTTCAGTTCCCAGAAATGAACTTGAGGTGTTTGTTTCTGTTGTATGGATTGTCCTGCTTCAGTTTCAAGTGATCTCCACAGGATGAGGAATTCAAACTCTGATAACCTTGGATCCCAGATTTCAAATGGAGTGATGCATGTAGCCTACCCAACATAGAAGTCCTAAGTAACCCAGGTCTTAAGCTTTGGGGGAAATTATGAATTTAGAACTAGGACTAAACTCTGAGCTAAACTGTGAAGCTTATCCTTTTTCTATGCCCAGAGACTGAGGTGGTATAAGGGAAAGGAGGCTTATGCCTCTTATGTATTGGGGGGAGTAAGTTTTTATTTTTGTTTTTTGTGTCAAAGCTAATGTTTAACTTCTGTTAGTGTCTAAATGGAACTGGGGTACAGAGGATCACCCCCTACACTTGGGAGAATACCTTTGGTGGAGACTGAATTCATAGGCAAAGAGTCTGGACATACACTAAACCCCTTTAAGGGTATCATAGAACCATGGAAAGGGGGAGTGAAGTGCGCTGAAGGCCATTGTGGCTTCTATTACATATGTTTTATAATTGCTTCTATCCGGTTTTTTTTTAGTTAAAAGTTCAACTCCAGGGAAGCTAGGTGGCTCAGTGGATAGAGCACCAGCCCCGGAGTAAGGAAGACCTGTGTTAAATTGGGCCTCAGACACTTAATAATTACCTAACTGTAAGACCTTGGGCAACTCACTTAATCCCATTGCCTTGCAAAAATAAAAAAAAAATGTAAAAAGTGTAAAAATAAAAATCCATACCTGTGATAAGTATATTATCTGCTTCTCTCCCTCTCCCCTCTCCCTCTCCCTCTCCCCTCTCCCCTCTCCCCCTCCCCTCTCCCTCTCCCCCTCCCCTCTCCCCCTCCCCTCTCCCTCTCCCTCTCCCTCTCCCTCTCCCTCTCCCCTCTCCCCTCTCCCCTCTCCCCTCTCTTCTCTCTTCTCTCTTCTCTCTTTCTCTTCTTTCTTTCCTTTCTGGGTTCATTATCCTCATCTGTAAAATGAGGTTGTTAGATAAGAGGATCTCTAAGCCAGATCTCTCTCTTCCAGGGTTCTGGCTAACTCAATCACCTATCCATTTTGACAAGTTGAAATGGTTCCCTAAAGGAGTGGCCACATTGGTACTAATCACTCTCAGGGTCCTACCTGAGACTCTGAGATCCCACTTACACATTTACACATTCCCATTTACACAAAATCAGTCACAATTATAACACTGACTCTTCAGAAACATTTACTTAATGATATGCAAGGGAAGAAACAATCATGGCATTTCCTCAATAGAAGGCAAAAGCAGGAGAAATCAAAATTAATAATGTACCTATAAACCTGGATCATAATATTCCACCAATGTATATAGTGTCAAGAAGAATGGGCATATGTACCTCTAGAAGCCTTATGGCAAGACACTTGAGAAGGGGAACCCATGGGATAATTCATGACTGGACTGCTGGTATTGATGCCCTTGATATCTTCAGGTAATCTATACCATTTCTCACCTGCATGGCTTCCATTGCTCTCAGGATATTGAAATAATATCAAGTTCTTTTAGCATATAGATATCCATGGCAAGGGAGCTATTATAGGGATAAGAAATTCCTCTAAGCTAGAGATCTGCAAATCTTCTCAGATCTGTTGTGGGACAGATCTCCCTTTCAGGCTGTAGATACTGATAGAGCTGTGCTGCCTTTCCCCAGCCAACTCTTCAAATAGTTTAGCATTCTCTTTACTCCTTTAGGTACTCAGCAAAAGCGGATGAAAAGCCTGTCTGTTTTCTCTACTCTGTTTCTCCCTCATAAACCATAAAACGCTGTAAAGGGGTGACACAGTGGGAGAGGTTTTCCATCTCTCAGACTATATAGTACTAAAGGTCAGTAGACTCAATTGACGCTTCATACAGGAGAATGATTTTTCTCTCCTCTAGTCAGCTTCCAACAGCTATAGGGAGCTATATCTTTGTTGAAGGAACAACAAAGTCTTGTAACCATCCCAACCTTTTATCATGGCTTTTGTCTCAGAAAGAAACAGTTCCCCTCTCTTCTCAGAACTCTATGTGTCTCTCCTTGAGCATTTTTATCTGATGGGTTGTTTCTTTTGGATCTGATTTTATCAGTGTTTTTCATAAAAATGTTTTTCTTCTCTTTTCACAGCCTAAAATGTCTACAAAACAAAGTCCATTACATGAGAAAGGTTGCTTGTATGTTGGGTGGACTCCCTGTGGCAAAATTATAGGGGGCAAAAAAGTACGAGTAGAACAAGTTGAGAAGGTATGGATCGGTTGGAGGGAACTTCCAAATCCATGGAATTACATATTTATTTAGGTATTTTTATATGTAAAAGGTTACTGTACAGGCTCAGGAGAAGGAAAAAAAATCTTCAGAAGAGTTCTGTGATAGTGCAGAGTTGACAATTGCAAGCATTAAGGGCAGGAGAGAGAAAGTTGAGAAAGAAGATAGGACCTTGAGAGACCCACACATTGAGGGAGCAGGAGAATGAGGGACCAGCAGAAGATTTGGAAAATGACCACAGAGGTAGAAAGAGAACCATGAGAGTTTGCTGTTTGTATCTGAGAAATGGGTACCTACTTCCAGGTGATGGTGCTAAGTTTGTTTTTTTTGTTTGTTTGTTTAGGTTTTTGCAAGGCAAATGGGGTTAAGTGGCTTGCCCAAGGCCACAGGGCTAGGTAATTATTAAGTGTCTGAGGTCGGATTTGAATTTAGGTACTCCTGACTCCAGGGCTGGTGCTCTATCCACTGCACCACCTAGCCGCCCCTTGTAAGCTTTTTAGATCCACATTTTTTTTACTTCCCTTCCTTACCTCCTCATGACAGCGAGTAATCTGTTATTGTTATACATGTATCATCATGTTTAACATATTTTCATATTAGTCATATTTGAACTAAAAGGAAAAAACCATGAGCAAAAGAAAAACCATAGAATAAGTTAAAAAAGTGAAAATAGTATGCTTTGATCTGCATTCAGATGCCATAGTTTTTTCTCTGGATGAGAATGTGTCACAAGCCTTTCAGAACTATCCTTGGTCACTGAATTGTTGAGGGAAGCCAAGTCCATCCTAGCTGATCATCACACAATGCTTTGCTCACTTCACTCAGCATCAGTTAATGGAAGTTCAGAGAAGTCTTTCCAGGCTTTTCTATAGTCAGGCCACTCATGATTTCTTACAGAACAATACTCCTTAACATTCATATACCACAGTTTGTTCAGCCATTTCCCAATTGATGGGCATCCCCTCAATTTCCAATTTTTTGTTACTACAAAAATAGCTGCTATAAACATTTTTATACATGTTGATCTTTTCCCCTTTATGATCTCTTTGGGATCCAGACCTAGTAATGGCATTACTGGATCATTGCTCTCCAGATTGGTTGGATAAGTTCACAAATCCACCAACAATACATTTTTCCCTTATCCCAGTTGTCCCTCATTCTCTCCAACATTGATCATTTTCCTTTTTTGTCATTTTAGCCAATCTGATAGGTATGAGGTGTGGTACCTTAGAGTTGCTTTTAATTTACATTTCTCTAATCAATGGTGATTTAGAGCAATTTTTCATACGATTGTAGATGATAGCTTAAATTTCTTTCTTTTTTCTTTTTTTAGGTTTTTTTTTGCTAGGCAATGGGGTTAAGTGGCTTGCCCAAGGCCACACAGCTAGGTAATTATTAAGTGTCTGAGACCGGATTTGAACCCAGGTACTCCTGACTCCAGGGCCGGTGCTTTATCCACTGTGCCACCTAGCCACCCCCCAGATAGCTTAAATTTCTTCATCTGAAAACTGCCTATTCATATCCTTTGACCATTTATCAATTGGGAAGTGACCATATCAATGCTTCCTTTCCTTTCTCTCACCTAGATAAGACACGGTTGCTCCATTTCCGACCTAGGCCAATTCATTCTTCCTTGGGCAACCTTCCAAGAACTAGGTTTCACAATATTAATGCTGTAGTCAGATACTTGATCAATTTAGTTTACTGGAGATTGGAACCCCCAAAATCAAGAGTCTCATGAACCACATTCTCTCTAGTTTGTTGTTTAGGTGTTTGTTTGTCATTGCTTTTGGGTTTTGTTGTTGTTTCCAATTGTGTTTGACTCTTTATAACCTTATTTGGGGTCTTTTTGGCAAAGATATTGGTGTAGTTTGTCATTTCCTTCTCCAGCTCATTTTATAGATAAGGAAACTGAGGCAGACAGAGTTGAGTGACTTTTCCAGAGTCACACAGATAGTAAGAGGAATTTGAGGTTGAATTTGAACACAGGAAGTAGAAAAAAAATATAGGAATATATGTACCATCATGCTCAGGCAATTAGGTAGTGAAGTTCATAGAACACTGGGCTTTAAACCTGGAAGATTCATCTTCCAGAGTTCAAATCTGATCTCATATACCATTAGTTGTGTGAGCCTGGACAAGTCATTTAACCCTGTTTGTCTCAGGTTCCTCATCTATGAAATGACCTGGAGAAGGAAATGGCAAACCACTCTGATATCTTTGCCAAGACAACAACTGTTGTGCCCAACCTTTGGGTATTTTTCATAAGGCTTGGATTTCTTTTTCTTAGCATTGACTGTTCATATTCTTTGACCATTAATCAATTGGGAAAATACTTCCTTATAATTTGAATTAATTCCTCATATAACTTCAAAATGAGACCTTTATCAGAGAAACCTGCTCCAAAGATTTGTTCCCTCTTTAACTGTTTCCTTTCTACTTTTAGCTGTATTAGTTTTGTTTGCACAAAAACATTTTGATTTTATGTATTCTAAACTCTCCGGGAAATGCATTCCAGTCTGACTTAAGTCTTGGTGGTAGCTAGGCATGCTGTCTTGCTCTCTGAAAGGCCATGTGTCTCTTTTAAAATTCCCAGGTGTGGTTAAATCCACCTTCTTAGTTCCAAGATGGTGAGACTATAAATTGCTTTTAGGGCTATAAGGGAATACTTGCTAATCCTTCCGAATTTACAAATCCCAGTATTCCAGTAAATTCTCAAACTCTAAGACTGTGTATTCCATAGAATAAATTCCTGTGAAATAAGATCACTTTGGAATCTCAGCTCTCTTGTCAAAAATCAAGCTGAGTTAAATAGACAAAGCCAGAAATTTACAGGCTGGGGTGGCGTCCATGTGGCTTTTTAGGACAAAAGAGTCCTTACAAATTGAGGGAAGAAAGGGGTGCAGATGAAGAGGGCAACCAAAGCAGTTTTAAGGTTAAATCCCAGTCCTAGTATCAGTCAGTGGACATAAAAGGATAAAGGAAAACCCACACACCTAGCTGGAATATTCCCCTAAAATCCTTCACAATCTGTAGATAGATCAACAGGTGTGGTTGACTACTAGGCTGGGGCCTAAACCAGGTCGGTGTACAAAATAAAGAGGTGTATTTCTCTGAGAAAGATCAAAAGTGGCCCATACTAATCAAACTATACAAAAAATTATTTTACAGAGCTAGAAAAAATAGTAACATTCATCTGGAGGAACAAAAAGTCAAGAATATCAAATCAGGAGCAGCTAGGTGGCTCAGTGGATAAAGCACTGGCCCTGTAGTCAGGAGTACCTGGGTTCAAATCCAGTCTCAGACACTTAATTACCTAGCTGTGTGGCCTTGGGCAAGCCACTTAACCCCATTTGCCTTGCAAAAACCTTAAAAAAAAAAAGAATATCAAATCAGTTAATGAAAAAAATGCAAAGTTAGGTGACTAGATCTAAAACTATATCATAAAGTAGTAGTCACCAAAACTGTCTGGTACTGGCTAAGAAACAGAAGTGAATCAGTGGAATAAATTAAATACAAAAGAAAGAATAGTAAATAGCTACAGTAATCTACTGTTTGATAAATCCAAAGATTTCAGCTTCTGGGATAAGAACTCACTGTTTGACAAAAACTGCTGGGAACACTGGAAAAAATTATGGTAGAAATTAGGCATAGACCTGTTAGGGAAAATGCCATCCTCATCCAAAGCAAAACTATGGATTCTTAATGCAAAGCAATGCATACTATGTTTACTTAAAAAAAAAAAACTTATTTTTTTTCTTTCTCTCTCATGTTTTTTTCCCCCTTAGATCTAATTCTTTTTTCACAACATGATTAATATGGAAATATGTACTTGTACAACCTTTAATCAGATTGTTTACTGCTTTGAGGAGGAGCTTAGGAAGGGAGGGTGATAAAAAATATGGAACTCAAAAGCTTGCTAAAGGATAAATGTTGAAAACTATTTTTGCCTTTAATTGGGGGAAAAAAGCTTATAGTCATTAAAAAAATTTAATTTAATTTAAAAAAAAAGAACCTTGGAGCAACATTTCCTCTCCTTATCTCACCCCACTGTAGCTGGGGCCAGTTCATAATCCTTTTCTCAAAGGAATCAGTACCTCAATTGAGAGTCTACCTCTCTTTATATTAAAGAGCCTGATAGAATAAGCCAGATTTTCAGGATTTCCTCATTAATATATGCTAATTCACCAGACCGAAGCTGAAAAGATCTATAGGGTGTTGTTTTTTTTTTGACTTTAGCTTAAAGCTACATTGAATTTTAGAATACATCTTTGGATTTTTTTCTTCTGGATTAATCCCATTGTGCTGATTTGTTTTTCTCTTTAAATAATATTATTATATGAAAGGGGTGCCTAGGTGGTACAATGGATAAAGTATAGGTCCTGGAGTCAAGAAGACTCATCTTCCTGAGTCTAAATCTAGCCTCAGACACTTATTTGACTGTGTGACCCTGGGCAAGTCACTTAGCCTTGTTTGTCTTAGTATCCTCATCTGTAAAAATGAGCTGAAAAAGGAAATGGTAGACTATTCTAGTATCTCTATCAAGAAAATCCCAAATGGAGTCTCAAAAAGTTAGACATAACTAAAAAAAACCACTAAACAATTTCTTATAAGAGATGGCTGAGAAGGGAGTGGAAGAGGGAAGGATACTGGGGCTAACTACAATGATATGAGAAACAAAAGACATCAGTAAAAACCTATTTAAGGAACATCATGTATAAATCAGGACCCATGAGGTGTCAAACTACTGGGATTCTCTTTAAGTCAAAGAGAGGACCTTTAAAAAGTTAAAAAATGCTTACAAACCACAAAAAATAAAACAAGTTCCTGTAAAAGGATCTCAATAGCCCACGTGGGCATTTCTCTGTTAGGGGGTCCATTATCAGTCATATCCCAACTGGAGATCTAAAAAGACGTCCCTGGTGGGCTATAGAACCACGGGGCATCAGAAATCTCAGTAGAACCACCATAATTATCCTATTACAAATAGAACCACATTTTTGTTTAATAGGCGGACTATCCCAAGTTTGCCTTTCACATTTGTGCATCTGGGGGGATTAATTTCCTTTCAGAGCAATGGATCCCACTGTGTCAATGAATATGAAAGTTCATTTATATGCAACTTGTGCTCCTTATTTCCCATCTCTGACTTAACTTCTTTTATATAACTGTAAATGTAACAAGGTCAATGGGAGCCCAATTCCTAGATTATGTCTAAACATGCTCTGCCTATTATCAATTCATGAGGAAAATACTGGGAACTCACCTCCTGAAAAGGTGAGATAATACATCATGGAAAAGTCCTGTTCCCATATTCAGGGAATGTTTGAGTATTCTGATTTTGTCTAATTGGTTTAATTTTTGATGAAAATGAGACCTTTGGGTTGGCTTCTGAACCTGAGATGACAGGCAGACAAAATACTCTCAGATGGTCAGTTTGAGCCCTTTTCCCTCTGTAGCTGTGATCAAGAGAGGACATTCTGTAAGAGGCATCTGAATTTAATCTTCCTATCCCATGAACTTCAAAGGTCTAGAGGTCTCCAGACAGTTGGAGACTAAAGAGGCACAAAATCCCTGTTTGACCCAGCAGAATAGTGTGTTAAAGAAAGTCAATGGGATGGCTAGGTGTGGATAGAGCATTGGGTTCAGGAGGACCTTAGTTTCAAATGTGACCCCTGAAGCCTGTATGACCCTGGGTAAATCACTTATTCCCATTACGAAAAAGGCCGACAGGAGGGAGCAAGATTAACTTAATCCATTGATCTTGGCATTTGTAAGTAAATTTGGTAATTGCATTATAGCAGTTTTAAATCTAAGCCCATTCTCCCCAAGGACTGAGTCCCTAAAATCAGTCAGTTCTTAAAGAAATTGATTCTAGACTATTCATTGGGAGATGAAATATTGAAGCTGAAGCTTAAATACTTTGATCACATAACGAGAAGACAGGATTCATTGGAAAAGACCCTGATGTTGGGAAACATTGAAGGCAAAAGGAAAGGGGACAGCAGAGGGTGAGATGTATAGATAGTATTATGGAAACAATAAGCATGAATTTGGTCAGGCTTTGGAAGATAGAAGGACCTGGAATACTGAGGTTAAAGGGATCACAACTGAACCACATCAATAAGGAGATGACCTTTTTGATTTATCTGTGTAACCCTCCCCTCAATTTAGACTCAGCAGCCAATTTAAAAGGCTTTTCAGGGGTGCTAGGTGGTGCAGTGGATAGAACACTGGCCCTGGAGTCAGAAGGACCTGAGTTCAAATCCAACCTCAGACACTTAATAATTACTTATTTGTGTGACCTTGGGGAAGTCACTTAACTCTACTGCCTTGCAAAAAACAAAAATAAAATGAAATAAAAAGGCCTCTCAAAAACAGTCAGAATACCTGCACATGCTCTGACTCTGACTAGCAAGGCCCTTCCATTATACAAGTTTGTGCCTTTCTGGAAATGGTCTTTAGATGAGATAAGAGAGGGTGAGGTGGGGAACCACATTTAAGGAACCCAAGGAAGAAAGAGACAATGACCTTGGGATTTTGAGAAAACCAGTTCTATCAATTTTCCAAGTTTGTACAATAGAACTCTTAGCAGGAAAAAAAAACAAAACCCTGTGCCTTAAGAATACTACCTCTAGGGGTAGCTAGGTGGTTCAGTGGTTAGAGCACCTGCCCTGGAGTCAGGAGTACCTGAGTTCAAATCCGACCTCAGACACCTAATTACCTAGCTGTGTGGCCTTGGGCAAGCCCACTTAACCCCATTGCCTTGTAAAAACTAAAAAAAAAATACTAGCTCTAGCATTTATATAGGGCTGGAAAGTTTGTACAATGCTATAAAAATATTATTTCAGTTTATTTTCACAACTCAAAGAATATTATTATTATTTTTCTTCTGGGAGGATTGTTATTCCAATTTTAAAGTGATATAACTGAGACCTAGTAAGGCCTGGGATGGACAAATGAGTGACAAGTGTTTGAGGCTTTTTTGGAACTCAGGTCTTCTTTATTCCAGTTTAAGCACTTTATCCACTGTGCTATCTTATAACCACCATTTAGAACATAAAGCAAGACATTATAAATGGGAAACCAAGTAGAGCAGATTTTGAACATAAGTAAATGATTATTTCTTCATTATACAAAATAAATTTCATGGGTCCAATAATTCATTTTCATGTACACAGGGTCTCCTTACCATGGAATGTCTAATGAATGTCTATGGTCTAATTTGAACTCTCGTCTTTCAGACTCCAGGCCCAGCCTTCTGCTGTACTTACTACCCCATAACCTGCATGCAGAGATTAGTGACTTTTGAGGTATGATACAAAGATGTTTTCCAGAATGACTAGACCAATTCATATTGCATCAAGAATAGACTATTGGACCTGTTTGCTCACAGCCACTCCAAAATTTGTCATTTTCCTCTTGTCATCTTTGCCAGTCTGATGGATGTGACAAAAGCCCCCTCAAAATTGCTTTAATTTGTATCTCCATAATTATTAATGATTTGGATAATTTGGAAAAAGAGATTTCAAGTGGTGTTTTGGTCTATTGAATCAAATGCTTTTTCATAATCAGCAAATAGAAAGCACAATGTGATTTTTATATTCCTTCCACCTTTCAGTTGGTGGTAAAATAGTAAAGATATGGTCTATTGCTGATTATCACTTTCAAAAGAAAAATAATTCCCTACTTATATTTTCATCAAAAATGTCCTCAATTTGTGTATAGATGACTTTCATAGAGATTACAGATGAGAGTAGGTTTATATGTCAGTAGTTTATGGCATTTTTTATTGCCTTTTTTCAGTATTAATAAGATTTGAGAATTTCCCCCCCCCCCATTCTTTTGGTGTCCTCCCCTGCTTTACGTACCTTGTATATTGATCCCTCAGTCACTTACAATTATATTACTTCTATCATGGATTTATCTCTCTATATTTAATCTAGTCTACCTGTTTTTACTGTTTTCTTTTTACTTTGTTTCTTTAATGTCATTTCTACATTCCCTATAAACATACCTGAAACCATGATTAGTAAGGTTCAATTGTAGTGGTTCCACTGTCCTTGAGAGAGAAAATAGTTTATTTTTTTAATTTAAAAAAAATGTTCATTTTTCTTTTGTTATCTTCCTTCCATTTTTATCCTTCAGTGCCTTTGGGATGACTTTATATTCTTGGCCTTGACTTAGTTGGCTATTTTGCTGAGCTTTTTAAAATCTGGTTTTTCCTTTCTTTGTTTTTTTTTTTGAGACAATATCACTCACTGTCCATCAACTTTCTATGTAATTTTTTTTTTTTGTTTTTAGTTTTTGCAAGGCAATGGGGTTAAGTGGCTTGCCCAGGGCCACAGGGCTAGGTAATTAAGTGTCTGAGGCCAGATTTGAACTCAGGTATACACCTGACTCCAAGGCCAGTGCTCTATCCACTGTACCACCTAGCCACCCCTCTATGTAATATTTTACAAATACTTTCTATTCTAATCTGATATTGCTATTGTCAGTTTTTAATCTCTTGACAGTTAAAATGAACATTTGAGATACTTTCTGAGCTCTTTCGGTCTCCCTGATTTGACAATTTACTAAATGGCATAAAATGATTGCAACTGGTATGTTGTCTAGGAAGAGATACAAGAGACATGATTAATATTGATATTTGTTAAAATAGGAATTAGGAGAGCAGGAGAGAGAGGAATTTGCTTATCATAGGTCAAGGGATGTCATGGACAACAGAAAAGGAAGCCTTGGTCTATGAACAGCAAATTCCATTCTCTTTGGGTTCAGTCACCCTCTGCTGAGGTGCTAAAAGCTTTGTACTGCTGCATTTCTTAGTTCTCATCTATACTGAGCTCAGTCTGGTTCAAGCTTTCCAGTGTGTTTCTGGAAACCTTTTTTTTTTTTTATCATTAAATTACTCTTTATTCTCTTCCTCTCACATTCATATTCTGATGATACAGAAATCTAGTTTTCTTTGAAGATACCCCATCCTTTGTCACCCTCTCCAGTGATGGCTATTCTCTTCATTTCTCCTTGACACATGGGGCAGGCTTTGATCTGGTTTTGATTTTCCATAGCAGCTCAGGGACTTGGTAGGTAGAGTGCTGGACCTTGAGTCAGAAAAACTTCGAGTTCCAATTTGACTTCAGACACTAGGTATGACCCTGAGTAAGTTACTTAACTTCCTTTTGAGATAACTGAATCAAGAGTTTTCTAGGAAGCCAAGAGGATCTCTAACAACTGATGCGGAACAAAGTGTGAGCCAGGAAAATAATTGATACAATAACAACATTATAAAGAAAAACAACTTTTGAAAGACTTGAGAATTTTGATGAATGCAGTGACAAACAATGAGTCTGGCAGAGAGGTGATGCCCTCAAAATGTACCATGAGACAGATGTTGTTGGACATGGTCAGTGGGGAAATTATTTTTGATTCATTATGCTTGTTATGAGTATTTTCTTTGTTGTTGTTGTTGTTGTTGCTCAATTGGGAGGAAGTGGGTGGGAGATAAATGTTTGTCAACTGGGGAAAAAAGGAAGTAACATGTTAAATTTGTTATCGGTTTTTTTTTATTTAAGCAGACTGAACATAATAAAGATTTGATCTTTCACAAATACCCTTCCTTTTATCATCTGAAAAAGACTTTTATTGACCAAGGACTATTCCCTTTAATTTAGGGAAAAAAAAACTGCTATCTTATTGTCTGATCTTGTTACCTCTTATACTTTCATGTTTCTTCTTTAAGGATATGATTTCTCTCTCATCACACTCAATTTGGATCAATTTACAACATGGAAACAAAAGATTGATAGATTGCTTTCCGTGGTGTGGGGTGGGGGGAGGGAAGTAAGATGGGGGGAAAGTTGTAAAACTCAAATAATATCTTTAATAAAAAAAATTTAAAAAAAAGAAAAAGACTTATTTTTTTGGAGGCATTTAGGGTTAAGTGACTTCCTTAGGGTCACATAAGTAGATTTGAGCTCAGGTCCTCCTGATTCCAGGGACAGTGATCTATCTATCCCCTGCACCACCTAGTTGCCTCTTTCTACTTTATATATGGAAACATTGTCTTTTTTTTTTTAGTTTGTTATATCAAAATAATGTTTAAAATATTTAAGATGTACAGTTTAAAAAGCATTTTTTCTTTTTTATGTTCTTTTCAAAAACTTTAACTTTTTATTTATTTTAATTTTTTAAATTAATTTTTATTAAAGATATTATTTGAGTTTTACAATTTCCTCCCCAATCTTGCTTCCCTCCCCCCACCCCCCCAAGGAAAGCAATCTGTCAGTCTTTACTTTGTTTCCATGTTGTACCTTGATCCAAATTGGGTGTGATGAGAGAGAAATCATATCCTTAGAGAAGAGACAAGAAGTCTAAGAGGTAACAAGATCAGACAATAAGATATCTGTTTTTTTCTAAATTAAAGGGAATAGTCCTTGAACTTTGTTCAAACTCCACAGCTCCTTATCTGGATACAGATGGCACTCTCCTTTGCAGACAGCCTCAAATTGTTCCCGATCGTTTCAGTGATGGAATGAGCAAGTCCTTCAAGGTTGAACATCACCCCCATGTTGCTGTAAGGATGTACAGTGTTTTTCTGGTTCTGCTCATCTCACTCAGCATCAGTTCATGCAAATCCCTCCAGGCTTCCCTGAAATCCCGTCCCTCCTGGTTTCTGATAGAACAATAGTGTTCCATGACATACATATACCACAGTTTGCTAAGCCATTTCCCATTGAAGGACATTTACTTGATTTCCAATTCTTTGCCACCACAAACAGGGCTGCTATAAATATTTTTGTACAAGTAATGCTTTTACCCTTTTTTCTTCATCTCTTCAGGATATAGACCCAGTAGTGGTATTAAAAGCAATTTTTTTCAAGTAGGTTTCTACAACCTATACAACAAAATCATTCAAGTTTACTTGAATGATGGAATTGATTCAATCTTATTTATTAAATAACTACTGGGGATTCAATTAATAAAAATAAAGATAGTCCCTGCCCTCAAAAAATTTAAAATCTAATGGGGAAAGACAACATATAAAAAGAGGTAGGAAAGGAGTGGTGGTAGAAGTTGGGAATAACAACAGAAATAATTCTTTTCAATGCTTCCTGACCACAAAAATCAGATGGGCCATCAAAGTTTGCCAGGGTCATGGAATAGAACAGCTTCCCTGTGGATAGTGGTGTCCTTTAGATACTCTTATTTGTGGGTAACATGATGCTAATACCATCAAGTCCCAGAATACTATCGATGCCTACAAGAGGGCTGCAATCACTCATAGGAGTTTGACCAATCCATCTATATTTCTCCTTTCATCTATCTGGTTGCCTAAGTTTCTTCTTCTTGTGTAAAAAGGAAATAAACATCTCTCCCCTTAGAGTTGTTGTGAGGATCAAATGAGACAACAATTGTAAAGTGTCTGACACTTAATAGACACTCTCTATAAATTTTAACTAGAATTTAGCTAGAAATGTTAGGTAAAAAGAAAGTGAATTAAGAAAGTCTCTTGCCTGTATTATACCATACATTTAGATAAATCTGCTACTTCAACAGTTAGTGGAAACATACTAAGTACATAATAAATTGTTATTACTTCATTTTTCAATTGATAAATGGTCAAAGGATATTTTCTCAAGGGAAGAAATCCAAGATATGGATAGCCATATCAAAAATGCTCCAAATCACTAATTAGAAAAATAAAACTTAAATCCACTGAAAGTTTCTTCACACATTTATCAGACTGGCAAAACTGGAAGAAAAGGAAAATGAGCTTTGCTAATGGTAGAAGTAAACAGGCCCATTGATATGCTGTTGGCAGAGCCATGAAATGGTAAGGCCATTTGGAACCATGCCCCCAAGTTACTAAACTGTACATTCCTTTTTAAACAATATACCCAAGGAGCTCAAAAGAGGAGGAAAGGGTCTTTAATAAGGTCTATTTGTGGTGGCAAAGAGCTGGAAACCAATTTGATGTTCATCAGTTGGAGAATTGGTGGAACAAATTATGTTCTTTGAATATAATGGAATGTTATTGAATTCTTCTTGGCAGTGAAGATAGGGTCTCAAAAGGTCAGAAGAGCCCTCTCTCTCTTCCTATGACTGCTTTTATTCCCCATCTCAAGTTCTAGGTTCCACTTGGTCAATAACCCAACAGAGGCAGGTGCTCTGGTGCAAACATAGTTATAAGAGTAAGTGTTGAGCTAGGTGTCTTAGGGTTCCTTTTAGCTTTGCAAGGTACTACATGACTTGGTGACTAACAATAATAATGGCTAACATTTGTTATGTGTTATCATGTGGCAGGCCACTTACAGTATCCTAAGCACTTTCCAATTATTATCTCATCTGATCCTTACAATAACCATGAGAGGTAGTGTTCGATCATTTCAGTCCTCTGACCCTTTGTGATACTTTTTGAGTTTTTTTTTGGCAAAGATACAGCAGTGGTTTACCATTTCATTCATTTCCTTCTCCAGCTTATTTTACAAATGAGAAAACTGAAGCAAAAATGGTTAAGTGACTTGTCCAGGATAATACAACTAGTAAGTACCTGAGGCTAAATTTGAACTCAGGTCCTCCTGACTACCACCTGGCTTCCCCCCCCTCACTCTTTCTCAAGGAGTTCAATACCCAGCTCAAGTCTTCCTTTCTATCCCAACTCCTACCCTTGTAATATTAATATCACTTCAACACAGGCCTTAGTAAACTTCAACAGATATTTTGGTATTAAGCTCTTTATCTCATTTGGTCCTCATAACAATCTGGGAGGTAGGAATTTCATTATCTCCATTTTCCAGTTGAGGAAACTGAAGTTGACAGAAGTGAAAAGTCTGGGGTCACACAGCTAGGAAGAATCTGAGATTGGATTTTAGGTTTTTCTTAAGGTAGAGTCAGTCTTCCATATATTGCTGCTGCCTCAAATACTCTAACCTCCCAATTCTTCAATTTCCTCTCATCTAGATGGCATAGTGGATAGAATGTTAGGAAGACCAGAGTTAAAATCTAGCCTTAGATACTTACTATCTGGGTGACCTTGGACAAGTCACTTAACCTTGTTTGTCTCAGTTTTCTCATCTGTAAAATGAGCTGGAGAAGGAAATTGCAAACTAATCCAGTATCTTTGCAAGTAAACCCCAAATGGGGTCATAAAGAGTCAGACAGGACTAAAAGAGCTAAACAATACCAACAAGAAATTCTACTCTAGCTTAGCTATACAGAAGAATGAACATACTCTTGATCTCCAACTTCTCCCACAAGTTCCCTTCTACAACCAAAAACTGTAAAATTCTTTTATCACATGAATAACCTTTTTAATTGTCTCTCCCTTATGCCCAACCCTTTTAAAACCTATTCTTTTAGAATCTTAACAGGAACTGGAAAGCTCTCCATCATTTAGTTCTTAAGCCATAACTACTGCTCAAATTTCACTTTCCTTCTTTTCCAGTCTTAACCAGTGCAGTTAATTAAATTAATTTTTAATAATTTAAATTTAATTTAATCTAACAGCCAGTTTAATGTTACACTCTCCCCTATTCTTAAATTCTATGACCTCTTATCCTATTAATGCTTTCTGTCCTAAGCTGTCCAGAATTGGAAAAATTCCTTTTTTTGTTGATTATCCCATTTAGAATATAAATTAATATATTTTCTAAAGTTAGAGGGGAATATTGGGAGAGTGTGACAAAAATGTCCCCTTTTTTCTCTCTTCTACCATACTCTCCACTTAAATCTATTCCATGGCTAATAATTTATTGAGAAATATAAAAACTATTTGTGATGAGCTTTCTCTTCTTTCTCTTAATCTTTTTTTGGTAAGCCAATGAAGTTGTGACACAAGATCACAAACATGGTCATATTTGAACTCAGGTCCTCCTGATTTCAGGGTGAGTGCTCTATCCTCTGTAACACCTAGTTGCCACCTAGCTACCCCTCTTTATCTTCATTTTAAACCCCATAATGGGGCAGTTGGGGGGAACATTGTACAGAGTAGTGACCCTGGAGTTAGGAGGACCTGAGCTCAAATCAAGTTTTAGACATTTATTAGCTATGTGACCCTGGACAAGTCACTTAACCCAAATTGCCTCCAGCAAAATCCCCACAAAACAAATAAACTAAAAAATCCCTGACATTATCCTTCATTCTTACTTGCTTTACTCAAGCCTCCTTGGAAGAAGCCACCTTTCTCACTAAGGCCTCTAGTCCAATGTCCTGGATAGCATCTCCCACAGCAGGTATAGCAATGTTGGGGCCTCTCCCTGGCCAACAGAAGTCAGTTGGTCTAGTGCTGCCAAAATAATCTCAGGTGGGACTTGAAATTCAATAAATCTAGAAGTTTTTTAGGTGTAAATTAATTAAATATTTGAACAAATATAGCAAGTTAATTTTTAATTTGATAATTTTTTATGGCCTGCAAATGATGTTTTATAAATATTCAAATGGACCCTAGCACAAAAATGGTTCCTCACCCCTGCCCTACAGTTTTCTTTAGCAAATTGCCTTCACTTTCTCTAATTTTGGATCTTTATCTACAAATTCCTTCTCTGCTTCAAAGACCTTCTCAAGTCTCCCCATCTTAAAAAAAAGAAAACTCTTCTGGTCCCTCTCTTTTAGATATTATTCTTTATGTCTCCTTACTTTCACAATCAACCCCTGATTGCAAAATACTATCTCTTCTTGCTACCTCCTGCTTGTTTCTCATACCTCTGCAATCTGTGCATCATTCAAATGAATCTGCCCTTTCCAGGGTATTCTCTCTTTTCTGGGTTTTTGTGATATTGCTCTCTCTTGATTCTTCTTCCTATTTGACAACTCATTCTTAATTTCCTTTGCTGTTTCATCATGTATATCATGTCCTTTTCCCTTCTTTCTCTATATGTGGTGGGTGAATTAATTCCCAAGTGTTTAGATGTTATCTCTATGAAAATGACTGTGTGTCCAGCCCTATTCTTTCTCCTAAATTCCTGTCATACATCTCCAGTTATTAACTGGACATTTCAAACTTCCTCAAACTGAATATGTTTGACATAGAATTATTTTTTTCAGCCAACATGTCCTTCTCATTGTGCTCTTCCTGTCACCCAAGTCATGACCTTGGTATTATCCTCAATTTCCTTTATACCATTTATCTATTCAATTGTTAAATCTTACAGGGTGGAACTAAGATAATGGGATTATAGGCAATAATTCAGCTAAGCTCTCCCAACATTCTCTTCCAAATAATTTTAAAATAACTTTTTTTTTTTTAGGTTTTTGCAAGGCAAATGGGATTAAGTGGCTTGCCCAAGGCCACACAACTATGTAGTTATTAAGTGTATGAGGCCACATTTGAACTCAGGTACTCCTGACTCCAGGGCTGGTGCTCTATCCACTGCGCCACCTAGCTGCTCCTTAAAAAACTTCTTAAATCAAATTGTCAGAGTAAAACATTTTTCATCAGGGTAGGGGCTGTTCTGGAGTCCAGTAGCAGCACCAGCAATGGCCTTGTAGGTGGCAGCAACAGCAGTAACAGCACTTTTGGGAGCTCAACCCAGAAAACATAAGAGGGTTGAACTGGAGACCCTTTGATGTCATTGGGTACAGCTGATGCTGACTGGCAACTCTATTGCCCATACAGTTATGATTTATAGTTCCAGGACTAAGAGGAGCTTAGTGATCAATCACAAGGTATCTAGAACCCTGGACTAGTGCTTCTAACTGCAAAGGGACAAGATTCCTTTCTGGGACAGAACCTAGACCAGGGGTGCAATGACTACACCTCTCTCAAGAAAACAGCACCTTGGAAGTACTGAAAACTTGCAGATCCTCAGAATTAGCTCTGAAAATATCAGTACAAAAAAGCTTGCTCTTAGGATAGTGTCTTCCCAACCTCGAGTGAGCAGAGCTTAATTTTAACATAAAGCTCAAAGTCAAGAAAGTAAACTGGAAAAATGAGCAATCAACAACAAAAAAAGAACTTTACCATAAAAAGCTAACGATAGTGACAAGGAAGATAAAGGTATAAAGAAGACAACACTGTGAAAATAGCTACAAGTAAAACCTCAAGGAAGAATAGTAATTTAACCCAAGCTCAAGAAGAATTCCTGGAAGTTTTTTTAAAAAAAAAAAAGAAATAAAAATAGTAGAGGAAAAATTGGGAAGAGAAATGGAAGTGTTGCAAGACAACTATGTAAAAAGAATTAAGGATCTGTTCATTAAAAGAGGCTTCAAAAAATTGAAGGAAATAACCCTTTAAAAATAGAATTGGCCTAATGATAAAACAGGTACAAAAATAAACTGAAGAAAAGAACTCTTTAAAATAGCAGGATTGGTTAAATGGAAAAAGAAATAAAAAACTCACTGAAGAAAATAATTCCTTAAAAATTAGAATTGGACAAGTGGAATTTAACGACTCCATGAGACTTCAAGAAACAATAAGACAAAGCTTAAAAATGAAAAAAAATACTAGAAGAAAATGTGAAATAATTAATTGTGAAATAATTAATTGAAAAATCAACTAACCTGGAAAATGAGGAGAGATAATATAAGGATTATTAGATTTCTCTGAAAAGGTATGACCTAAAAAAAAAAACTTAAACATCATATTTCAAGAAATCATTTAATAAAACTGATCTAATTTTAGATACAGAGGGCAAAATAGAAAATGAAAGTGTATCAATCACCTCTTGAAAGAAATCCAAAATGAAAACTCTCAGGAATATTGTAGCCAAGTTCCAGAGCTCCCAAGTCAAAGAGGAAATACTGCAAGCAGTCATGAAAAACAATTCAAATACAATAGAGCTTTAGTCAGGATCACACAAAATTTAACAGTTTTCACATTAAAGGAGTGGAGGGTTTGGAATATGATATTCTGAAAGACAAAGGAGCTAGGATTACAATCAAGAATAACCTACCCAACAAAACTGAATATAATCCTTTGTTGGGGGGGGGGATGTTTATTTATTGAAGTAGAATACTTTCAAGTCTTCCTGATGAAAAGACTGAAGCTGCATGGAAAATTTGACATTCAAAGGGAAGACTGAAGAAATACATAAAAAGGTAAACATGAAAGAGTCTAACTGTTAAAAATTAAGGTTATTCATATTAACATATGAATGTTATGGAGTACTATTGATCTATAAGAAACCATGAATGGTCAGACTCTAGAGAAACATGGAACAAATTAAGGAACTGATGCTGAGTGAAGCAGAAACAAAAGAACATTGTACACATTAACAACATTATGAGTTGATTAACCTTGATGCAGCTCCTCTCTGCAGTTCAGAGAGGTAGGACAACTTTAGGAGACCTGTTATGGGCACTGTTATCCACATTCAGAGGAAGAAAAACAAAACTAAACAAAACAAAGAAAAATCTTCAAAATCTGAATGAACATTATATTCACTTTTTTGGTCATTTAAATGTTTATTGAATTAAAGGAACACTTGTTTCTTTTTTATTAGAATGCTAATATTATATCATCACACAGTTCCTTCCAATAGATCAAATAAATTTATCTAAGGTTCCCTTAACTTTTGTGTTTCCTGTGTGGGACAAATGCCACTTAAATAAATTTTGGAGATCTCTCAAGGTATGAAGAGAAAGCTTTATTTGCTTCTCGAGGAACAGGCCACAATCAATTAGAGAGACTGAGGCAAAATAGAAAGGTCTAAGAATTACATTTATCCTAAGATGATCCCCCCCCCCCACTAACCCACCTTCTTTAATGAGGAATGTGGTTTTACAATCTAGACCTGCAAGCTAATCTAGGGAAAAGAGCATAAAATTCAAACCGAAACCAGATTATCTCTTCAGACCCAGGAATTGAATGATTCTCCAGACATCAACAGATAAGGTGAGGTCAGTTGACTCTTCACCAATATCCCAGAAGTTTGCTTTGTCAAAGGAGGAGGGGCACATAGTTAACCAAATTCAATCTATAATATTTTACTGAAGAAATCTCAGACTTTATTCCACTCAATCCCTCCTCTTTTATTTTGATTCTTCAGATTTCTGAGTTGGCCCTTAAGTCTAAATAACAACTCCCTGATCACCTCCTTACTTCCCAGGGACCCTTTTAGTTAAGCCCTGTAATCACCATGATAACAGGTATATTTCCAAAGTTACTGCACCTCCTTCCACTGCAAGTTTTTATACCAATGTCTTTAGAAAGATCTTCCTGGCTCCAAAATTGATCAAACTAAATTCCTGATTTTGTGTCATTGGATCAGCCCCAAGAATAGCTAATATACCTAGTGATGTTCCTTAAATTATTTTTCTTACAAATGGCCATTTCTGCGCTTTCCTTGCAAGTCCATACTAACTCATAATCAGTTTCCCTTAATAAATGCCCCAGTTTGTGCATCTTTACAAAGGATCCAGGTACCATCATTAATCTTACATGAGTCTGAGGCCACCTATCTCTAAGTTGTACAATCCAGAATATATGCACCCAGAATATATGCTTCTGGACATATTCAGACATATTCTACTCCCCAGGTAAATATCCTGGCCAGTCAGTTATAAACAATAGTCATCCTGAACTGACTCAGTCATATGCCACTGGTGTTTCTTTCCTCTGAGAAGAGAGATATCTTTTTTTTTTTAAAGGTTTTTGCAAGGCAAATGGGGTTAAGTGGCTTTCCTGAGGCCACACAGCTAGGTAATTATTAAGTGTCTGAGATCGGATTTGAACCCAGGTACTCTTGACTCCAGGGCTGGTGCTTTATCCACTGTGCCACCTAGCTGCCCAAAACAGTATTTTATTCAT
Organism: Macrotis lagotis; assembly: GCF_037893015.1. Taxonomy (NCBI): domain Eukaryota; kingdom Metazoa; phylum Chordata; class Mammalia; order Peramelemorphia; family Peramelidae; genus Macrotis; species Macrotis lagotis. The sequence goes on from NC_133659.1 coordinate 254,106,164, forward strand.
TTCATTTTTTTTTTTTTAGGTTTTTGCAAGGCAAACGGGGTTAAGTGGCTTGCCCAAGGCCACACAGCTAGGTAATTATTAAGTATCTGAGACCGGATTTGAACCCAGGTACTCCTGACTCCAGGCCCGGTTCTCTATCCACTACGCCACCTAGCCACCCCTTGTTTCTTTCCTTTGCATCAGAATCCTGTGCCACAGTGCACCTCTGATCAGGGACTGAGAATCTAGGTCAGACCCGGGGTACTGCCACCCACTAATCTCTCTCTCTCAATGTAGAACATTTTCACCCTGCCTCCCCTCTTCCTTTCCATAAGGAGAAGGGCATAAGTAGGGGTGTCACACTTACAGAATCAAGGGAAAGTTACAGATAAACAATGTACACATTGGTGAGAGATGGTAGAGATGGAACTGATTCAGTGTCTCTCCTCTCTTCTCCTTCTCTTCTCTTCTCTTCTTCCTTGGAGGCATCCAATGTCCTTCAGCATCCTCTGAATCTGTCCCAAAAAGTCCTCTCCAGCTCTGTTGACTACTTGTCTTCTGGTAAAGAAACTAACATCTTAATTCAGTTCAAAACGCATGTTTTCCATCACAAAACAATGAGACTCTGGAGCTTATTACAATTTACATTTTGCTTTACTGCCATATTGACACATGTATTTCACTTCTAACACTTTTAACTTCTATTAGTATTTTACTACATGAGCAAACTCCCAATGAGAATGATCACATTGACTCAAAGTTGTAACATATACATTCAACAGTCATCTTTGTCCTAAGAGTACCCAACATCTGGTTTAAAATAAAACAATTTTAACCTTTGTTCTCATTACAATGATTCAAACATCCTTAACCAAAATGATTTTTTTCTCCAAATATTCTCATATTTTCCTTTTGCTGGCATACTTATCTAACTCACATTCCTTTCCTTAAACTAGAATTTGAAACTGTAATTATCCTAAGAATTTCTCATTCTTCTCCTTACCTAAATATCCCCTCTAACACAAAAACTAAGGAAACTTAATTCCTATCTTAGCATGTAGCTGATAGAAGGTGTCAGAGCCAGACACCTAACCTATCTCTGGCTATTAGATACAATTCACCTAAAACTTTTTCTAGTTTGCTTAGTAACTAACTATAAAGATTCAGGACATTAAAGGAAAATTCCTTTACAGATATAAGTATTGAATGTCAGTGTCCAGGCAGGTCACGTGGGTAAGTCAAATGTCTTAGGCCAGATTTATTCTTCCAGGTGAGATACTATCCAAATGTCATTTTGGGGAAATCAAGTCAAAGGGGTCCAACCTCAGCCATACTGAGAAGCTGCCCCTTCGGCTGCCCATCCCTGTCACCTGACATCCTTGGTCCATTGACTTCCCTGGCTCCAGGAACATAACATTTACCCAGTAGCATTTCTTTTTATTGACCATCCTGGTATCTGACATAAGAGAAAATCAATTAAAAGTTCTGTGATCTAAAATGCTTGTTTTACCTAGTTAGAACTTCCAATGAATACAATTCACTAAATTCCAATTATAATCTTAATGGAGTCCCAATTAATGAAACCCCTACCTAAAGCTCTGAGTATCCTTCCTGGATCTTTGCCTAAAACCAGGTATTCTAACTATGACTGGCCTTGCAGGCCTGTCTCCTACCTCTTACTAGTGACATCTCTTTGTCTGAAATCATATCTGCTCTATCTGTATATAAAGATGGTATATCAGATTCCCCTTGGCTAGAGAAACCTCCTTCTAGCCTCTTGTATCTTACAACAAATAAATGCCTCCTTTGTCCAGGAGATTGCATAGAGAAATATCAAGTTATTTTGTGTTTATCTTTCCTATATTATATAGTGCTTTTACTTCAAAGCAAACAATCACTGCTTTGGAATATACATATATATAGATCTAAAATATTCCCAATTCACATACATAGCTAGGAACTTCTATACATAAACATGTTTACCTACTAGCCATCCTCAACATACAAATTATTATTTTTCCCAAGGCAATTGGGTTAAGTGACTTGTTCAAGGTCACACAGCTAAGCAATTACTAAGTATCTGAGGTCTGACCTGAACCCAGGTCTCCTGACTCCAAGGCCAGTGCTCTATCTACTGCTCCACATAGCTGCCCCCTAACATACAGATTACTTTTCAGAATTCTTTAAAACCATTAAAACATCTTAGGTAGCTTTAAATTTCCAACATGTGTTATTAATTTCATTATAACAGAACAGCAATAAGAGTAACAGAGTAACACACAAATTACTAGATTTTTTTAAAGCAATCTTTCCATTATTATATTATTCATGCACCCACAGATCTATCCCAGAAAGGGTCACACTTTTTCATATTTTCCTTATTGCCCTTCAAAGCAATCACCTTAATCCCAGGCAGTACAGTATTTAAATAACATATTCACAATAGATAGCTAAATACTGTAAATATAATCTCCTTGCAGTTACAAAAGAATATCACATAACTGATAAAAAAAATCTTATTCATCAATAAGTTACCTTACAGTAGGGCCCACAATTTCAATTTGTTCAGAGCCCCCATCAGCTGTCTGCAGTAAAAGAGAAGTCCACATTCTTGACTTCTTTAAAATTAAACATACATTGTTATTAAATATTAAGATTCTTATTTAAACATCTTATTTCCTTTAGAACAAAAGCAAAATGAGTATCCCATGTTCTTTACACTTTTGTCTCTTTACCAAAATTCTCAGAATCCAATCTCATACATGACACATTTAAAACCCCAATGTAATTACAATTCAACTAACTTCCAACAATATAGTTTGACAAAAATTTATTCAGAGAATCCAGCACCCACATTCTAAAAGTTCTATCCAAAATAAAAATACAACTATTAGCATTATTAAACTTAACATTAAAACCAATTAGAGCTTTTCCCCAAAAGAAATCAGTAAACATCCCTGATAACCTAGGTATTTCTCTTAGTTAACCCAGTACCACTTTTCTTTAACCCAAAGGTGTTACAATAGAGTTTAAAATCCCAAACCATATAACTCCTTGAAAAAGTTACAATAGTGTTAAAACAGTTGAATCCCAAACTAATGTAACAATCTAGGTTATTTAATTCCTCCATTCTGTACAAATTTTGTGAGAATATTACAACACTAGTATCCCTCTTTTAAAAAACCCTCAGAGTACTTTCCAAAACGTTAGTTCAGAAACTTTAGAAACAAATGAGAATCATCACTCAGGTCACATAGCCAGCAGATATTCATTAAACGTGATTTCCTTTCAATAAAGGGGTCTCTTAATCCCTGGATCTTAGATATTATTTTCCCAATCACATATCCCACCTGTGGAGGGATCTCTTTCCCTTTAAGGCTTCTCTCCTGTCTATCCCCTCTCCCTCCATGGGTGGGTGGGGCTCTCAGGTGGATTTCCCATCTAGGGTTCAAGTCTTAACAAGATGGTGGATGGGATTGAGACCACCACGTGTCCAACCCACCACCCCTTCCCCAACCCAGGGAGAAAGCATGGAATCTTTCCCAGACACTGGTAAGGATTAAAAAAAAATCTTTCCTCCTAAAACTTCTCAATCTTCCCCTTAAAGGTTCTTTCTTCTCCTAAACGCTTCTAAACTCACCCAAACCACATCTTTTCTCTTTAAGAAACCCCCTCCTTTCCCTTAACTCTGCACACCTACCACTGGCTCAGCTACCACCAGCTGATTTCCACGTGTGTGGGGGGGGTGCGGGTCGATGCACAACCACTTTCTTCTCCTCTTACAATGATTTGTAAGCCACTTTAAAAAGTTCCCAAAATCCATCTGTCAAACCTGCTCAAACCTTCTGTCTACATGCTTCAACCCATTTCCATACTCAATTCTTTTTCTTTAGCTCTTCTTGACTTTAATTCATACTATTCTGAACTAGAATCACATAGCTTATACAGCTATATAAACCACAGATATGATTCCATCCCCAGCTTTTAATAGTTAGCATTTCTTGATTATAACTGCTAAAACCCTGGAGAAGGCAAACAGTCATCCAAAAATCCCTTAGCCTAATCAGAATATTCCCTGTTCCCCCTTTCTTCAAATAGAGTAAAGCTGAATAACTTTTATAGAGGGACAATCCTTTCTGGAGGGGGTGCAGTTGATCTTCTATTCTTAAATCCTTACATGTCCCATAATTTTCTGTAATAACCAACATTACCAGAATCTAAACTAATAAACTCCTGAAGCTTTGTTACCATATCATTCTGGGAAAAGATTAACTATTTATTTTCCCCTCTACTGGCATATCTTGGTAACCACATTATATACTTTAGGATTAACCTGACTCTAGTAACAACCTCTTTTTTTCAAATTAAAATAGCATTTTTTTCTATGATAATATTCACTGTCTCTTTCCTGTTCCTTATTATTTCAAAATAAGGTCCCTTTGAACATTTATTTGACCAATTCTTCCTGAAGTAGCTCTCTTTCTCTTAGTCCTTTTTCTAAAAGAGAGTAGGGGAAAAACATTCTAGCACCACAGAATCATGGAGAACTGGGAAGAGAAGGGAACATAAACAGGGAAGGGGGTGCCCTTCTCATAATGGTAGAATAACAGGCTGAGTAGTTTGGCATCCATAATCCATTCCTTTTTTTTTAAGGGTTTTTTTTTTTTGGCAAGGCAATGAAATTAAGTGGCTTGCCCAAGGCCACACAGCTAGGTAATTATTAAATGTCTGAGGCCGGATTTGAACCCAGGTACTCCTGACTCCAGGGCCAGTGCTCTATCTATTGCCCCACCTAGCTGCCCCAATCCATTCCTTTTTAATCAAAATAAAAATCCTTCTTTTAAGTGCTCAAGAGACAACCTAGGAATGAGGAGGGAGGGATTATATTATCTATTGTAACACAGGCAGAAAACAGGCTCAAGGGAAGAGCCAGAGAGAGATAAATACTGCCTAAAAATCCAAACCAAAATGAGGCTACCCAAGGAACTCTTTAGGGGAACTTGCCAACTCCTCCTTTCCCTGTTTAACAAATCACACAAGTAAATAGACATTCTAAACACATAAAGACAGACAAGGCACAAACACAGATCACACAAAACGCAACAGAATTTTCCAAACTGACAATTTCAAAACACAGGCCAATGGCAAATTCCTGACGTCTCAGGAATGCAGAGAGGGGAGAGTTCAGCCTCTCTTCTGACAATCTTTCCTCCCAAAGGCAGACCAAATTCATTTCTTCTCCTATCTCTTTATTTTCCCAGACAAGACAACAATGCTTAATCATTTTCTTTTTATTTTTCCTTTGTTTTAGTCTTATTTACCTGATTTGCCACAGGGGAAGGCTTAGGACAGGGTCCTTCCCATTTTAAATATTGACAGAGACCTCTCAGGATCAAGTGCCCTTAGATCAAAGTCTCTTATGCCCAAACCAGAAGGGGTCACCCCCAACCTTCAGTCATCCAAATGGACCCTCCAGGAATCTAGTGCCCTCAGATTCCAAGGTCTAGGCTTACTGTCTTTTGGGTCTCTATGCACAGAAGTTTAATGACTGTTCTTTGTCCTCACTGACGTCAGCTTCTTGCCATGGATTTGCTGTTCTCTTCCTACCCAGTCTCTCCACCTCTGGTCATTTTCACAGAGGGGGAACCAAGGCTTCCCAGAAAATGACAAACTTCCAGAATTTGGGGCAGCAGTGCTGTTTTGCCAAGCCCTGAGAGGCCGAGGTCCCCAATGGGCATGCTATCCCAAACAAGCCCCCAAACTGTGTGGGTCAAATGCCACTTAAATAAATTTCGGAGATCTCTCAAGATATGAAGAGAAAGCTTTATTCGCTTCTTGAGGAACAGGCCACCATCAATTTAATGCTATCCCCCCACCCCCACTGACCCACCCTCCTAAATGAGGAATGTGGTTTTACAATCTAGACCTGCAAACTAATCTAGGGAAAAGAGCATAAAATTCAAACCGAAACCAGATTATTTCTTCAGACCCAGGAATTGAATGATTCTCCAGACATCAACAGATAAGGTGAGGTCAGTTGACTCTTCACTAATATCCCAGAAGTTTGCTTTGTCAAGGGAGGAGGGGCACATAGTTAAACAAATTCAATCTATAATATTTTACTGAAGAAATCTCAGACTTTATCCCACTCAGTTTTCTTTTCAAAATTCTTTTTTTTTTATGGTTTTTGCAAGGCAATGGGGTTAAGTGACTTGCCCAAGGCCACACAGCTAGGCAATTATTAAGTGTCTGAGACCAGATTTGAACTCAGGTACTCCTGACTCCAGGGCCGGGGTGCTCTGTCCACTGCACCACCTTGCCACCCCCCAAATTTTTTTTTAAAGAAAGATTTTATTTTGAGTTTTACCATTTTCCCCCTATTATTGCTTCCCTCCCCCCATCCCCCACAGAAAGTAGTCTGTTAATCTTTACATTGTTTCCATGGTATACATTGATCTAAGTTGAATGTGATGAGAGAGAAATCATATCTTTAAGGAAGAAAAATAAAGTATAAGAGATATCAAAATTACATAATAAGTTAACAGTTTTTTTTCCTGAAATTGAAAATAATAGTCTTTGGTCTTTGTTCAAAGTCCACAATTCTTTCTCTGGATACAGATGGTATTCTCCATTGTAGATAGTCCAAAATTGTCCCTGACTGTTGCACTGATGGAATGGAGAAAGTCCATTAAGGTTGATCATCACCCCCATGTTGCTGTTAGGGTGTACAATGTTCTTCTGGTTATGCTCATCTTGCTCAGCATCAGTTCATGCAAATCCCTCCAGGCTTTCCTGAACTCCCATCCCTCCTGGTTTCTAATAGAACAATAGTGTTCCATGACATACACATTATATTCACTTTTTAAGAATTCTCTTTTGCTTTTCTTTCCTATCTCATATTTTTTATCTTTTCCCCTAGTCCTAATTCCTCATCCAGAAAATGACTGATCTATAAACATGTTAAACACAAATGTATATGTACAATGTTCACTAGACTTTTCTCTGTTGAGGGGAGGGGTGTGATAAGGGAGAGTGGAAGGAAATTATGTAACTTATAAATATGTATATACATGTGGATGAATATTGAAAAACTTTCATAGCATGTAATTGGAAAAATAAAATAAAATGTCAATTGTAAAAAAATTAAGGTAGTCTGAGTGACAGTGATCAACTTTTTAGGCTAGCAGTAGGCAATAAATTGAGTCAAAGTCCCAAAGAGCCAGAGCTAGAAAGAAGTTTGAGAGAAAAAAAAACTTTCTTTAATAGTTCAAGGACAGTCCAGGGACAATGTATCTCTTAGAGCTAGCTTTAGGACTTAAAGATAGCATCAAATATCTTGGTATTTTTCCTAGAAGCTAAAGATATGAGGGATAACAAATTTTCTTTTAATTAACTCAGAGCAGGAAATTAGGAATTTAATTAGGAAATGTTCATTGTTTGAGTCCACTGTAAAATTAGGGGTAGACTCCCTGGAGTCTACTTGCATCCCTCAAGGATACCAGATTTCCTTGAGGCAAGAATAGAACAGTGTTCAATTAGCAGAACTGAACTTCTAAACTTAACTTGTAGCCAAAGAGGCAAAGAAATATATTTTTGTTTTTTGCTTTTGCAAGGCAATGAAGTTAAGCGACTTGCCCAAGGTCACACAGTTGGGTAATTATTAAGTGTCTGAGGCTGCATTTGAACTCAGGTACTCCTGACTTCAGGGCTGGTGCTCTATCCACTGTGCCACCTAGCTGCCCTGAGACAAAGAAATATGACTTGAATTCAATTAATTAGAGAACAGAATCAATTATAAAATGATATAGGATCAATTTAATATAAGGGACTCAATAAATTTAAACTATTTGCATTCTTAATGGGAAGATGATACATGTTACTCCTAAGAAATTTCTAATTATTAGGGCAGTGAGAAGGAATTTACATAGTGTGAATCTAAATGTGAGTCAGTTTTGTTGGGATAATCTCTCCCTCCACCTCCAAGAAAATGAAGGGGTGAGAAAGAAGGATGTACTAGGAGAATGAAAAAGGGAGCAGGGAGAGATAGAATGGATAAATTTTTCTCATATAAAAGAGTCATAAAAAGATCTTTTATATAGTGGAGGGGAATTGGGCAGTGGTGGAAGGAATTGTCAAGCAATGCTTGAGCCTGACTCATAAAAATTAGTTCAAAAAGGGAAGTTTATATATCTATATCTATATCTATATCTATATCTATATCTATATCTATATCTATATCTATATCTATATCTATATCTATATCTATATCTATATCTATATCTATATCTATATCTATCTATATCTTCAGTTGGTATAGAAATCTTTCTTACCCAATATGGAAGTAGGAGGGGAAAGGGATAAAAGATGTGGGCAGGAATAATAAAAGGCAGGACCAATTAAGAGAAGCAAAACAAATACTGGAGGAAAGGCAGGATAAAGAGAGAGAGAGAGAGATAAACAGAAGAAAATAGGATGGAGGGAAATATATAATTAGTAATCATAACTATGAATGTGAATGGGTTCATCCATAAAGCAGAAGATAGCAGATTGGATGAGAAACTAGAATCCACCAATAAGCTGTTTGCAAAAGATATACTTGAAACAGAAAGACATACACAGAATTAAAATAAAGGGATGGAGCAAAATTTATTATGCTTCAGCTAAAGTGAAAATGTCAGGAATAGTAATTATGATCTCAGTCAAAGCAAAAGCAAAAATAGACCTAACAAAAAAGAGATGATCAAAGAAACTACAATTTTGCTAAAAGGTATCATAGACAATGTAGTTAAGATAAAAAATTTATACATCAAGTTTCTCTGATAAAGGCCTTATTTATCAAATATATGAGGAACTGAGTCAAATTTATTAAAATAAGAACTTGTCCCCATTTGATGAATGGCTGGAGATAAGAGCAACAATTTTCAGAAACAGAAATCAAAGGTATTTATAGTCTTATTTAAAAAATAGTCTAAATCATGGTTAAATAGAGAAATTGCAAATTAAAACAATTCTGAGGTACTACATCAACCTATCAGAAATGACAAGTGTTAGAGACAGAAAATAGGAACACTAATAAAATATTAGTGGAGTTGTGAATTGATCAAACCATTCTGGAAAACAATTTGGAATTCTGCCCCAAGGGCTATCAAACTGTGCCTTCTTTTTGACCCAGCAATACCATTATTAAATCTATACTGAAAAGAGATCAAAGAAAAAGGGAAAGGTGCGCTCGCTCTCTCTCTGTATATACAAAAATATTTATAGCAGATCTTTCTGTGGTGGCAAAGAATTGGAAATTGCAAGAATACTTATCAATTGGGGAATGGCCAAATAAGTTGTGGCATATGGTTGTGATGGAGTATTATTATTTTATAATGAAGTACAATATCAATGTTTGTGAAATTCCTGTATAGAAAAGGGTCCCTGACATCCTCTGGGCCTTGAGGAATTCCTTAGAAATACAAATTTGGCCAGGTGCCTTTGGGTCTGAAAATAATAAGAATCAAGTACTTGACCTGGGGATCCAGGATATACCATAAAATTGTTTGAAGAATTACAAAGCATCCTCATCAGCCTAATTATCTTGCTGTATCTGTTAAATTCCAGGACTGCCTCCCCCTTCCCCAGGTGTGGCTGGAACAATAAGATAGTAAATCCCTGGAGAAGCTCATGAATATGTGACTCCCCCCATCTCAGGAAATATGTTCAAACAAAGACCCTTTCTGTCTATATGGAACCCCATATTTACATATGATAAGATGATCTTTGCTTCTGTATCCTGCCTGCTCTCAGTATCCCCTCTCCCACTGCAAATGCTATAAAAACCCTATCCCCTAAACACTCAGGTACTGTCTGATTTGGGTATTCCATCTCCAGACAGTCCCTGGGAATAAAGATCTCCACACTTAGCAAACTCTGGTCTCCTTCTCGCTCTTTGGGTTCAACAATAAGAAATGACATAGCAGGGTGTTTCAGAAAAACATCTCACAACTTATATAAACTGATGCAAAGCAAAGGGGGAAAAAATCAGGAGATCATTGTCCACAGTCCCAACAATATTGCAATAATTATTAATTGTGAAAGACTTAGCCACTCTGATCAGTACAATGATAAAAGGCAATTCCAAATTACTTGTGATGAAAAAATACTATCCATATCCAGAGATGAGATAAAGAACTGTGAGTATATATTGAAGTGTAATTTGTTTTCTTGCTTTCTTCCTTTCTTCCTTCTTTCCTTCCCACCCTATGTGACTAAAATGAAAATGTTTTGACTGATTTCACATGTAATTGCTAAAATTTTGCTTGTCTTTTTAGTAGGTAAGAGAGAGTAGGAGGGAGGGAGAGAATCAGGAACTCAAAATTTAAAAGGAAAAGAATATTAAAAACAAATATTTTATAAAAGTTTTAAAAAATTAATTGTCTTGTGCTTTCTTCCTTTCTCATCATTTCTCATTCCTTTCTTTCCACACCAGTCACTAATTTAGGGCTCTAATAATTTCTCACCTGGACTATTATAATTGAATTGGTTCTTGTACTGATGAAATGAGCAAGTCCATCAAGGTTGAACATCATCCCCATGTTAGGGTGTACAGTGTTTTTCTGGTTCTGCTCATCTCACTCAGCATCAGTTCATGCAAATCGCTCCAAGCTTCCCTGAATTCCTGTCCCTCCTGGTTTCTAATAGAACAGTAGCGTTCCATGACATACACATACCACAGTTTGCTAAGCCCTTCCCCAATTGAAGGATATTTACTTGGTTTCCAATTCTTTGCCACCACAAACAGGGCTGCTATGGATATTTTTTTACAAGTGATGTTTTTACTCTTTTTCATCATCTCTTCAGGGTATAGATCCAGTAGTGGTATTGCTGGATCAAAGGGTATGCTCAGTTTTGTTGCCCTTTGGGTGCAGTTCCAAATTTCTCTCCAGAAAGGTTGGATGAGTTCACAGCTCCACCAACAGTGTAATAGTGTCTCAGATTTTCTATGACCCTTCCATGTACTGTTAATTCTTAACCTTAATTTAAGAATTTATGGTTAATCTATGATTTTTAACTCCTCCACACATGCATAGGAATAGAACCATATGTTATTCATTAAGCTACTCCTTAATCCCTCCCTGGTACTTTCCAGTTCTGCTCCACTTGATCCCTCTCCCAAGGATTCTTTAAAAAAAATTTGTCTTTCCAGCTTCAAGCTTCTGGATCCATATTGATCCCAGCTCAGCTACCTATTTCATGGTTGTTCCCCTTTTCTTTTACCCCTTCTTGCCTGTCCTGGATGTTCTCATTGTGTGGGATAAAAATCCAGTTAAAAAATATAGAAACTTGGGCAACAGCTTGAAGGAGCAGTGAGAGAACTCAGCTATGCCAGAATGAGTGTGGAGTGAGGAGCACAAGCACAGAATCTGCAGCGAGAATCAGGAGAAACCAGCCTGCACTCCTAGAGACAATAAGGGAAGTCTGCAGAGATTTCTGTGCTCTCCCTCGGGGTAGGACTCTGCTGCTAGCCTACACTCAGATCCAGGTTGAAGTTTAGGCTTCCATACTAAGTAACCAGGCAGAGGGAAGTATGGAGGCCGTCTACATATCAAAACACAGGCAAGAGAGCATAAGACCTTGAAGAAATAAAGGTTCCAGTGGGATGTCCCCCCCCCCAAGAATAAACCCAAAGCCTTGGAAGTGCTGTCTTAAGCTGAGAAAATGAGTAAACAACAGAAAAAGGAGAATCTGACCATAGAGAATTGCTTTAGTCCCATGGAAGATCAAAATACATGCTCAGATGATGACAAAATTGAAGCTTCCATATCCAAAACCTCCAAGAGAAATAGAAAAAGGGCTCAGACTATGGATGAGCTCAAAAAAGACATTGAAGAGCTGTTAGAAGGAGCATATATAGACAGGACATAGGAAGGAGTGGAACATAATGATATGGTAAAAAGATAGAGTCAATGGGTGATAAAGGAAAGTATTAGGGGGAAGGGAAAGGAGATGAAGAAGCTTTTTTCAATGGAGTGGAAAGGGGTAAGGCAAGGGGGAAATGACTGAACCTTCATTTTCATCAAAAATGGCAATGGGGGAAAGTACTGGGAAGAAGGAAAAGGAGATGAAGAAGAAGCTGAGAGATTTCACATAAGAGTAAAAAAAAAGCTTTTTCAATGGAGGTGAGGGGGGAAGGCAAGGGGGAATGAGTGAGCCTTCATTCTCATTGGAAATGGCTCATGGAAGAAATAACACACATTTAATAGAGTGAGGAAATCTGTCTTGCCCTGGAGAAGGATGGGAGGAAAGAGATGGAATGAGAGGGAATGGAGGGAGGGAAGGGGAAGAATAGGGATAGAAGAGAGGGAAGATCAAGGGAGAGGGTACTTGGATGCAACACACTTTTGGACAGGGCCAGGATGAAAGGAGGGAGAGAATAGAATAAATGAGAGTGGGGAGAAATAGAGTGGAGGTACAGCTAGTAATAGCAACTGTGGGAAAAATATTGAAGCAACTTCTCTGGTAGACTTATGATAAAGACAGCAACTCACTCCAGAGACAGAGCCATTGGAATCTGAACACAGATTGAAGTCCATTCCCCCCCCACCCCATTCTTGAGATTTCTCATCTTCTGGGGAGGGGTATGTTTACTCTTATAACATATTCAATTTACATCATTGTGTAGCATGGAAACAAGGTGGGGACTATCAGATAGCCTTCTGGGGGGGGGAAGGGAGGGTGGGGGAGGAATTGTGGAGTTCAGAACCTTGCAGAGAATGATGGGTGGATATTACTGTTGTGTGTAATTGGAAAACAAATAAAATGTTAACAAACAAAAAAAAAATACAGAGATTCCTCTGAGCAAAAAAAAAAGTTTACTTTGGCTTTTCTCAAGAAAAGGGTGCACTCCAAGTCTCACAAAGGTAGTGAAGATCAAGGAGCTGCCCCAAATTGACAGGCAAGATTATATGGCCTAACATGATCCCCTCCTCCTCCCTATCCTCCCCCTCTGTTGACTCATTGGTTAGTTTATAGAGTTACATTCTACTTGTGAAAATCTACTCCAGCAACAAAGAAAAGAATGAAAGGTTTTCATAAAAATACTACCTCACCATCCCAGATAGTGAGAATAACCTTCAGGATTATAACTATCTTATTGAAGTAATGTAACTTGTCTTGGAACACAAAGTCTAGGAACTATATACCAATCCTCCCATTCAGTACTTATCAAACATGAGGAGGCTTATGAGCTTCTTTGGAATGCAAGATTTCTCTCATGGGAAAAAGTCTACTATCCTTCTAGTAGTCAGTAAAAGTAGTCTTATCAAAAGTTAGGAGAGTGAGCTACCTGTTTGGAATACCAGGGGCTTTCCTCTAGAAATAATTAAGAATAATAGTTTGTTCCTTCTTTAATATTTCTTAGCCCTGAGAAGACTTCACTAGGAATATCAACCCCAAGAAAGATTTATTGAGAACATTCCACTCAATCCTTCCTCTTTCTTAATAAATGTACATATATATTTTGCATCTGAAGTTCTCTCACACTATCCTTAGGTTCTATTCTCTCTTCCTGTCCACTTGGGAACTATCTTCTCCTTGGAACCCTCCCTGACCAAACAACACCTCCCCCCATACACACACACACACACACACATGTATGCACATAGACACAATGGAGGAAGATGAACTTCTCTGGTCTCTCTCTCTTTTCCCTTGGAGACCTTTAATTATCTTTCTGTATTTGCGAAGTTCATTCCAATCTCCAATTCAGATGATATGTCCTCTTCTGGTAAATGAACTTCTTAACACAACATCTTATCAGACAGACTCATATTTCCATCATTAGACCATGAAATTTTAGAGCTATTACAATTCACATTTTGCATTACTCACTGTCACATTGATATACATATTTTATTTAACAAAAATACAACTTCCATAATTGTTTACTTTACAAGTGAATGTGTTGAAAATTATCAAATTAACTTGAGCTTAGAACATTTATATTATAGAAATATGGAGGATTTATGAGGATTTATTTTATATTCTGTGACTTTGCTAAAGTTGTTAATTATTTCTAGTAGTTTTTTAAGATGATTTCTTGGGATTCTCTAGGTATACCATCATATCATCTTCAAAGAGTGAGAATTTTGTCTCTTCTTTCCCAATCCTAATTCCTCCAATTTTTTTTCTTCTCTTATTGCTGAAGCTAACATTTCTAATATAATACTGAATAGTAGTGGTGATGATGGGCATCCTTGTTTCCCTTATTGGGAATACCTCTAGCCTATCCCCATTGCATATAATGCTTGTTGATGGTTTCAGATAGATACCACTTATTATTCTAAGGAACAATCCATTTATTCCTACAATCTCTAGAGTTTTTAGTAGGAATGGGTGCTGTATTTTGTCAAAAGTTTTTTCAGCATCTATTAATATAATCATGTGATTTCTGATAGGTTTTTTTATTGATATAATTAATTATACTGACAGTTTTCCTAATATTGAACCAAACCTGCATTCCTGGAATAAATCCTACTTGGTCATAATGTATTATCCTAGTGATAAGTTGTAATCATTTTGTTAAGATTTTCTTTTTTTTTTAAATTTATTTTTTTATTCTCATTTTGTACAAATGGTTTTTTTTACATTAATAAAATATTCTTGTTTACAAGTAAACAAAATACCCCTCCTCCCCCATGAATATAGATAGACTTGTTTGGGCAAAAAAAGTAAAGGGGAGAGAAAAAATTAAAATAAAAAAATAATAGTAATAATTGTAGGTATGGCCAGGTGGCACAATGGATGAAGCACCAGACCTGGAGCTACGAGCACCCAAGTCCATATCCAGCCTCATAAACCCAACAATCACCCAGCTGTGTGACATACAAGTCACTCAATCCCCACTGCCCTGCAAAAACCAAAAAAAAAAAAAGGAAAAAAAGACCCAAAATAAAATAAAATAGTAATAATAGTAGGGGTGGCTGGGTGGCAGACAGAGCATTGGCCCTTGAGCCAGGAGCACCTGTGTCCAAATCCGGCCCCAGACACCCAAAGATCACCCTGCTATGTGGCCCCAGGCAGGCCATCCAACCCCACTTGCCCTGCACCCTCCCCCAAATAATAATAACAAAAAATGTGCTTGAGTCTTTGTTCCAACACCAACAACTCTGTCATGGGTGGATCTCATTCTTTATGATAAGTCCATCACAAAAGTTACTTCCATATTTTTCCAACGTTGCCATTGTTGATCACAACTCCCTCCTTTCTTATTTCTCCACTACCATGTACTCTATTTTCTCTCTCCTTTCACTCTGACTCTGCTGTAGGGTCATTGACTGGCTCAGCATACAGATCCCTGGTCCTGGGGCCAAGAAGCCCTGAGCCCCCATACCACCCCTTAGGCCCAGAATCCACCTGGCCCTATGGTCCTGGACAGGCCTTCCAATCCCAGCCCCTTGCAAGAAGTAAGAAAGAAAATGTGTTATATCTGACCACTCTCCCCCCATGGTCCATCCTCTCCTCCTTTATTCACATCCCCACTCCTTCCCCCTGCTCCCCCCTCCTTCTTATTCCAGATGTCTATACCCCATTGAGTATATATGCTGTTTCCTCTCCTAGACATCTCTGATGAGAACAAAGGTTCCCTCATTCCCCCTTGCCTCCCCCCTTCCATATCATTGCAATAGCTCATTGTAATAAAAAAAATCTTAAGTGAAATATCTTGGACTATTCCCCCTCTCCTTTTTCTTTCTCCCATTCCATTTCCCTTTTTTTCTATTGACTCCATTTTTACACCATATTTTATCTTTGAATTCAGCTTTCTCCTGTGCTTCAACTATAAAAGCTCTCTCTACCTGCTCTATTAACTGAGAAGGTTCATATGAGTATCATCAGTGTCATTTTTCTATGCAGGAATACATGCAGTTCATCCTCATTAAGTCTCTCATATTTCCCCCCTTTCCTCCAATCTCCATGCTTCACCTGAGTCAAACCTTCTATTCAGCTCTGGCCATTCCAAAAGGAACATTTGAAATTCCCCTGGTTCATTGAAAGTCCATCTTTTTCCTCTGGAAGAGGACATTCAGTTTTGCTGGGTAGTTCATTCTTGGCTGCATTCTAAGCTCTTTTGCCTTCTGATATATTGTATCCCAAGCCCTACGAGCTTCCAATGTAGTTGCTGCTAAGTCCTGTGTGATCCTGACTGCAGCTCCAGGATATTTGAGCTGTGTCCTTCTGGCTGCTTGTAATATTTTCTCTTTGACTTGGGAGTTCTGGAACTTGGCTATAATATTCCTAGGGGTTGGTTTTTTGGGATCTCTTTCTCGGGGGATCAGTGGATTCTCTCCATTTCTATTTTGCCCTCTGCTTCTAGAATATCAGGGCAATTTTCCTGTAGTAATTCTTTGAAAATGATGTCAAGGCTCTTTTCCTGATCATGACTTTCAGGTATTCCAATAATTTTTAAATTATCTTTCCTAAGTCTGTTTTCCATATCAGTTGTTTTTTCAATGAGATATTTCACATTTTCTTCTAATTTTTCATTTTTTTTTGTTTTGAAGTATTGATTCCTAATTTCTGGTAAATTCATCAATCTCCATGAATTCTATTCTTTGTCTGAAGGATTTGTTCTCCTCAGAGAGTTTTCTTATCTCTTTTTCCATCTGGCCAATTTTGCTTTTTAAAGCATTCTTCTCCTCAATAACCTTTTGAACTGTTTTGTCCATTTGACCTAAGCTGGTTTTTAGCATGCTATTTTCTTCAGCATTTTTTTGGATTTCCTTGACTAAGCTGCTGACTTCATTTTCATGTTTTTCTTGCATCTCTCTCCTTTCTTTTCCCAGTTTTTCTTCCAACTCCCTCATTTGATTTTCAAAGTCTTTTTTGAGCTCTGTCATAGCCTGAGCCCAATTTCTGTTTTTCTTGGAGTCTTTAGATGCAGGAGCTTGTGCTTCCTCATCTTCAGACTGAGTATTTTGATCCTTCTTGGGCTCATTTGCAAAATATTTCTCAATGGTCTTCCTCTTGTTTCTTTGTTCATTTTCCCAGCCTAAGCCTGTTTTTTGGGGGGTGCTTCCTGAGCTTTTGGGACACTCCCACAAGGGTCTCAGTGTGTGAGGCTCTGTCCTCCCTCCTGGTCTGTGAATGACCAAAAGCACCCCACTCTGCCACGGGGCTGAGGTGGGGGGGCCCCTGCTGTTCTATGGGGGGGCCTAGAGTGCGATCAGGATCTGAATGTGGTCAGAGCCCCAGAGTCCTGTTCCAGGGGCAGAGGACAGAGCTCTGCAGTTTCTCTTCACTCCCCTCCCTCAGCTCAGTGGGCTCATGCCCTGGAGGCTCCTGCTTACTGGCTCTGCCTGCTTCTGTTTCCTGCTCTGGGCTGCAGAAAGACCAGGCTGCTCCCTGTGTGCCCTGAGGGCTGGGCTCCACGTGCTCGCTCTGGCAGAGGTCCCCCACTGTTCCCCCACTTTGTGCCTGGTGCTCCCCGGGGTGCAGCTCAGGAGACTCCCCCGCTGCTGTGAGCTGAGACTCCCAGCGCCCTGGGGCTGCCTCCCGGAGGCTGAAGTTCTTTCGCTCTGGCGGGCTGCCCATCCGACCCCGGGGAGCAGAGCCTTTCTGCTCTTTTCCAGGTTACCCCGAGTAGGAGAACTGCCCCACTGGGTCCCTTTGTGGGTTCTGTCTCTCAAAAGTTTAGTTAGAGTCCTTAGCTGATGAGTTTTATCAGAGAGCTCCTAAGACTCGATCCCTTCTTGTCTCCATCTTCTTGTTAAGATTTTCTTTAAGATTTTTGTATCTATATTCATCAGGGAGCTAGGTCTATAATTTTCTTTCTCTGTTTTAACTCTTCCAGCACCATATTGGTGTCAAAGAAAGAGTTAGGCAGAGTTCTGTCTTCATCTATTATTCCAAAGTGTTTACACAGAATTGGAACCAATTGTTCCTTAAATGTTTGATAGAATTCATTTGTGAATTCATCTGGCCCTGGAGATTTTTTCTTAGGAGTTCAATAATGGCTTATTGAATTTCTTTTTCTGAGATAGGGTTATTTAGGTATTTAATTTCCTCTTTATTTAATCTGGGCAACTTATATTTTTGTAAATATTCATCCATTTCACTTAGATTATCAAATTTATTGGAATAGAGTTGGGCAAAATAATTCTGAATTATTACTTTAATTTCCTCTTCATTGGTGGCAAGTTCACCTTTTTAATTTATGATACTAGCAATTTGGTTGTCTTCTTTTTTTTTAATCAAATTAACCAGAGGTTTTTTTCATTAAACCAACTCGATTTTATTTATTTCAAGTTTCCTTGCTTTTGATTTTTGATTTCTCTTTTAATTTTTAGAATTTCTAATTTGATATTTAAATGGAGGTTTTAAATTTGTTCTTTCTCTAATTTTTTAGTTGCATGTTTAATTCACTGATTTCTTCTTTCTCTAATTTATTCATTTAAAGATATAATATATCCCCTGACAACTGTATCACATAAATTTTGGTATGTTGTCTCATTATTGTCATTATCTGGAATGAAATAATTAATTCCTTCTATAATTTGTTGTTTGATCCACTTATTCTTTAAAATAAGATTATTGGGGTGGCTAGGTGGCACAGTGGATAGAGCACTGGCCCTGGAGTTAGGAGTACCTGAGTTCAAATTTGACCTCAGACACTTAATAATTATCTAGCTGTGTGGCCTTGGGCAAGCCACTTAACCCCATTTGCCTTGCAAAAAAAAAACTTAAAAAAAGAAATCCTTTTAAAAAATGAGATCATTTAGTTTTTTTAAAAAAAATTATTTATTTATTTATTTTGAATTTTACAATTTCCCCCCTAATCTCACTTCCCTCTCCCCACCCCCCACAGAAGGCAGTCTGTTAGTCTTTGCATTGTTTCCATGGTAGACATTGATCTAATTGAATGTGATGAGAGAGAAATCATATCCTTAAGGGAAAAAAAAAATAAAGCATAAGAGATAGCAAAATTACATAATAAGATAATTTGTTTTTTAAATTAAAGTTAATAGTCTTTAAACTTTGTTCAAACTCCACAATTCTTTCTGTGGATACACATGGTATTCTCCATCACAGATATCGCAAAATTGTGCCTGATTGTTCCACTGATGGAATGAGCAAGTCCATTAAGGTTGATCATCACCCCCATGTTGCTGTTAGGATGTACAGTGTTCTTCTGGTTCTGCTCATCTCTCTCAACATCAGTTCATGCAAATCCTTCCATTAGATAACCATCTTAGTACAAAAAGTGTCTAGCAAGTGACATACAAATAGTCTTAATCTCTTCCTCTTCATTAAAATAATAACAACTAAAATAAATTCTTCTTTCTTCCCAAAATGTTTCTAACTAATCCATAGGTGATTCTTCTTTTAATATACTCAACTGACTTACATTCCCTTCCTAAAGTAGAACTTGAAACTGCTACTGCACAGAAGTGTATCTTTGAGATTATATAAACCTTTTTTTATTTTTCTTACCTAAATATACTTTTTCCTAGAATAAAATAAAGTAAAACCAAGGAATCTTAATTCTTCTCAAAACTTATACCTAATGCAGAGGTTAAAACCACATGCTGGCCTACCTAGCTATTAAACTCATTTGACCTAAAATTTCTATGTCAGATTGACCTTTAGTGATTTACTATAAAAATTTTAGTAGGAATAGATGCTATATTTTGTCAAAAGCTTAAGGAAATTTCCTTTATTGATATAATTTTGAGTGTCAGTTTCCAAGCAGAGGATATGTGGATAATCAAATGCCTTAAGTCAAATTTTAGATTTATCTGGTGAGACATTGTTCTAATGTCACATTTGGGGAAGTCAATTCAAAAGTTTGCCCTGGGGGGCAGCTAGGTGGCGCAGTGGATAAAGCACCAGCCCTGGAATCAGGAGTACCTGGGTTCAAATCTTTTCTCATACACTTAATAATTACCTAGCTGTGTGGCCTTGGGCAAGCTACTTAACCCCATTTGCCTTGCAAAAACCTAAAAAAAAAAAAAAGGTTGCCTCCATCTAATTATATTTCCAAGTGAATCCACTTCACAAGGACTAAAAACTAATCTTAATCTGGATTGGGGATTCACAATCAATCAGTCCCCTTCCCTCCACATATATCACATAGACCTACTCTGAGTTTCCCTGTCATCATCAGTGCAACAATCGGGAATACATTAAACGGGGTTACTTTCTAAAGATTCAAAAAGCAGTGAAGTTCCCTTAGCATCTGAAATATTCCTTGACATGCAAAAAAAAGTTCTTCACAAATATGTTTCATAATTTGACTAGAAGGTTTATCCTCCTGGTGGCACTAACTTCTAATCTTCAGACCCACAAAATTCCTTGTCTGAAATCATATCTGTTTTATTTCTGTATAAAGATGGCATGTTAGAGGCTTCTTGGCTAGCCTACAATAAATAAACATCTCCTTTGGCTAGGAGATTATTCTAAGAATTCTCACATAACAATTAGCCAGAGATTGTCACAGGAAAAAAACCCCACAAATTATTATCATTATTGTCTTTCTCATGTTGCTCAGGTGCTTTTACTTCAAAGCAAAAAACCACAACTTTGATATATATATATATAAAACCACAAAAATTCCAATTTTTATATATATATATTTATAATTGGCAAGTTCTTATGCAAACAATTCTCTATAATAAACCTGTTTAATTATTAGCCATATTTGAAATACAAATTATTAGTTTTCAGAATTCATCCAATCCATTAGAATATCTTAAGGGTCTCTAAATTTAACAAAAGTGTAATAAATGTCACACATTAAGAACTAGATTTCACAAAACAATTTTCCATTACATTTATACCTGGACCTAGAGATCTAGAGCAAGGTCCAACACATTTAAAAATTTTAGAGAATCCAGAGGGTCATGTCCTTTGATAATTTCCTTCATTATCCCTACAAAGTAATCAATCATTAATCCTAGTTTTGACAATTTCCTAATCATCCAAAGCCCCTCTCATTTATTCAGCATTATTGGAAAGGGTATCTTGCAATTAAGATATACCTCCCAATCTCTTAAACACTATCCTTCTGAATCTGCATTTAACATGGGGGGAAGAAATCTGCAATTTTACTTCTTTAAAATTTAAATGCTAAATTCTTAATCTACATTAAATATAAGGTTTTCATGCTTACATCTCATTCTCTTAAAGCAAAACAAAACAGGTTCTTTTAAAGTTAACTTTATAATTTAGTATCTTTTACACACACAAACCTCTTCTAAATTTGTGTTTTATAAATTTATCTCTTCTTCTGAATACTCCCTCCCACTATCTACCCTCTCTTCTATCACTTACACCCCCCTTCTCTCCCCCCATCCCCCCTCATCCCATCCCTTTCCTCTCCTTTTTCTCTAGGGAAAGATAGATTTCCTCACCCTATTAAGTATGTATGCAGGAGGGACGGGATTTCATCAGGAGGGACAGGATTTCAGGGAAACCTGAGGGATTTGCATGAACTGATGCTGAGTGAGATGAGCAGAACCAGAAAAACACTGTACACCTTAACAGCAACACAGGAGTGATGTTCAAGCTTGAAGGACTTGCTCATTCCATCAGTGCAACAATGGGGAACAATTTTGGGCTGTCTGCAAAGGAGAGTGCCATCTGTATCCAGATAAGGAGCTGTGGAGTTTGAACAAAGTACAAGGACTATTCCCCTTAATTTAGAAAAAAAAATGATAGCTTATTGTCTGATCTTGTTACCTCTTAGACTTCTCTTTAAGGATATGATTTCTCTTTCATCACACCCAATTTGGATCAAGGTACAACATGGAAACAAAGTGAAGAATGACAGAGTGCATTCTGTGGGGGGGGGGAGGGGGGAGGGAAGCAAGATTTGGGGAAAAATGTAAAACTCAAATAATATCTTTAATAAAAAATAAATTTAAATTTTAAAAAAAAGTATGTATGTTATTTTCTCTCTGAGCTATTTCTTTTTTCTTTTCTTTTTTTTGTTTTTTTGTTTTTTAGATTTTTGCAAGGCAAATGGGGTTAAGTGGCTTGCCCAAGGCCATACAGCTATGTAATTATTAAGTGTCTGAGGCCGGATTTGAACCCAGGTACTCCTGACTCCAAGGCTGGTGCTTTATCCACTATGCCACCTAGCCGCCCCTCTGAGCTATTTCTGATGAGAATGGAGGCTCATTCATTCCCCCTTGCCTTCCTTCTTTTCACTCCATTGAAAAAGCTGTTTCTTGATTCTTATGTGAAATATCTTAGCCCCTTCTTCTCCTTCTTTCTCTTCCTCCTTTATTAGACATTGACTCTATCTTTTTACTATGTTAGAGCATTATATTCAGCTCCTTTCTGTGCCTTGTCTATATATGCTCCTTCTAACTGCTCTTATAAATGAGAAGGTTCATTTGAGTTATCAGTATCTTCTTCCCATGTAGGAATACAAATAGTTCAATATCAACAGCCTTTCTTGTCCACCCCCAATATGGTTCACTTGAGTCCTGAGCTTGGAGATCAAACTTTCTGTTCAGTTCTGGTTGTTTCAATAGGAAAGTTTGAAAATCTCCTGTTTCATTGAAAGTCCATCTTTTCCCCTGAAAGAGGATGTTCAGTTTTGATTCTCAGTTGTAAACCAAGATCTTTTGCCTTCTGGAATAGCATATTCTAAGCCCTATGAGCCCTTAATGTAGATTCTGCCAGATCCTGTGTAATTCTGACTATAGAGCCAGAGTAGTTGAATTGTTTCTGGTGGTTCTTAATATTTTCTCTTTGACTTGGGAATTTTGGAATTTGGCTATAATATTCCTGGAAGTTTTTCTTTTGGAATCTCTTTCAGGGGGTGATTAGTGAATTCTCTCAATTTCTTTTTTAACCTCTGCTTCTAGAATCTCAGTGCAATTTTGTTATATTATTTCTTGAAAAAATGAATTCTGGTTTCTTTTCCTGGTCATGACTTTCAGGTAGCCCAATAATTTTTTTAAAAGTTTTTGCAAGGCAATAGGGTTAAGTGGCATGTCCAAGGCCACACAGCTAGATAATTATTAAGTGTCTGAGGTCAGATTTGAACTCAGGTACTCCTGACTCCAGGGTTGGTGCTCTATCTACTGCACCACCTAGCTGCCCCTAGCCAAATAATTTTTAAATTATCTCTTCTGGATCTGTTTTCAAGGTCGGTTGTTTTTCCAATGAAATATTTCATATTTTCTTCTAATTTTTGGTTTTTTTTGATATAGTTTTATTTCTTCCTGAGTTCTCACAGAATCATCAGCTTCTTTTAGTTCCATTCTGCATTTGAAGGAGTTATTTTTTTTCAGAGAGCTTTTTTTATCTCCTTTTCTAGCTGGCCAATTCTGCTTTTTAAGGCATTCTTCTCCTCATTTGCCTTTTGTGTTGCTTTCTCCATTTGGCCTAAACTGGTTTTTAATATATTATTTTCTAAAGCATTCTTTTTTGTATTTTTTCCCACCATGTTGCTGATTTGATTTTCATTATTTATCTGCATTGTTCTCATTTCTCTTCCCAATTTTTCCTCGACTTCCCTTAATTGCTATTCAAAGTCTTTTTTGAACTCATCTGTAGCTGAAGCCCATTTTCTATTTTCTCTTGGAGGTTTTGGATACAGATGCTTCAATTTTTATCATCTTATGAATATTCCATGGGACTAAAGTAATTTTCTATGGTTAGAGTCTTCTTTTTCTTTTGTTTGCTCATTTCCTCAGCCTATGACTGATTTAGCCCTTCTTCCTCTCCTTGGGGGTTTTTTTTGAACACCCCACTGGGACTTTAATTCCTCCAGGGTCTTATGAGAGGCTTTGACAGCTTTCTTGCTTGTGCTTTGATATATGGATGACTGCAGGCCCTTTCCTCTGCCCTGGAGCTGTGAGGAGAGTCCCTGCTTGGCTATGGTGGTATGGAAGCCCAAACTGCAACCTGGATCTGAGTGTGGGCAAACAGCTGAGTCCTGCCCCAGGGCGAGCAGAGGGACTTCTGTAGTCTCCCCCACCCCCTCACCACCTGTGCACTGCACTCTGGAGGTGCAGGCTGGCTTCCCTGATTCCCACTGCAGGTTCTCACTGCAGGGCTGCTCTGAGGCTGGCACTCGATCTGTACTCACTCTGGTGTGGCAGAGCTCTCTCACCACCCCTTCAAGGTGTTCCCAGTGATCCCAGGGTCAGGAGGTCTGGAAACCACACCCTCTGCCATAGACTCAGGCACTCCTAGGGATTCAGGTACTCAGCAGTGGCTTTTTTCCAACTTGATCCCAGTGAAAAAGATCTTTCCCACAGAACTTCTAAGTTGTCTTAGACTGGGAAATTGTATCACTCAGTCTTTCTGTGGGTTCTGCCCTTCTAAATTTTGGCTAGAGTCATAATTTGATGGCTTTTGGAATTTGGGGGGGGAACGATTTTCCCAACAAATCTTTACAAATGTGTTAGGTTAAACCTCAATTCACTCATTGTTAGTTATGGTAACACAATTTTAAATTCTCACAAAAAAAAGTTATTTGAATCTGTTCTTATACAAAATTTACTAATTATTCATTACATATCAATTTCATGTATATTCCCTTTATTCTCTAGAATTTTGCAACACAGAAAATTATTAAGACCAGTTGCTAAAAATCCCTTTTATATTTATAAGATATTCTTTATACTTCTCTTAAATTCCAAGTCATATTCAAAATAGCCTTACATCATTTGCTTTTCAAAAAGTTTTCAAATTCTTTTTATCTTTATCACTGCAATTCTAACTTCTCAGTGCTCTAACTTATAAGAACTTTCTATCCTCACTGACCAACATTTCTTAATATTAGAACATTTTATGTTCTAGGAATTGGGGATTCCCCACAATCTGAGATATCAAGGTAGGATATACTAATTCTTTACCTTTACTGTTTATCATTACTCACTCACCCCAGATTTTTTGTCAGATACATGAACTATACCCCAAGCATATTTTGAATTGATGTAAAATATTACCTATCCCTTGTTTAGTAATTCTAAAGCTTGATTAAGAGCACATAATGCACAAGTCTGTCCTGACAATAGCTTTGACAGACTCTCAGTTTCTGCCAAAGCCATTTTGTCCCTATCTGGTTTTTTTTTTTTTTTTTAGGTTTTTGCAAGGCAATGGGGTTAAGTGGCTTGCCCAAGGTCACACAGCTAGGTTATTATTAAGTATCTGAGGCCAGATTTGAACTCAGGTACTCCTGACTCCAAGGCCAGTGCTCTATGCACTGCACCACCTAGCTGCCCCATCCCTATCTATTGTAGTATTTCCATTAATTCTTTTTCCTCCTATGACTCTGGAGGAGCCATAAAACATTAGAATTAAAAAAAAAAACCCAACTTTTTTTTCTTTGCAAACCCCTTAATTCAGTTTATGTGTATCTTCAGATTATTTTGTACAAAAGATTAGCACATTATAGAATCAATAATAACATAAAAAAATGAACACATATCTAGCAATTGCTTTCATATCAAACTTTTCATCTTATTGGGTTTATTGCTTTCCAATCAAGTCAATGCCAGATAATGCAAAAGTGTCAGTTTAATGCAGTTTTCAGATTATCCCAACCTCGTTTAAACACATATCTCCATCTGAACTTCTAACTTTCTGTACTTTTTTTTCCTTACATTGATTTTTTTTTTTTTTTTTTTAGTTT
The DNA here is from genome assembly GCF_037893015.1 of Macrotis lagotis. NCBI lineage: Eukaryota > Metazoa > Chordata > Mammalia > Peramelemorphia > Peramelidae > Macrotis > Macrotis lagotis. The sequence continues at coordinate 254,131,779 of NC_133659.1, forward strand.
TTGCAAGGCAATGGGGTTAAGTGGCTTGCCCAAGGCCACACGGCTAGGTAATTATTAAGTGTCTGAGGCCAGATTTGAACTCAGGTACTCCTGACTCCAGGGCCAGTGCTCTATCCACTGCACCACCTAGCCGCTCCCTCTTACATTGATTTTTAAATCACCTCCCAAGACTCCCAAAATCCCAAAATCAATCCATTTACTTATATAATGTCAAACCTGCTCAAATCTTATGTCTACATGCTTTAATCAATTTCCAAACTTAAGAAATGGTTCAAAACCTCCAATTGTCACTATGCCTTAATTTTCTTCCCAGTTCAGAGCCTCTTACTCTTACATTTTCCCTTAATATTCTGTTCCACTATTCTTTTTCATTAACTCTTTTTAACTGTGGTTAATACTCTTGTGAACTAGATCTCCATAGCTTATTTAAAACTTTATTTTGGGGTGGCTAGGTGGCATAGTGGATAGAGCACTGGCCCTGGAGTCAGGAGTACCTGGGTTCAAATCCGGCCTCAGACACTTAATAATTACCTAGCCGTGTGGCCTTGGGCAAGCCACTTAATCCCGTTTGCCTTGCAAAAAAACCCCCCCCTAAAAAAAAAACCACTTTATTTTACAACTGAAAATCCACATACATAATTCTACTTTTCACAATACATTTTCCATTCAAAGGTTTTAATATTTAACACCTCTTGATTTTAACTTATAAAACTTTTGAGAAGGCAAACAGATACTTAAAAAAAAATCTCACATTGGAATAGCCCCTGCTCCCTTCTTCAGATGAATAAACCACATAACTTCTCTCACAAGGAAGCAGATTCAAAAGCTTTCCTGGGGGGCTCTTCTGTTCTCAGATCCCTACTTGTTCCATTATTCTCTGTAATAAATAACATCATCAGAATCTATACTAATAAACTGAAACTATAATGTTACCATATCATTCTAGTAAAAGATTAACTATTTAGTTTCCCTTTTCTGGCATTTCTGTGTAACCAAATTATATACTTTAGAATTAGCCTCACTCTATTTGTCTTTCTGGAATTTACTTCCCCAAAACTTTCTCAAAATAACACTTTTTTTAGGTTTTTGCAAGGCAAACGGGGTTTAGTGGCTTGCCCAAGGCCACACGGCTAGGTAATTATTAAGTGTCTGAGGCCGGATTTGAACCCAGGTACTCCTGACTCCAGGGCCGGTGCTCTATCCACTACGCCACCTAGCTGCCTCGCATAACATTTCTTTCTATGATTTCTTTATTTAACATATTTGGTAATATTCACTGTCTCTTTCCTGTTTCTTTAACTTCAAAATAAGGTCCCTCTTAACACTTATTTTACTGTCTTCATGAAAAGAATGCTCCATTAGAGCATTAGTCCTTTTTCTTAATAAATTCCCTTTTTTGCTTCATTTCCCTCCCAAAGTCAAGAGATAACAAACAAACCAAAAAAACCAGGCAAATGTCCTGGAGAAAAGAAGCAGGGAGGAGAGAAGGAGGGAGAGGAGGAAAAAGCATTCTGGCAACAGAGAATCACAGTGAAGAAGCCGGGAAGAGAAAAATTCAACAGCATTTTAATCATTTTCTGTACTTTTTCCTTTTTCCTTTGAATTTCTTCCCCATTATTAAAGCTAGGCCTTAGAGCTCTCAGCCAGTACTTCAGGACCCTTCTGTCTTGTCCCTACTACCTCTAAACGCTTGAACTTTTTTGGAATCTCTCCCTGTGAATTGTATTGATTGGGAGTATTTCCACCCCTACCCTTTTTTTTTTTTGCTCCCCTCAGATTCAATCTGCAGATTTGATCTGATGTGGGAGCCACAAGGGTCAGTCACCCAGGGCTATATCTGGGCTTGTGTACACAAACTTATGAGCCTGTGGCGCCATCTCTGGGTCTTCTGCTGTGGCGGGCATCTCCCTTGTATTGTTGCCTCCAGAGGTCCTCTGGCTTTCAATTTTGCTCAAGCTGAGTCTCTCTTGGGGAGTCTTCCCTCACTCCTCAAAGGATTGACTGGGCACTAAATCACAAGTTGCCGACAATAACCAGCATGGTGACCACTTGTGTTTGTGTCCAGGAGAGTCCTAAGGAGGGAGTTAATTTCCTAGCCCATACACCAAACTGTGTGGGATAAAAATCCACTTTAAAAATATAGAGATTGGGGGCGGCTAGGTGGCGCAGTGGATAGAGCACTGACCCTGGAGTCAGGAGTACCTGAGTTCAAATCTGGTCTCAGACACTTAATAATTACCTAGCTGTGTGGCCTTGGGCAAGCCACTTAACCCCATTGCCTTGCAAAAACTTTTTAAAAAATTATTGGGCTACCTGAAAGTCATGACCAGGAAAAGAAACCAGAATTCATTTTTTCAAGAAATAATATAACAAAATTGCACTGAGATTCTAGAAGCAGAGGTTAAAAGAGAAATTGAGAGAATTTGCTAATCACCCCCTGAAAGAGATCCCAAAAGAAAAACTTCCAGGAATATTATAGCCAAATTCCAAAATTCCCAAGTCAAAGAGAAAATATTAAGAACCACCAGAAACAATTCAACTACTGTGGCTCTATAGTCAGAATTACACAAGATCTGGCAGAATCTACATTAAGGGCTCATAGGGCTTGGAATATGCTATTCCAGAAGGCAAAAGATCTTGGTTTACAACTGAGAATCAAAACTGAACATCCTCTTTCAGGGGAAAAGATGGACTTTTTTTCCTTTTTTTTTTAGGGTTTTTTTTTTTTTTGCAAGGCAAATGGGGTTAAGTGGCTTGCCCAAGGCCACGCAGCTAGGTAATTATTAAGTGTCTGAGACCGGATTTGAACCCAGGTACTCCTGACTCCAAGGCCGGTGCTTTATCTACTACGCCACCTAGCTGCCCCCAAAAGTTGGACTTTCAACGAAACAAGAGACTTTCAAACTTTCCTATTGAAACAACCAGAACTGAACAGAAAGTTTGATCTCCAAGCTCAGGACTCAAGTGAACCATATTGGGGGTGGACAAGAAGGACTGTTGATATTGAACTATTTGTATTCCTACATGGGAAGAAGATACTGATAACACAAATGAACCTTCTCATTTATAAGAGCAGTTAGAAGGAGCATATATAGACAAGGCACAGAAAGGAGCTGAATATAATGCTCTAATATAGTAAAAAGATAGAGTCAATGGCTAATAAAGGAGGAAGAGAAAGAAGGAGAAGAAGGGGCTAAGATATTTCACATAAGAATCAAGAAACAGCTTTTTCAATGGAGTAAAAAGAAGGAAGGCAAGGGGGAATGAATGAGCCTTCATTCTCATCAGAAATAGCTCAGAGGGGCGGCTAGGTGGCGTAGTGGATAAAGCACCGGCCTTGGAGTCAGGAGTACCTGGGTTCAAATCCGGCCTCAGACGCTTAATAATTACCTAGCTGTGTGGCCTTGAGTAAACCACTTGACCCCATTGCCTTGAAAAATCTAAAAAAAAAAAAATCTAAAAATATAGAGACTTCTCTGAGCAAAAAAGTTTACTTTGGCTTTTCTTGAGAAAAGGGCACACTCCAAGTCTCACAAATGTAGCCCCAAATTGACTGTGAGGCAAGATTATATGGCCTAACATGCTCCCCTTCTCCTCCCTTTCCTCCTTCTCTGTTGAATCATTGGTTAGTCCTCAGAGTTAATTTTTTTTTTTTTTGTGAAAATCTACCCCAGCAACAAAGAAAAGAACGAAAGGTTTTCATAAAATATTACCTCACCATCCAGATGGTAAGAATAACCTTCAGGATTATAACTTTCTTATTGAAGTAATGTAACTTGTCTTGGAACACAAGGTCTAGCTAGGAATCATCTACTATCCTCCCATTCAGTACTCATCATCAAAGAAGAGGAGGCTTATGAGCTTCTTTGGAATGCAAGGGTTTTTTTCATATTTTTTATTTTTCTTTAATTTATTTACATATTACTAAAATATTCTTGTTTAAGAGTAAACATCGGGGGTGGCTAGGTGGCGCAGTGGATAGAGCAATGGCCCTGGAGTCAGGAGTACCTGAGTTCAAATCCAACCTCAGACATTTAATAATTACTTAGCTGTGTGGCCTGGGGCAAGCCACTTAACCCCATTGCCTTGAAAAAAAATCTAAAAAAAAAAAAGAGTAAACATAATACTCCTCTCTCACAAAAGTATCAAACCTAATGAGAAATAAAGTAAAAGAAAGAGAAAAAAATGTGTTTCAGTCTATGTTCTGACACCATCAGCTCTGTCTCAGGAATGCAAGGTTTTTCTCATGGTAAAAAGTCTACTGACCTTCTAGTAGTCAGTAAAAGTCTTATCAAAAGGAGCCACCCATTTGGAATACCAGGGGCTTTCTTCTAGAAATAGTTTAAGAATAATAGTTTGTTCTTTCTTTAATATTCCTTAACCCTGAGAGGAATTCAGTAGGAATATCAACCCCAAGAAGGATTTATTGGGAATATTCCTCTCATCATCAACACAATTTGTAGCAATTTCTTCTTTGCTTAAACTTTTACTGTCTTCCTTAAAAAAAAATCACTCTCTTATCTTGCTGCCTCCCTAAAGAACTCTGTGAATTAGCTGTAATTTTTGAAATAAAATGGATTTTTTTAACCCTCCTAAGTCAAAGAGCCTTATGATTTCTTTTTTTTTTTTAGTTTTTTTTTTTGCAAGGCAAATGGAGTTAAGTGGCTTGCCCCAGGCCACACAGCTAGGTAATGATTAAGTGTCTGATACTAGATTTGAACCCAAGTACTCCTGACTCCAAGGTCGGTGCTTTATCCACTAGGGCACCTAGCCACCCCGTGATTTCTTTATAGATAAATGAACCCCCACCCCGAGCAATTCTCACTGCTGTGGCACTGACTATCCTCCCATCCTGGAACATCCCTTTTCACAGTGGCCTCTTAGAATTTATTGTTTCCTTCAGATTTCTGCTTAAGCGTCACCATCTCCATAGCCTCTCCTGATTATTAACAGCTGCCTGTACTTTCCTCAATAAAATAATGTGTATATCTTAGAGATGGATACGTTGTTACCCCTCATAAAATATAAGTTTTGTTTTTCTATCTAAGCACAACGCTCATTGCCTGACCAGAAACAGGGGCTTCCTAGAGACTTGTGGACTGACTGCCTGAGAATTTGTTTCTAATTCCAGCCTGACCATTTAATTGTGACCTTGGACAAGTAACATCATTGGGCCTCAGTTTTCTGATTTGCAAAATGAGAAGGATCTCCATTTCCCTCTCTCTCCTCCTTTTAAGAATACTACAAAAACATTTAAAAACTTAGTCTTAAATCTTTGTTGTAATCTGAATGAGAAACACTTATCAATCTTTCTCTACTAATTCCTGAGCAGCATCTTGCTCTTCTCTCAGATCATTCCAGAGAGGAATCTTCTCTTGAAGTAATTAGGGCAATCAACAAAAGATCAATCTACCAAAGAGTAATAACCTCCTTAGAGGAAGCTAGGTGATACTATGGTTAAAGTGCTGAACCTGGAGTCAGGGAGATCTGAGTTCAAATGTGGCCTCAGATACTAATAGCTTGACCTTGGGCAAGAAACTTAACTCTATTTACCTCAGTTCCTCAGCTGTAAAATGAACCATAGTAATTAAATAGCAAGTCAATCTAGTATCTTTGCCAAGAAAACCCTAAATGGGGTCAGAAAGTGTCTGGTAGGACTGAAACAAGTGAATAACTGAAAGCTCTTTTCCAAAGCCCTTGAATGAATTAGAGTAAGAATCCACAGAATAGAATGAAGAAGTCAGAGTTGGGGGGGGGGCAGAGCAGGGAACCCTTGAGGAGAGTAATCCTGGTAGAAATGGGTAGTTTTTATTTCACTTTATAGAAAATCTGGTAACAATTAATTTCTTTAAGGAAGCATTGTTTTTTCCCCAGTATATAAATGTTTTATTTGTTTTCCAATTATATACAATGGTAGTTTCTACCAGTCAGTTTTTTGAAAGGTTTTGAATTTTACAATTTTTTTCTTCCTCCCTCCCTCCCCTTCACCCCAACAGAAGGCAATTTGATATAGTCTTTACATTTCCTTTAAGGAAGCATTGTTAAGGGAATTTTAAACTAAATTCCCTGGGTACTTGCTTAATCTTGACTGTGAAATAATTCTTATTTAAGAATATTATTAAAAAACTCAAAATGATATGCAACTCAGAACTGATGCTGAGCAGAACCAGAGAGGAGCAGAGCTGGAAAAACATTGTACACCCTAACAGCAACATGGAGGTGATGATCAACCTTGATGGACTTGCTCATTCCATCAGTGCAACAATCAGGGACAATTTTGGGCTATCTGCAATGGAGAATATCATCTGTATCCAGAGAAACAATTGTGGAATTTGAACAAAGAACAAAGACTATTACCTTCAATTTAGAAAAAACCTGTTATTATTTAATTTTGATATCTCTTATACTTTATTTTTCTTCCTTAAGGATATGATTTCTCTCTCATCACATTTAACTTACATCAATGTATACCATAGAAACAATATAAAGACTAACAAATTGCCTTCTGTGGGAGGTGAGGGGAGGGAAGCAAGAAAAGGGGGAAAAATTATAAAACTCGAAATAAATAAAATCTTTCTTAAAAAAAGAATAGAAAAAATGACATGCAAGTCACATAATAATGTTATAAAGAAAAACAACTTTGAAAGACTTGAGAACTCCATTTGGTCCAATAATAATAATAATAATAATAATAATAATAATAATAATAATAATACTTAGTATTTATTTAGAATTTTAAGATTTTCAAAATACTTTGCAAATAAATATCTCATTTAGTCCTCACTATTACTCTGGGAGGTAGGTATTATTAGTATCCCCATTGAACATATAGGAAAATGAGATGGACAGAGGTTAAAATGACTTACCCAAGGTCGCACTGCTGAGATTTTGTTTAAACCCAAGTCTTTCTGACTCCTGATCCAATGTTCTATCCACCATATAGTGGCCTTTGACCAACTAGGATCCTCTACAGGTACATGAAGCCTTTATTAAGTGCTTGCTATATGCCAGGCACTTCCAAGAGTGACTATAAAGCCCCATTACTCACCTATTGACAGAGAAGAGTTGGTCTTGTGGGAAAAAATGTTTTAGTATATTATTTGTGAAAAAAAAAATTATTCTGTTTAACTCTAACATGTGGGGTGGCTAGGTGGTACAGGGTACCGGGGTGCAAAAACCTAAAAAAATAAAAAATAAATCTAATGTGATTTTTTTTTTTGCAAGGGAGTGGGGATTAAATGACTTGTTCAAGATCACACTTGTCTGAGGCCGGATTTGAACTCAGATACTCCTGACTCCAGGGCCCAGGGCCAGTGCTCTATCCACTGTGCCACCTAGCCACTCCTAATATGTGATTTTTTAAAAAAAATTATTTTTCAGGGTGGCTAGGTGGTACAGTGGATAGAGCACTGGCCCTGGACCCTGGAGTCAGGAGTACCTGAGTTTAAATCTGGCCTCAGACACTTAATAATTACCTAGCTGTATGGCCTTGGGTAAACCACTTAATCCCACTGCCTTGCAAAAAAAACCCTAAAAAAATTATTTTTCCAATTATATGTTATGAAAATTTTTCAACATTCATCTACTTGTGTGAGAGAATGTGAAGGGTGATTGTTAGTTTACATTACAAAGACTGGGGTCTGCCTGTGGGCAGGTATGTGAGTTAAAACAAAAGACTTAACCTCAACTTGATCAAAATCTGAGATTACATCTAGTCTGCCCCATCTAGTCCTGGGGTTAACTTGGGATCTGTATCCTTCTTCTTTGTACATGCTCAAGGAGATTACTTTTCCCTCCCCTGTATTTATTAGTATAACCAGCAGGGTGGGGAAAACATTTGGGATGGATTGTGACTCCAGTCAATGATTGGCATGAAGGGGGAGGTACAAAGCTTTTCAAAGTGTATATAATACCTAGCAGTTCCAGATTTTGGTGTCCCTCTCAACTTGAGAGAGGTATAGATTTTTTTTTTAAGATGTCTTAATTAAAAAAAAATTTTAATCACTCTGGATTAAGTATTCATGAACCATTTATAATAACTTGAATATTTGTTATACTTTTTTCTACCACCCTCCCTTCCCATTCCCCTCCCCTCAGCAAGTGAACAGTCTAGTAAAAGTTGTGTTTAACATGTTTACATATTAGTTATTTTGCATATGAAGAATTAGGACTAAGGGAAAAGAAAGAAAATCAAAGTATAGGAAGGAAAAACATGAGAATTTTTTTTAAAAAAGTGAACATAGTATCCCTTCAGATTCTGTGACTTATTTGTTTTTTGTTTATCTTTTGTTTTCCTCTGGATAAGGATGGTGTTGTACATAATAGTCTCCCAGGATTTTCCTAGATCTCTGAACTACTAAGAGGAACTGCATCAATTATCCAACTCAATGTAATTAAAGTTGTCTTGTTCCCAGAATGTCACCTGGCCCCATTATGGTATTTTGATTTTCCCACATCCTGGATCTACCCAAAGAATTTTTGTTTTATGTTACCATACCCAGAACTTAATGGGTCCACTCACGTTTATACTTTGATCTCTCTCAAATTTCATGAAATGTTTACATTTACTCATATCTATTATCAATGATCATGAAACTTAAGGTGAAAAACAGGTTTATTATGAGAGAAATGAATATGCAATGGAACCTAAAGGTTCCCAGTCTTACATTTTTATAATAAGCAAGACAAAAGGAGGAGAGGGATACCAAGAAACAGTGTGACATGGAAGGGGGAACATGTGCAAAGTTGGGAAAAAACCAAGACCACTCCCCACAGAGAACTGTTAGACTATGAGGATTGGAGGATCTGTTTATCTGCAAAGGGGTCCAAGTTATTTTCCAAGCCTAATACAGACTAGTTGGTGCCTCAAACACACCAAGGGTCTAGCTTGGGTACAACAGCAAATCATGTCAACTTTGGAGAACCTTCATCCTTGCATATTCAGGGTCTCCCACATGCTCTGGATTCAGTGCTTCTGGAAAATGTGGCAACTCAAAAAAACAAGTTCAGACCCTTAACACTAACTCAAACTACCTTGAGTTCAAGTTGCCCTCTTGGCAACTTTGCTTAACTGTGTACTTGTGGGTTTTTGTGTGGGTATCCTTGTTTAAATCCTATGTAATGTAAATCTTCAGAGCCTAGACAGAGAGAGCCACATTTCCTTGCCCTCCCCTACTAAATCTAATACATTTCTTTCTAAAGCTGGTTTTGGGGTTTGTTATTACAAACAATCTGAAGATGTAAAATAAGACAGATTTTCTGACTCTTTGGATCAGTTAATGTGTTTTTTGCTCAACTAAGCATTTTTGATACAAGGACTTGGTTCTTTTTTTCTTTTTCCCAATGAGTAGGGAGTAGGAATTAAAGCATCCAGAAGAGAATAGGAGGAGGGGGAAGGAATAGGGATTGGATAGGAAAAAAGGAAAGGAAAAAAAGGGCTATTGTGATATCTTTTATAAAAATGCAGAAAATAGAATGAAAGACAGAAACAGACAATGAGGACAAATTTGAAAGCTATTGGTTGAATTTGTATAATTAAAAAGAAAAAGCAAACTATACATTATAGAGATGTATAATCATATTTTTCTTTTCTACTATGTATATATAAATATCTATTTTATATAGTATCATAAATACTTTATGAAGGTTAATAATATTAATGAAAATTTTAAAATAATGTTGAGAGATATGACTAAAGTAATGTCTATCAATTTGGTTATTTCTCCTTTAAGCAGATCACTGCTGTAATTCAGAATAATGATAAATTTTTTTTTTTAGGTTTTTGCAAGGCAAATGGGGTTAAGTGTCTTGCCCAAGGCCACACAGTTAGGCAATTATTAAGTGTCTGAGACCAGATTTGAACCCAGGTACTCCTGACTCCAGGGCCGGTGCTTTATCCACGATGCCACCTAGCCACCCCCTTGAATAATGATAAATTAATAAGAATTGTTCCTTGCAGGTTTCTGTCTACAACACAGAAAATACTATGAATATTTTTTATTAAAATGCTGAAGGAGAAATATTTGTTTAGTCTTTCCTATAATATTAAAAAACTATCATCTGTGCTTGTCTGACATTTTCCAAGTGCCTCTGACTCCCTCTCCATTGTTCAGTTTAATTCTTCTCAAATGTAAGTTTACCAAGATAATAGAAAGCAACCTCAGCTCATTGCTTCTATCCCTCCTCCACTTTTCTGCCCCTTAGTATTCCAAGGTGGATACCTGACTCTAGTAACACCCAGATGGGATACTCCTTGACCTCCTGACTCCTCCTTGCACAGGACATGGGTTAGACTCCTCATAAAAGTTTGACTGATCCCCTCCTCTGGGATGGATCTACATGGGTCTAAACCCAGGCACATATCTTGTCATTGTTTCCTTTCATTTCCTCTTTTCCCTTAAATGTATTTACCATTAGCTTTTGGGAACTAGCAGTAACCTGTGGACTGTTGTGCAACTTTTGAATTAAAATCTAAGCTTTTCTTACCTCCCTGAGTCAGATTAGTGAGCTTTTCTTCCAAATGAACTTGATCTTTTAGCCCCCCTTTCCTTGGGGGCATTTCTAGTCTTCATTTTGGCAACCAGGAAGGAATTACAACTCTGACCCTGGACTCATTGGGATTTCCAGAAGGTGAGAAATCTGTCTATTCCAAATCAGACCAGAATTAGACTTAGAGCTAGTCTTCTCAAATTTCCCTTCTGTGCCCTCAGGCATTTGTGGGAGAAGTGATACACAGTCTGAATTTTGTGGGGGTGATTAGTTATAGCAAATGGGATATCATTCTTTTGCTTAATCACTCCAAATTTCCCTTCGTTGGGATCCCCTATTTTCTGGGCAGAAGTGTTTTTTGATGGCTTTGTTTTTTCTGTGGTGCAGAACATATGCAGGGGTTTAGCTCTCAGTCAAACTTAAATGATTCCCCTTATGCTATCAGCAAGAAGGCTTATTTTAACTCCCAATCAGAACTCACAAAGCCCCATCTTTCAGGCCATAGGTTTATTAGTGTAAAGGTCTAGTTATGTATTTATTCATATATTGGTCTTAGGAAGAGCACTTTGTTAGAATTTAACACCACATGGGAAAAGTTAACTAATGACTAGAGTTTGAACTATGTGGACTCCAGTCATTCCATCTAAGGGCTGCAATCTAAAGGGTAGAGTGGCCCCTAGGGAGGTTAGCAGAATCCTCCTCTCCTCCTTCCCTCCACCCCATGCCTGGTGAATAATGACAAAAAGGCTTTCTTATATTTCTTAAAAAATCTGGGGTTTTACCAACTTCATTTTCTTTTTTAATTCTTTCACCTGCTTTCAACAGGTATAGTATTTGTATATAATATTTTCTCTGACTTGATTTGGCCAAATCTGTTCAGTCTTTCATAGGCCTCATTTGCTTCTATGATTTTTTTCCAGCTATAAAATAGGAGATAAATTGTAATTTTTCTCTTAGAATTTTCAATCTAGGCATCAAATGTTATATCAATCCAATGATTGTAGTTTTGAGGAAAGTTTTGTTTTTCCCATTTCTAGCTTTAGGGATGGGTAAAACACTCATGGCCCAATTATTTCTAAAACCTTGCTCTCTCTCAGATGTCTCTCTTTACATGCTATATTGAAACTCAGAAGTTTGTTTTAAGAAAATGGGTCTCAGGGCAGCTAGGTGGTACAGTGGAGACAGGAGGACCTAAGTTCAAATCTGGCCTCAGACACTTAATATTTGCCTAGTTGTGTGACCTTGGGCAAGTCACTTAGCCCCATTGCCTTACATAAATAAACTTTTTTAAAAAAGAAAGAAAATGTGCCTCAGATGGCAGAGAGAAAACAGACATTGTCCCAAGGTCTCCTGGCTTTCACTCAGAACTGATATGAATCAAGCCTCTTAAGAGAATTTGGATCCACAAAACCCAGAAGAAAAAAACCCTAGGAGAACATCTACCAACAGGTCTGTCTCAGTGGAATGTGCGTGAGTGCCCCCCCCTCCCTTGCCTAGGCTCAGTGTGGGCAGCAGAACACCCTCAGTACTAAGTGAGGATTAAGAAGATTAACTATCAAGCCCAGGGGACCAGCCCACATTATTCAAAGAAAATATAATTGAACGAGTGCAAAAATAAAATAATTCTCTCAAAACCACAATTGGACAAATGGAAAACCCCTTCAAAAATAGAATTGACCATTTGGAAAAAGAGTTGCAAAAGGTAAATGAAGAAAACTCTTCTCTAAAAAAAATGGAATCTGTGGAAACTAATGACATCATGAGACAACAAGAATCTGTTAAGCAAAATCAAAAAAATCAAAAAAAGAAGAAAATATAAAAACATAAAATACCAAAAACAACTGATCTAGAGAATAGATTCAGGAGAGACAACTTAATAATCATTAAGTTTTCTGAAAATATTGAGGATAAAATAAAGCCTGGATGGATATCTCAGGACGTAGTAAAGGAAAAGTGCCCTGCTATCATGAAACCAGAGGGCAAAATTGTTATTGAAAGAATACATCGATCCTCTCCTGAAAGGGATCCCCAAAGAAAACACCAAGGAATATTGTGGCCAAACTCCAGAACTATCAGATAAAAGAGAAAATCCTGCAACCAACCAGAAAGAAACAATTTAGATACCAAGGAGCCACAGTAAGGATTACACAGGACCTGGCTGCATCAATATTAAAGGATCGAAGGGCCAGAATACAATATTCTGAAGAGCAAGGGAGCTTGGAATGTAGCCAAGAATTCACTATCTGGCAAAAACTGAGCTTTCTCTCCTGGGGGAAAAGACAGACATTTAACAAAATAGGAGACTTCCCACTTTCCCTGATGAAAAGACCACAGTTAAACTGAAAATTTGGACTTCAAATAGGAGACTCAAGAGATACATGAAAAAGTAAAAAAGGGAAAAGAAAAAAAATTGCTATCCAATAAGTTGAAACTGGCTATATCCCCACCTGGGAGAAAGATTCTCATAACTCTTGAGAATTGTAACTCTATTAGAGAGAATATACTTAGCCAGAAGTAACGGACACTCTTTATTTGTCTGTGATTCTAATAGAATGATTTACAAACAATATTGCCTTTAAAGAGAGGGGACAGTAAAGACATGGGAGGATGGAAGATACTGAATGCAGTAAATCACATTACATGAAGAGGTACAAAGGACCTATTACAATAGAGGGGAAAATGGGAGGAGGTGAGAACTGTCAATCTTACTCTTATCAGCTTTGGCTCAAAGAAGGATTAACATACACACTCAGTTAAGAAGCTTATTTTACCTTTCAAGTATTAAAAGGGGAAGGGGGGGGGGGAGGAAAACAAGAACCAGAAGATGGAAGAGAAGGAAGAAGGGGCAAAGGGAAAGGGGAAGAAAAAGGAGGGGGGTTGGATATAAGAGGGCAAACACACCAAAAGAGGTGGTTTTCAGAAGCAAAATACTGCAGAATATGGATAAGGTGAAAAAAGAGGAAAAATACAGAGGGAAGCTAGCATGGAGTCCATAAAGAATTAGCAATTATAAATTTTGATTGTGAATGGCATGAACTTTCCCATAAAATGTAAGCAAATAGTAGAGTGTATTAAAAACCAAAAATCCTACAATATGCTGCTTACAAGAAACTCATTTGAAACAGAGAGATACATATAGAATAAAGGAGAAGAATGTATTTTGCTTCAGCTGAAGTGAAAAAGGCAGGAGTAGCAATCCTTATCTCAGACAAAACAGCTACAAAAATAGATCTCATTAAAAGAGATAAGAAAGGTGCCTCCTAAAAGGCAGCACAGACAATGAAGCAATTTCAATACTAAATATGTATGCACCAAGTGGTATAGCATTCAGATTCTTAGAGGAGAAGCTAAATGAGTTACAGGAAGACATAGACAGCAAAACTCTACTGGTGGGAGAACTCAACTTTGCTTTCTCAGATTTAGATAAATCTAACCATAAAATAAAAAAGAAGGAGGTCAAGGAGGTAAATAGAATGTTAGAAAACCTGGACATGAAAGACCTTTGGAGAAAAATGATTGGGGATATAAAGGACTATACTTTTTTCCTGCAGTACATGACACTTACATAAAAATTGACCATGTACTAGGGCATAAAGAACCTCATAATCAAATGCAGAAAGGCAGAAATAGTGAATACTTTCTTCTCAGATCCTAATGCAATAAAAATCATGTACAATAATGGGCCATGGAGAGATAGATCTAAAACTAATTGGAAACTAAATATCTTCATTTTAAAGAATGAGTGGATCAAATAACAATTATAGATAGAATTAATGATTTCATCCTAGATAATGACAATAACTAGACAACATACCAAAATTTATGGGATACAGTCAAGGCAGTTATTAGGGCATATATTATATCTTTAAATGCTTACATGAATAAAATAAAGAGGAAATTGATGAATTAAGCATGCAACTAAAAAAATTAGAGAAAGAACAAATTAAACCCCCCCAATTAAATACCAAGTTAGACATTCTAAAAATTAAAGGAGAAATAAAATCAAAAGCAATAAAAATATTGAACTAATAAATAAAACCAAGAGTTGGTTCTATGAAGAAACCAATAAAATTGATGAACTTTTGGTAAATTTGATTAAAAAAAGAAAGAAGAAAATCAAATTACTAGTATCATAATTGAAAAAAGGTGAACTCCTCACCAATGGGGAGGAAATTAAAGTAATAATGCAGAACTATTTTGCCCAACTGTAGGCCAATAAATTTGATAATTTAAGTGAAATGGATGAATATTTACAAAAATATAAGTTGCCCAGATTAAATGAAGAGGAAATTAAATATGTAAATAACCCTATCTCAGAAAAAGAAATTCAACAAGCCATCATTAAACTCCCTAAGAAAAAAATATCTCTAGGGCCAGAAGTATTCACAAGTGAATTCTATTAAACATTTAAGGAACAATTGGTTCCAATTCTATATAAACTCTTTGGAAAAAAAACAGGTGAAGATAGAACTCTGCCTAACTCCTTCTATGAAACAAATATAGTGCTGTTACCTAACCAGGAAGAGTCAACAGAGAAAGAAAATTATAGACCAATTTCCCTAATGAATATGGATACAAAAATCTTAAATAAAATCTTAGCAAAGCAAGTATAGCAAATTATCATCAGGATAAACCAAGCAAAAAACACTAGAGAACACAGGAATAAATAGATTATTCTTAGAATGATAAGCAGTATTATCTGAAACCATCAACAAGCATTATATACAATGGGGATAAGCTAGAGGCATTTCTAATAAGATCGGGGTGAAACAAGGATTCCCCTTGTCACCACTACTATTCAATATTGTATTAGAAATGTTAGCTTCACATGGAAGGATTTACATGAACTGATATCGAGCAACATGGGGGTGATTTTCAATCTTGATGGACTTGCTCATTCCATCAGTGCAACAATCAGGGATAATTTTGGGCTATCTGCGATGGAGAATACCATCTATATCCAGAGAAAGAATTGTGGAGAGGGGCAGAGCCAAGATGGCGACATGAAGGGATTGAGTCTTAGGAGCTCTCTGATAAGAACTCATAAACTAAGGACTCTAACTAAACTTTCAAGAGACAGAACCCACAAAGGGACCCAGTGAGGCAGTTCTCCTACTCAAGGTAACCTGGAAAAGAGCAGAAAGGCTCTGCTCCCCGGGGCGGAGGGGCGGCCCACCAGAGGGGTGGCCCGCCAGAGCCAAAGAACTTCACCCTCCCGGAGGAAGCCCCAGGGCGCTGGGAGCCTCAGCTCACAGCAGCGGGGGAGTCGCCTGAGCTGCACCCCAGGGGAGCACTGGCACAAAGTGGGGGAACAGCGGGGGACCTCTGCCAGAGCGAGCATGTGGAGCCCAGCCCTCAGGGCACACAGCCAGCAGCCTGGTCTTTCGACAGCCTAGACCCGGAAACAGAAGCAGGTGGAGCCCTTAAGCAGGAGCCCCCAGGGCATGAGCCCATTGAGCTGAGGGAGGGGAGTGAAGAGAGAGACTGCAGAGCTCTGTCCTCTGCCCCTGGAACAGGACTCTGGGGCTCTGACCACATTCAGATCCTGATCGCAGTCTAGGCCCCCCCATAGGACAGCAGGCCCCCCCCACCTCAGCCCCGTGGCAGAGGGGGGTGCTTATGGTCATTCACAGACCAGGAGGGAGGACAGAGCCTCACACACTGAGATCCTTGTGGGGGTATCCCAAAAGCTCAGGATGCTAGCACCCCAAAACCAGGCTCAGTCTGGGAAAATGAGTAAGCAGAGAAAAAAGAGGAACGCCATTGAGAAATACTTTGCCTGTGTGGCCAAGAAGGATCAAAACACTCAATCTGAATATGAGGAGGTACAAGCTCCTGCATCTAAAGACTCCAAGAAAAACAGAAATTGGGCTCAGGTCATGACAGAGCTCAAAAAAAGACTTTGAAAATCAAGTGAGGGAGATAGAGGAAAAATTGGGAAAAGAAATGAGAGAGATGCAGGAAAAACATGAAAATGAAGCCAGCAGCTTAGTCAAGGAGATCCAAAAAAATGCTGAAGAAAATATGTTAAAAACTAGCAAAGGTCAAATGGATAAAACAGTTCAAAAAGTTATTGAGGATAAGAATGCTTTAAAAAGCATAATTGGCCAGATGGAAAAGGAGATAAGAAAGCTCTCTGAGGAAAACAAATCCTTCAGACAAAGAATAGAACTCAGGGAGATTGCTGATTTTACGAGAAATCAGGACTCAATAGTTCAAAACCAAAAGAATGAAAAATTAGAAGAAAATGTGAAACATCTCATTGAAAAAAACAACTGATATGGAAAACAGATTTAGGAAAGATAATATAAAAATTATTGGAATACCTGAAAGTCATGACCAGGAAAAGAGCCTTGACATCATTTTCAAAGAATTATTACAGGAAAATTGCCCTGATATCCTAGAAGCAGAGGGCAAAATAGAAATGGAGAGAATCCACCAATCTCCCTGAGAAAGAAATCCAAAAAAAAAAAAACAACCCCCAGGAATATTATAGCCAAGTTCCAGAACTCCCAAGTCAAAGAGAAAATATTACAAGCAGCTAGAAGGACACAATTCAAATATCATGGAGCTGCAGTCAGGATCACACAGGACTTAGCAGCAACTACATTAAAAGCTTGTAGGGCTTGGAATATAATATTCTGGGAGGCAAAATAGCTTAGAATGCAACTTAGAATGCAACTACCCAGCAAAACTGAACTTCCTCTTCCAGGGAAAAAGTTGGACTTTCAATGAACCAGAGGAATTTCAAATGTTCCTGTTGGAATGGCCAGAGCTGAACAGAAGGTTTGATCTTCAAATACAGGACTCAAATGAAGCATAGAGAGTGGAGGAGAAGAGGAAAATATGAGGGACTTAATGATGATGAACTGCATGTATTCCTGTATAGAAAATTATACTGATAATACTCATATGAACCTTCTCATTTAATAGAGCAAGTAGAAGGATCTCTTATAGATGAAGCACAGGAGAAAACTGAATTTGAAGATATATGGTGGTGTAAAAATGGAGTCAATAGATAAAAGGAAATGTAATGGGAGAAAGAAAAAGGAGAGGAGGAATAGCCCAAGATATTTCATATAATAAGATTTTTTTTTTAGATTTTTGAAGGCAATGGGGTTAAGTGGATTGCCCAAGGCCACATGGCCAGGTAATTATTAAGTGTCTGAAGTCGGATTTGAACCCAGGTACTCCTGACTCCAGGGCTGGTGCTCTATCCACTGTGCCACCTAGCCGCCCCTCATTGTGCCACCTAGCTGCCCTCACTGCGCCACCTAGCCGCCCCAAGATTTTTCTTTATTACAATGAGCTATTGCAATGATATGGAAAGGGGGAAGATGAGGACTCTCATTAGAAGTGGTTAGGAGAGGAAACAGCATATATATATATATATATATATATATATATATATATATATATATATATATTCAATGGGGCATAGACATCTGTAGTAAGAAGGAGAGAAGGGGGACAGGGGGAAGGGGGGGGAATGTGAGTGCTGGAAAAGAGGATGGACCATGGGGGGAGAGTGGTCAGATAAAACACATCTTCTTTTTTACTTCTTGTAAGGGGCTAGGATTGGATAGCCTGTCCGGGCCCATAGGGTTGGGTGGATGTTGGGTAAGGGGTGGTATGTGGGCTTGGGGCCTCTTGGCCCTAGGGCTGGGGATCTGTGTGCTGCGCCACTCAACTACCCTAAAGCAGAGACAGAGTGAAAGGAGAGAGAAGATATAGTTCATGGTAGTAGAGAAGTATGAATGGAAGGAGCTGTGATCAGCAATGGCAACAATGGAAAAATATGGAAGTAACTTTTGTGATAGACTTATCCTAAAGAATATCATCCACCTGTGACAGAGCTGGTGGTGTTGGAACACAGACTGAAGTGCATTTTTTATTATTATTATTATTGTTGTTTTCTGGGGGGTGTTGCAGGGCAAATGGGACTGGGTGGCCTGCCTGGGACTGCACAGCTGGGTGATTGTTGGGTGTCTGAGGCCAGATTTGGACCTGGTTGCTCCTGGCTCAAGGGCCAGTGATCTGTCTTGCCACCCAGTCGCCCCTACTATTATTATTAGTAGTACTATTTTATTTTATTTTGGGTCTTTTTTTTTTTTTTTTTTTTTTTGGTTTTTGTAGGGCAATGGGGTTGGGGTGGCTTGCATGGGGTCACACAGCCCGGTGATTGTTGGGTGTCTGGGGTTGGATTTGGGCTCGGGTGCTCCTGGCTCCAGGGCTGGTGTTCCATCCACTGTACCACCTGGCCATACCTACAATTATTATTATTATTATTTTTTTTAAATTTAATTTTAATTTTTTCTCTCCCCTTTACTTTATTGCTTATGTAGGTCTATATTTTCTTGGGGGGAGGGGGTATTATGTTTACTCTTAAACAAGAATATTTTAGTAATATATATATATAAAAAACATTATTTGTACAAAATAAGAATAAATAATAGTCTTTGGTTTTTGTTTAAACTCCACAATTCTTTCTCAGGATACAGATGGCATTCTCTGGGTCTGATTATTTCTTTTTTTTTTTTAATTTTTATTAAAGATATTATTTGAGTTTTACAATTTTCCCCCTTATCTTCCCCCCCCCCCCCACAGAAAGCACTCTGTTAGTCTTTACTTTGTTTCCATGTTGTACCTTGATCCAAATTGGGTGTGATGAGAGAGAAATCATATCCTTTAAGAAGAGAAGAAAAGTCTAGGGGGTCTGATTATTTCTTAAGAAGACAGTCATTTTTTTTTTCCAGGAACTGATTTCTTTCCAACTAACCTGGATTGGACAGACTGCATACACTAGTTCAATTGCCAAATGACCCAATCTTTATTGGGATCATGGAGTATGATTTTTATTCCCTATATTTTCCAGCATTGCTATTTTTTCAAGTCTCTCCCTGGGCTTCCTGGCCTTTCCCCTTATTGACCCCTATTGTCCTCTGTTAATTGACCCTCTTTAGTTTGTTTGTTTATTCTTTTTCTGAGGTTTGTTTCTTCCTGGCTACAAGTATATCTCTAATGTTGGCACCAAGGTCAACTTTTGTGTGCTTCTGTTCCAGACAAGTTCCTCCTGCCACCCATGTTCCTCCTGAGTGGGTTAAGTGGAGGTCTTTCAGTCTGAAGAAAAGAACTATCAGTCCCTTCAAAATAGGTCAAATGGGGAGGTGAGTTTCTAAGGACCCCCCTGAGAGCAGATGTTAGGTATCATCACTGCAGCTGTCATAACCACAACCACCCCCCCCCCCCCACGCTATTGCAAGACTTTAGCCAATCATTTGAGAGGTCAACAGAAATTAGGAAGCTTGTGGTTTTTGTCTATAAAGCTTGGCTGCTAAGGCTTGTCAGGTGGCCTCCACCCCTGGGTGTCCCCTTTGCACCCTGGGAGGACTGCCTGCTTCTTGCAAGATCTTTTTTTTTTTTAGGTTTTTTGAAAGGCAAATGGTGTTAAGTGTCTTGCCCAAGGCCACACAGCTAGGTAATTATTAAGTGTCTGAATATGGATTTGAACC
Source organism: Macrotis lagotis (assembly GCF_037893015.1). NCBI lineage: Eukaryota > Metazoa > Chordata > Mammalia > Peramelemorphia > Peramelidae > Macrotis > Macrotis lagotis. Next base: position 254,151,779 of record NC_133659.1, read on the forward strand.
CAGGTACTCCTGACTCCAAGGCTGGTGCTTTATCCACTATGCCACCTAGCCGCCCCTTCTTGCAAGATTCTAATAAATGACATTCTGCTCCGAACTTTGAGAAGCCTCTGAGTAGTCAATTTGAGTAGGGGTCTTCAGCATCCCATACAGTTTGAGGGCTCTGCTGGGATGGTGACACACCCTCAGATGGGGACAGGTGCCTATGGAGAGATTTCTCCAATAGTCCCCAGCCTTAGTGTGTTGCCTCCCTCCTGTTAGACAAAAGACCCCAGGCAGAGGAACTCAGTGAGGAGCAGAATCTAAAAGTGAAAGTGGAGAGATCCTGATGGCTGGCATAGTCTGAAAGACCTACATGTGTAGCTCAAGGTAAGCACTGGGGAGTTTGGAGGTCTATAGGCCAGGTCAAGGAAGACCCGGGAGATTAGCTCCCTAACAAATTGTTGAGAGGATTGCTACTGACCCCAGTGGGAAGGACTCTCTGAGTGGAGCTCTCAGGTGACTGTTGGTGTGAGGGTGACCTCCACTGTAGGAATGGGGAAGGTGCAGTCCAAAGTTCCAGGTCAGGATCCTAGTCAGGACATTCCAGTTGATAGCCCTTTGGGAAACTGACTACAGAATTGGGAATTTCTCCCAAAATACAAAGGGAAAAGCAAAAAGAAAATGATTAAATTCTGTTGTTTTGTTTGGGTTGGCCATGACTTGGGAGGAAGAATAATTTGGTCAAAATTTGGTTTCACCTAGGATTGGGTCTGTCAGCAATTAAATTTATATATAAATGGGAAGAGTCCCTTCTGCCCAGAGGAATTGGCTTATGCAAGCCTCTGGATGCCAGAGGTGACCAACATCCTCCTCAGTAAAGAAAGTAGGTGACAGAAAGGGAAGGATGCAGGGGAGGCTCCAGAGTTGGACAAACAGTGGGATCCCCTCATTGCTCTGCCTTCCCCTAGGCTCTCCCTCCCCCTGCGGCGCCGCCCCTGGCACTGCCAGCTGAAGGACTCTTCTTGAATTTAAGGAGGGAGCTAGAGCAGTTGAAGCAGGATGTGAGGAATCTCCCCTTTAGGGACTCTGAGGGCACAGGTACAAGCGCCGAAAGCAAAAGGAAGATTTGTTCCCATTAAGAGAAGTCCCGATGGGGTTACCACAAGGGGGAATAGGATTTGTTAATGCCCCTATTATGGGGGCTGAATTAAGGAATTTCAAGAAAGACCTGGTTTCAATCATGGAGGACTCCATAGGGACCTCCAGACAGATCAGTTTCTGGGTACTAACATTTATTCATGACCAGAGCTGATGCATGTTTTTTTTTTTTTTAGATTTATATTTTTCAAGGCAATGGGGTTAAGTGGCTTGCCCAAGGCCACATGGCTAGGTAATTATTAAGTGTCTGAGGTCAGATTTGAACCCAGGTACTCCTGACTCCAAGGTCGGTGCTCTATTCACTGCGCCACCTAGTCACCCCAATGCATGTTCTTAACATGCTATTCACCCATGAAGAAAGAGCAACAATAAGACCGCAGCCATGAGGGAGTGGGAAAGGAGACACACACCCACTGTGGGAGTAATACCAGCAGATCAGATGTACCTGGTGGCTGACCCAGGTTGGGATAATAACAATCAGGGCCATTGCTAATCATCGTAGAGGTCAGGGGCTCAAAAAAATCCCCACCTGTAGTCCTTGATAAATGTAAGGGTGGGTCCATCAAAAGAAGTAGTTTTCTTGGTGGACTTTGTGCTGCCAGAACTTCAATTATGAAATTACCAGGGAAGAGCAAATTGTCATCCAAGGTTTTATTAGTTTACAAGTGTTGGAGCAAATCTTGGAGGAGTTTAGGAACCCAGTAGCATGGGTAAATGTATTGCAGTATGTAGATGATATTTTGGTAGCTGGGAAAACTAGAGAAGAACTCACCCGAGTCACTATTGTTTTATTGAACTATTTGGGCTCCCAGGGGCTAAGAGTTTCCCTGGAAAAATTACAGTTTGTGGAAAAAGAAGTGATGTATTTGGGACATTATATAAGTGAAGGGAGAAAAAAGATTAGATCCAGCCCGAGTTGGAGGGATTCTACAGTTGCCTAAACCAGAAATGAAAAAGGCGCTTCAGAAATTTTTAGGGTTAGTGGGATATTGTAGAAATTGGATTGATGAGTATGCCCTGCTAATGCGATCTTTGTATGCCAAATTGTCAGAAGAAAAGCCAGAGAAAATTAGGTGGGAACCAGAGGAAGAGCAGAGTTTTGAACAACTTAGATCAGCCCTTATGGCAGCCCCAGTACTGCTCCTGCAATCATCAGAGAAGCCCTTTCATCTGTTTGTAAATAATCAGAAAGGGGTGGCCCTGGGAGTCCTAGCTTTCTCTCGAAAATGCTAGATCCAGTGGCAAGGGGGTGGCCCACGTGCATCCAAGCAGTGGCAGCCATTGCTCTTCTGATGGAGGAGAGTAGGAAATTAATCTTTGGAGGCAGCCTCATTGTAAGTGTCCCACATCAGGTCCGATCTATCTTGAACCAATGAGCTGGAAGGTGGCTAACTGATTCTAGAACCTTAAAATATGAAGCAATTTTATTGGAAAAAGATGATCTGATAGTGGCGCAGGATTCTAATTTGAACCCAGCTAGTTTCTTGTCCACCTCTCCAGGGGAACATGTGCCTTTGGAACATGATTGTCTTGATGTAATATATTTCCAGACTAAAATTAGGGAGGACTTACAGGAAATCCCTCTGCGAGGCGGGGCCAAATGGTTTGTAGATGGATCCTCATTGGTAGTGGAAGGGAAAAGGAAGAATGGGTATGCCATAATTGATGGAGTTGGGCTGTCCATAGTGCAGGCTGGCTCCTTACCAAAAGAAGGTGAGCTATACGCCTTCAATCAGGCTTTAAAAGAATTAGAGAGAAGTGGAATGGTCTATGCTGACTCAAAATATGCTTGGGGAGTAGTACATATCTTTGGAAAAATTTGGGAAGAAAGAGGTGTGATCAATAGCAAGGGTAAGGAACATGAGGCTCTGATAATTGGGGTTCTGAACAATTTGGTATTACCAAAGCACATAGCAATTTTCCACATAAAAGGACACCAGATGGGGAACTCATTCAAGGCAAAAGATAATTGGTTGCCTAGCTGATGAGGAGGCAAAATGGGCAGGGGAGGAGAGGTCTCAGAGCTCAGAGGATATGAAGGTATTGGTACCCACATTGCCCCAAGATCTACCACCACCATCCCTTACCTCAGAGGAACAGACAAAGCTCCACGAGTTGGGAGGGGAGAAAGATGGGAAGGGTTATTGGTTTCTACCTGATGGTAGGGAGGTACTGACCAAGGTAGGAATGAGACAGATGCTCCAATACCTACACCAAGGCAGTCATTGGGATGTCCAGAACCTGTGTGATACTGTATTGACTAGGTATGTGAACCCTGGATTATATATTTTGGCCCATCAGATAGTAGATGGCTGTGTTATTTGTCGAAGGACTAATAAGACGGCCCTAAGGTGGACCCCTCCTGGTGCAAGGCCTTTTCAAGCCATACGGTGGACTTTACTGAGCTGCTGCCAGTGGGGCATCTCAAGTACTTGCTGGTGTAGTGGACCATCTAACCACATGGGTAAAAGCTTTTCCTTTCTCCCAAGCTACTGCGACAGCAGTTGCAAAAGTATTTTTAGAACAAATCATTCCAAGGTACCATGTGGTGGAGTGTATAGATTCAGACCAGGGCACTCACTTCACAGCCAAAATCTTTCGGTCCCTGACAGAGGTTTTAGGGATTTCTTGGGATCTGCATACCCCCTGGCATCCGTCCTCTTTGGGAAGAGTGGAGAGAAAGAACCAGGAAATTAAGAAACAATTGACCAGATTAGCTTTGGAAACTCAATTGCTTTGGACTAAGTGCCTTCCCCTTGCCCTGCTGAGGATCAGAACAAAACCCTGTAGGGATGTTGGGCTATCTCCTTATGAAATGCTGTTTGGTCACTCATATCTGGGGGGAGGGAGAGAGAAACCAATGGACCCAATATTTGAAACTAGGGATTCATTTTTATACACCACACTCAAGTGTAAGGACTGGTAGACTGGGGACTGTGTTCTGATTCAGGCCTGGCGAGAGGACAAGCTGTCTCCAACCTGGGAAGGTCCATTCCAGATCCATCTGAACTCTGACATGGCTATCCGAACCCAAGAATGTGGTTGGACACACCTAGAGAACGGATAGTTGAACCTCGGGATCCATCTTCTGGAGAATTGAGACTGAGACTGCAAAGAGTCTGATGACCCCATACCACATTCTTGGACTAAGTGGCTTGGTGTTGATCCTGCTAAGTCTTTATCTAAGTCCTATCTTTCAGATTGGCTTGTGCATGCATAATCAATAGGAATTTTAGATCGTTCTCTATTGCTGGTTGTAATTATAGTGAAACTCCTGGGATGGCCAAAATGAGCTTCCCATACCCGAACGCTCTATGTGGGTTGGTCATTAAGCCCCTAATGAGTTTCTCAAATTCTACCCCACCCCCTTATAATTTTGAGAATAGTTTTATTGGAATGATACAGACCATAGCTGACACCTTTAAGGTTAAAAATTGTTGAGAGGTAATGCTCCAGTGGTCTGAGCAAGTGAGAGACATCCATTAGTAGAAATTAGAGGAGGGATTGAGTGGGTTATTGGAGGTCTCTCAGTCTGAAGAAAAGAACTATCAGTCCCTTCAAAATAGGTTGGGGGCGGGGCTAGGTGGCTAGGTGGCTAGGTGGCTAGGTGGCGTAGTGGATAAAGCATGGGCCATGGAGTCAGGAGTACCTGGGTTCAAATCCAATCTCAGACACTTAATAATTACCTAACTGTGTGGCCTTGGGCAAGCCACTTAACCCCATTTGCCTTGCAAAAACCTGCAAAAACCTAAAAAAAAGAAAAAAAAGAAAAAAAAAGAAAAAAAAAGAAAAAAGCAAAATATGTCAGGGGCCCTGAGTTTCTAAGAACTATCAGTCCCTTCAAAATAGGTCGGGGAGGACCTCCCCCCCGCCCCCACCAGAGCAGATGTCAGGTATCATCACTGCAGCTGTCATAACCACAAAAATCCCCCATGCTATTGCAAGGCTTGAGCCAATCATCTGAGAGGTCAACAGAAATTAGGAAGGTTGTGGTTTTTGCCTATAAAGCTTGGCTGCTAAGGCTTGTCAGGTGGCCTCCACCCCTGGGTGTCCCCTTTGCACCCCGGGAGGACTGCCTGCTTCTTGCAAGATTCTAATAAATGACATTCTGCTCCAAACTTTGAGAAGCCTCTGAGTAGTCAATTTGAGTAGGGGTCTTCAGCATCCCATACACTCCTTAAATGAACCTTGATAGGCAGGGCCAGTTTGATGTTCCCTTCCATCTCTGAAGAGGTTTTAGAAGAGAACTATATCCTAATTCCAAAGGAATTTGGGTCCAAATTGTCTGAGTGGGAAAAATGTTGAAGGAGAAATATTTGTCTAGCTTTTCCTATGATATTAAGGAACTATTCCTTATATTTTCTGTGGGCTTCTGACTCTCTCCAATGTTCAGTTTAACCCTCTTCTTAAATGTATATTCAACAAGATAATAGAAAGTTACCTCAGTCCTTTCTCCCTAACCCTCCTCCACCTTCCTAACTCTTAGCCTTCTAAGGTGGATATCTGACTTCAATTATATATATCCAATTAAGCCACTCTTTAACCCCTCCCCTGAATCCTCTCTGGGTTAGATTCCTCATAAAAGTTTGATTGACCCCCCCCCCCCCCCCCTCGCTGGATCCACTGGATGTAAACCCAGTCACATAACTTGTGAATGTTTCCTTTCTTTTTTCCCCCTTTTTCTAATGTCTTTGCCATTAGCTTTTGAGAATTTGTAGTATGCCTTGAACCATTGGAAAACTTTTTTTTTTTTTAGGTTTTTGCAAGGCAAATGGGGTTAAGTGGCTTGCCCAAGGCCATACTGCTAGGTAATTATTAAGTGTCTGAGGCCGGATTTGAAATCAGGTACTCCTGACTCCAGGGCCAGTGCTCTATCTACTGCACCACCTAGCTGCCCCTATGAGCAACTTTTGAATTAAAATCTAAGCCTTTCTTACCTCTGAGTCAGAATGGTGAGTTTTTCACCCAAATGAACCAATCTTCCAGCCCCCCCCCCCCCAATTTTCCTGGGCGCATTTTATTGTCATCAGAATCATTCCTTTCATCATCACTTGTCTAAGAGCCTAAGAATATTAATAATTTAATAGGACTCTTCTTTGGAACTTCAAAGAGAAGACCCCCAAATAAATCCAACTCATCACAGTTTGTTCATCCCTCACTATCCTGATTTCTTGTTATATCCCACTCTAACTTTTAATTTAAAAATCTGAGACAGACTCAAAGCCAGCAAAAGAGAATTTAATTGGAAAATGGCAACTAAGATATAAAATTGACAAATACTTATCTGATTAAACTACAAGAGAAGGACCCTGCATTGACTCTCCTGAGCTCTACCACAGTGCCATGCAATATTAGGCACTTAATAAATAGGCATTGTTGCAGTACCCAATAACAAATATGAATCTTCCTTTTGTATCAATGGTCACTGGATGGTGCCAACATCCTGGAGGGGGAAGATTCATTTACCTGCTTTGTGGAGGTCTTAACTAATGGAACTGATAAGGCACAAAGGTCTTGAGTTACCAAACTTTTAATGGAATGGGTATTTCCATATAACTAGAAGAAAAGAAGGGACAGTTAGCTATCACAGTGAATTGAGATCTGGACCTAGATTCCAGAGGGTCTCCACTAAAGTCTCAGAAACTTGCTGGCTCACCCTGGACAAATCACTTACTCTGTCTCAGTTTCCTCAGGTATAAAATGGGGACACTGGAGAAGGAAATGGCAAAACTTTCTGGTTATCTTTGCCAAAAAAGTCCCCAAAAAACCAAAAAATGGGGGGCAAAACTAAACAATTAAACAACCACAAAGATCAAAAGAAGATTTTTTCCCTAAATTTCAGATTTCAATCATATATAACTTACTTTTCATTTAAAGTGAATGCATTTAATCTGTTTAAATATTTCTATCACTTTTTGGTTTTCCTATTTTTTTCTACTTAAAAAAAAGACACCTCAATGACCTCCTGTTCTTCCTTTTATTTTTTTGTATCTAGTCCTCTCCCAGTCTTCTTTCACTTACCTACTTCCCGCCTATTGAAGCAAACAAAAATGAAAAACCAAGCTTTTGGAACAAATATACTTAGTTGAGTAAAACATTCCCACATTGATTGGTTCAAATAGTGAGAAAATTTGCATCTTAAATCTATTCCTTCTCTGTGTTCTTTATCATGTGCTTTGGGAGTGTTTGATTGGAAGTAAGCACTACATGCTTGCTTTTTCAAAATATAGAATCATAGATGGTCAGAGGCAGCTATGTGGTCCAGTGGATAAAATCTTGGACTTGGAGAGAGAAAGAGCTGAGTCCAAATCCAAATTAGTAGCAGTATGATTTGGGTAAATTACTTAACTTCCATCTGCCTCAGTTTTTTCAACTATAAAAGGGAATAACAAATGTACCTAACTTACAGGGTTATTATAAGGATCAAATGATATAATAGTTGAAAAACATTTAGTACAGTGTCTGGCAGCATTGGTGCTTAAAATGATTATTTCATTCCTTTCTAATACAATGACAACATGGCCAACTATGCACTTGATATACATATATCTTTCAAAAGCTTATGCATGCAGAATAATAATCATAAGCAAAAAAGCTCAGTTAGCAAAACAAAATAAACTAGACATTAAGAAAATTGATTACAATAAGAGAACAACTTCAGCATATAAGCAGGAAGAAAATGTTCTGTGTTTCTTCAGAAAATCTGCTTCCTGGGAAGAAAAAAGGAAAAAATCAAACTTATTTTCCACAATGGGATTCTATGTTAAATAATCAACAAAATGAAAAATCAGTCCCCGAACCTGAATTTCAAGAAATATTGGAGGATAAAGGGGCTATAGTAGGCACTTAATAAATGTGTATGGAATGAAATAGAGCTGAAGGAAGTCAATGGTAATGGTGGTGAGAATACCATGTGGTGAAAAAAGTCTTCTAGCTTTAAGCCTGGGACCTGTGGATATGCCTCAGGGGAAGTGGACGGGGGACTGAGTGATCTCTCCCCTAAGGTTTTGACAACAGTGCTTCTACAATTAATACTCAGAGAAATGGTACTCCAGGGTCCATGAAGGCTGAACCCGAAATGGAGCAATGCAAGGGTAGCTAGGAAGCACAATGGATAGAGTACCAGCTCTGCACTCAGGAGGACCTGAGTTCAAATCCAGCCTCAGACACTTCATAATTTCCTAGCTGTGTGACCTTGGACACGTCACTTAAATTCATTGCCTTGCAAAAAAAAGAAAAAGAAATGGAGCTATGTGTAGCAGTACTACACTCTGTACTTCCTGTTTTAAAATTTATTTACAAGTTAAAAATGCTTTTTAATGTCAACTGAAAATGGCTCTCCAGGAGGATCACCTTTTTGCTAAGGCAGAGAAGGACATTGAGTTTTGCTTAAACTGTATACTATGAAGTCAAAGAAGCAGAGCTGACACATTTCAAGACAAGAAGTACAATTTAGGAGCCAAGAAAAGCCCCAAAACATGGAACTATGTAGAAACTCTCCTCTACCAAACAAGAAGCTATTTCTGTCTTTGTATGTGGGCTTATTTTTTTATCATTCAGTCTGTTTAGCAGTCTAATATTCAGGACAGAAGCTTATGGGGACAAAGGCAAAGAGGAATGGGTATTCCTAAATTGTAAGAACCTTGAAAACATAGGGTTAAAATAACATAACTGAAAAATATAGATTAGACAAGAACTTTTATTTTCTGGGAGTTAGCAACAAAAACTTATCGGTAGAAACCATCTATAAATAGTCACAAGGACTAACATATTCATCAATTAATAAAACATATTCATCTATTAATAAAGAATAGGAAAACATCATTAAGCATTCTTAATGGCATAAACAAAGGAATTTGCATCATATCTGTACCAGAAACTGATCTACAAAGATTATCATCTTTGTATCTCTTCCTGAATTCTTCTCTTGTCTCTTCCTGGGAGGATATGTCTCCTTATATCCTGAGCATTGTTCTCCTAGATTTGTAATTAACACAGAGAGCTTAATTTCTAACTGTCAAGGCAAGGTGATCTAATATGAAAAGCCTAACATTATCTAAAGGGGATGAATATTCTACCACAATATGTTTTGGAATGGAAGCAAGTTTCTAAAATGCAATGAGTAAATTGTGTCAAAAGAGGGAAGACACTGAGCCCTTTGTCTTTTCTTCCACAAAAGCAGAATTAATATTTTGCCTAACAATTCTTGTCTTAACAGATTTCCATCCCAAAGTACTAGAAATATCTAGCCTCAGAAACTTGGTTGTGTGACCTTGTGCACTAAGTCACTTAACCCCATTGCCTTGCAAAAACCCAAAACAAAACAAAAGTACTAGAAATAGTACATTTCCGGGGTGGCTAGGTGGCGCAGTGAATGGGGTGGCTAGGTGGCGCAGTGAATAGTGCACCGGCCTTGGAGTCAGGAGTACCTGGGTTCAAATCCGACCTCAGACACTTAATAATTACCTAGCTGTGTGGCCTTGGGCAAGCCACTTAACCCTATTGCCTTGAAAAAAAAAATCTAAAAAAAAATAGTACATGCCTAATCAATGTGGAAGAAGGGTGCTCCAAACGCTTCAACCCCAATTAATGGGAATAACTTATCTGATCAAGTGAGAATGCCTCTTTGAGATACAGAATCAATAAGTGGTTATATTTTAAAAAATCATAAATGGAAACTGCATAGTACAAAAAGTAAATTGTTGACTTCTGGCCAAGATGGCGGAGAGAAGACAGGCACAATGCTAAAGTCTCCATATCTCTTCCCCATCTATCACATGAAACAAACCTCTTAAAAGAAATCGGACCCACAAAACCCAGAAAGAAAAGCCAGGAGAAAGAACAACTACCTCAGGATTTGTCTCCGGCAGCAGCTTTGGCCGAATTCCGGCGGGTGAGTCTGGCCTCAGAGGGAGGATCAGCCCCAGATCAACCAGATTAACAGCTGAATTGGAACCGGGAGTCTGAGGGCCTGAGAGCCGGACCTGCTGGATCGGCGGTGGGGCTAGACAGCAGGGGCTTGAGTCAACTAGGGAGCAGAGGTGCTGGTGTTGGGGCTGTCCCTCAGTTGCTTATGGACAGGGCTTGGGGCAGAGTTCTGGTGCAGGAGAGCTGCGGACGCCATCCCTGGGCTCCTCTGGTCTGAGGAACACTGTCCCATTACAACTCAGACTTCCTCCCAAACAAATACAAACTACTTCTGCCTCAGGCCCAAGGTGCGTGAGCAGAAGAACCAGACAAGCTGAGCAATGACCTCAGGCCAGGGTAAAGCCCACCATTGATTGAAGGCAAAAGAATTCAATAGCTCCAACTCCTCCCTTCAAGGAAAGGGAGAAGGCCTCAACCAAGGTCACAGACACTCCAGAGAAAGCAACCAGCACCTCCTACTGGCCAGCCAGAGAAACTGCACGCAGTGAGTAAAGCCTTTAGTGATCCCAAGCCCCTGTCAACCAGCCCCACCCCAACTCAAGGTCTTAGCAAAATGAAGAGGGGAATGAAGCAGAAAGGTGGATCCACAGAAAAATTCTTGTAAGGGAAAGACCCTAACTCAGAGAGACCTGGAACCTCTGAGGAGAATACAATCTGGTCTTCAGCACAGGAAGACTTCCTTGAAGAAATAAGGAAGGAGCTTAAAAATTTGGGAGGGACAATACCTTGCAACAAGAAAACAAAACCTTAGAAAGTATAATTGGACAAATACAAAAGGAGAATAAATCTCTCACAGCATCAATTGGACCAATACAAAATGCGAATAAATCTCTCAGATCCTCAATTGGACAAATACAAAATGAGAATAATTCTCTCAGATCTACAAATGGGCAAATGCAAAAAGAAATTAATTCTCTCAAAAACTCAATTGGTCAAATGGAAAGCTCTTTCAAAAGTAGAATTGACCAAATGGAAAAGGAGTTGCAAAAGGTTAATGAAGAAAACTTCTCCCCCCCCAAAAAAGAATTGAGTCTACAGAAACTAATGACTCTATGAGACAGTAAGAGTCAGTTAAATAAAATCAAAAAATAGAAAAAAAAGAAGTAAATGTAAAATACCTCACCAACAAAACCACTGACCTCAAGAATAGATCAAGGAGGGGCAACCTGAAAATTATAGGACTTCGTGAAAACATTGAAGAGAAAAAAAAGCCTGAACTTAAATATTACAGGATCTAGTGATGGAAAACTGCCTTGATATCATGGCATTGGAGGGCAAAGTAGTTATTGAAAGAGTACATCCATCCCCACCAGAAAAATATCCTAAAATGAAAACACCAAGGAATGTTGTGGCTAAACTCCAGAACTATCAGATAAAAGAGAAAATCCTGCAAGCAGCCAAAAAGAAACAATTTAAATATCAAGGAGCCACAGTAAGGATCACGCAGGACCTGGCTGCATCAACAGTAAGGGATCGAAGGGCCTGGCATGAGATATTTCAAAGAGCAAGGGAGCTTGGAATGCAGCAAAGAATCTACTTTCCTGCAAGCTGAGCCTTCACTTCCAGGGAAAAAGATGGACATTTAAGGAAATGGAAGAATTCCAAAAATTTCTGATGAAAAGACCAGAGCTAAACAGAAAATTTGGACATCAAACAGGAGGTTCAAGAGACACATGAAGAGATGAGCAGAACCAGAAAAACACCATATACCCTAACAGCAACATGGGAGTGATGTTCAACCTTGAAGGACTTGCTCATTCAATCAATGCAACAATCGGGAACAATTTTGGGCTGTCTGCAAAGGAGAGTGCCATCTGTATCCAAATAAGGAGCTGTGGAATTTGAACAACATACAAGGACTATTCCCTTTAATTTAGAAAAAAACAGATATCTTATTGTCTGATCTTGTTACCTCTTAGACTTCTTGTCTCTTCTCTAAGGATATGATTTCTCTTTCATCACACCCAATTTGGATCAAGGTACAACATGGAAACAAAGTAAAGACTGACAGAGTGCTTTCCGTGGGGTGGGGGTGGGGGGAGGGAAGCAAGATTGGGGGCAAAATTGTAAAACTCAAACAATATCTTTAATAAAAATAAATTAAAAAATAAAGTAACCTCAGACAATATAAAAAAAAGAGACACATGAAAAGGTTAAAAAGTGGGGGGCAGTAAAAGGAAAAAAAAATGCAATCCAGTAAGTTGAAACTGGCTATATCTCAGCATGGGGGAAAAAAGATACTCATAAATCTTGAGAGTTGTAACTCTAACAGAGAGAATATACCTAGCCAGAAATGATGGACATTCATAACCTATCCATGAGACTGCTATCTAAAGAGATGTAACTGGCTTTAACCCCACTTGGGAGAAAGACTCTAATAACTCTCAGGAATTTTGACTCTATTCGATAGAATATACTGAACTAGAAGGGACAGACACTCAAAATTTTCTAAGACTTAGATAGAATGATCTAAAAAACACTACCTCCTTAAAAAGGGGGACAGGAAAAAGACTGGAGGAAGGAGGGGATTGAATGGGGTAAATCTCATTACACTAAGAGGTACAAAAAACCTATGGTAATAGAGGGGAAGAAAGGAGCAGATGAGAAACACCTGAATCTTCTTCTCATCAGACTTGGCTTAAAGTCAACCTACACATACTCAGTTAACTTATAAAACATCTAACCTTTCAAGTATTAAAAGGGGAAAAGGGGAGGGGGTGACGGAGAAAGGGAAGGGGAGTGGGGGAAAAAGGGGGAAATAACAAAAGGAAGGGAAGGGAAAAAGGAAAAAGGGAAAGGGGAAAGAAAGGGGAAGGTGTGATATAGGAAGGCAAACACACTGAAGGGGGTGGTATTCAGAAACAAAATACTGGGGAATATGGATAAGGGGGGGAAGGGGGAAAATACAAACAGAAGGAAGATAGCATGGAGGGCAATAAAGAATTAGTAATCATAACCTTGAATGTGAATGGGATGAACTCTCCCTTAAAACATAAGCAAATAGCAGAGTGGATTAAAAACCAGAATCCTACAATATGCTGCTTGCAAGAAACTCATATGAAGCAGAGAGATACATATAGAGTAAAGGTAAAAGGTTGGAGCACAATATATTTTGCTTCAGCTGAAGTAAAAAAAGCAGGGGTAGCAATCCTTATCTCAGACAAAGCAGCAGCAAAAATAGATAGTGTTAAAAGAGATAATGAAGGAAACTTTATCCTCCTAAAAGGTACCATAGACAATAAAGTCATTTCAATATTGAATATATATGCACCCAGAGGGACAGCACCCAAATTCTTAGAGGAGAAGCTGAAATATCTACAGGAAGACATAGACAGTAAAACTCTACTAGTGGGAGACCTCAACCTCCCGCTATCAGATCTAGGTAAATCAAATCATAAAATAAACAAGAAAGAAGTTAAGGAGGTAAATAGAGAGGTAAATAGATTGTTAGAAAAATTAGATATGATAGACTTATGGAGGAAACTGAACGGGGATAGAAAGGAATATACCTTTTTCTCTACAGTACATGGAACTTATACAAAAATTGACCATGTACTGGGAGATAAAAACCTAATGATCAACTGTAGAAAGGCAGAAATAGTGAATACATCTTTCTCAGATCACAATGCAATAAAAGTCATATGCAATACTGGGCCAAGGAGATATAGACCCAGAACAAATTGGAAACTGAATAACCTCATTTTAAAAAATGAGTGGACCAAAAAAACAAATTGCATAAAGAATTAACCATTTTATCCTAGATAATGATAATAATGAAACAACATACCAAAACCTATGGGATTCATTCAAAGCGACTCTCAGGGGATATATTATAGCCAATGCTTACATGAATAAATTGGAGAAAGAGGAAATCAATGAACTAAACATGCAACTAAAAAAATTAGAGAAAGAACAAATCAAAAATCCCCAATTAAATACTAAATTAGAAATTCTAAAAATTAAAGGAGAAATTAATAAAATCGAAAGTAAAAAAAACTATTGAATTAATAAATAAAACCAAAAGTTGGTATTATGAAAAAACCAATAAAATTGATAAACCTCTGGTCAATTTAATTTAAAAAAAGAAAGAAGAAAACCAAATTGCTAGTATCATAAATGAAAAAGGTGAACTCACCACTAATGAGGAGGAAATTAAAGTAATAATTCAAAATTATTTTGCCCAACTCTATGCCAATAAATTTGATAATCTAAGTGAAATGGATGAATATTTACAAAAATATGAGTTGCCCAGGTTAAATGAAGAAGAGATTAAATACCTAAACAACCCTATCTCAGAAAAAGAAATTCAACAAGCCATTACTGAACTCCCTAAAAAAAAAAATCTCCAGGGTCTGATGGATTCACAAGTGAATTCTACCAAACATTTAAGGAACAATTGGTTCCAATTCTATATAAACTCTTTGGAAAAATAGGGAAAGATAGAACTCTGCCTAACTCTTTCTATGAAACCAATATGGTGCTGTTACCTAAACCAGGAAGAGTTAAAACAGAGAAAGAAAATTATAGACCTATTCCCTTGATGAATATAGATGCAAAAATCCTAAATAAAATCTTAGCAAAATGATTACAACAAGTTATCACTAGGATAATACATTATGATCAAGTAGGATTTATTCCAGGAATGCAGGGTTGGTTGAATATCAGGAAAACTGTTAGTATACTCAATTATATCAACAACAAACCTATCAGAAATCACATGATCATATCAATAGATGCTGAAAAAGCTTTTGACAAAATACAGCATCCATTCCTATTAAAAATACTAGAGAGTGTAGGAATAAATGGACTGTTCCTTAAAATAATTAGCAGTATCTATCTGAAACTATCAACAAGCATTAATTCAATGGGGAGAGGCTAGAGGCATTCCCAATAAGATGAGAGGTGAAACAAGGGTGCCCATTATCACCACTACTATTCAATATTGTATTAGAAATGTTAGCATCAACAATTAGAGAAGAAAAAGAAATTGAAGGAATTAGAATTGGGAAGGAAGAAACAAAACTCTCACTCTTTGCAGATGACATGATGGTCTACCTAGAGAATCCCAAGAAATCATCCAAAAAACTACTGGAAACAAGTAGCAATTTTAGCAAAGTTGCAGGTTATAAAATAAAACCTCATAAATCCTCAACATATATATATATATATATGTATATATGTCTAGCAAGATACAGCAGGAAGAGCTAGAAAGAGAAATCCCATTCAAAGTAACCTCAGACAATATAAAATACTTTGGGAGTCTATTTGCCAAGACAGACTCAGAATCTTTTTGAAAACAATTACAAAACACTTCTCACACAAATTAAATCAGATTTAAATAACTGGGCAAATATAAACTGCTCATGGATAGGTAGAGCTAATATAATAAAAATGACAATTCTACCAGAACTAAACTATCTGTTAAGTGCCCTACCAATCAAAATTCCAAAAAATTACTTTAATGAGTTAGAAAAAATTGTAAGTAAATTCATATGGAGAAATAAAAAGTCAAGAATTGCCAGGAGCTTAATGAAAAAAAAGTACAAAAGAAGGTGGCTTAGCCCTACATGATCTAAAATTATATTATAAAGCATCAGTCATCAAAACTGTTTGGTATTGGCTAAGAAATAGAGTAGTGCACCAGTGGAATAGACTAGGTGTAAAAGTAGGAGATGATTATAGTAATCTGCTGTTTGATAAACCCAAAGAATCCAGCCACTGGGATGAAAACTCCCTCTTTGATAAAAAATGCTGGGATAATTGGAAGTTAGTATGGAAGAAACTTAGATTAGACCAACACCTCACACCCTTTACCAAGATAAGATCCAAATGGTTACAGGACATAGACCTAAAAAACAATACTATAAGCAAATTAGAAGATCAAGGACTAGTCTACATGTCAGATCTATGGAAAGGGGAGCAGTTTATGACTAAGGAAGAGTTGGAGAACATCATCAAAAACCAATTAGATGATTTCAATTACATTAAATGAAAAAGCTTTTGCAAAGATAAAAACAACATAACCAAGATCAAAAGAAATGTAGTAAATTGGGAAACAATCTTTACAACTAATGATTCTGACAAAGGACTCATTTCTAAAATATATGGAGAACTGAGTCATATTTTTAAAACAAAAAGCCATTCCCCAATTGACAAATGGTCAAAGGATATGCAAAGGCAATTTACAGATGAGGAGATCAAAGCAATCCATAGGCATACGAAAAAAATGCTCTAAATCATTAATTATTAGAGAAATGCAAATTAAAGCTTCTCTGAGGTACCACCTCACAGACCTCTCAGTTTGCCCAATATGACCAAGAAGGATAATGATCATTGTTGGAAGGGTTGTGGGAAATCTGGGACACTATTACACTGTTGGTGGAGCTGTGAACTCATCCAACCTTTCTGGAGAGCTATTTGGAACTATGCCCAAAGGGCAACAAAAATGTGCATACCCTTTGACCCAGCAATACCACTACTGGGTCTATACCCTGAAGAGATGATGAAAAAGGGTAAAAACATTACTTGTACAAAAATATTTATAGCAACCCTGTTTGTGGTGGCAAAGAATTGGAAATCAAGTAAATGTCCTTCAATTGGGGAATGGCTTAGCAAACTGTGGTATATGTATGTCATGGAACACTATTGTTCTATTAGAAACCAGGAGGGATGGGATTTCAGGGAAACCTGGAGGGATTTGCATGGACTGATGCTGAGTGAGATGAGCAGAACCAGAAAAACACTGTACACCCTAACAGCAACATGGGAGTGATGTTCAACCTTGAAGGACTTGCTCATTCCATCGTGCAACAATTGGGAACAATTTTGGGCTGTCTGCAAAGGAGAATGCCATCTGTATCCAGATAAGGAGCTGTGGAGTTTGAACAAAGTGCAAGGACTATTCCCTTTAATTTAGAAAAAAACAGATATCTTATTGTCTGATCTTGTTACCTCTTAGACTTCTCTTCTCTTTAAGGATATGATTTCTCTCTCATCACACCCAATTTGGATCAAGGTACAACATGGTAACAAAGTAAAGACTGATAGAGTGCTTTCCATGGGGGGGGGAGGGAAGCAAGATTGGGGGGGAAATTGTAAAACTCAAATAATATCTTTAATAAAAATAAATTAAAAAAAAGTAAATTGCTCCAGTTTTTTAGGAAAAAAATCTCTTCCCTCAAAACTCAAAAATATTGCAAAATATAAGCAACAAAAAATTATATTCCTAAGGACAGAGTACCCACATGTAGAATATAGCACCCCACGGGGAGAGAGGGACTAAAGAGAGTGAGGAGCTATAGTAGCTATGGCTATATTTATGATATCTTAAAATATAGCTCTGAAAAAAAAAACAGGCTTTCAGAATTTCCAGGATCTGTCCCTCCCTGATTTATAATTTTATGATAGTAAGTCACATCATCTTTTGCCTCAATTTCTACTTAGCCCTTAATCATAGAATGCATATTGCCTCAAATAAACTGAGGCTTGGGAGAGATCTTGTTGATATTTGTCTTTCATTCTTGAAGACATCATGGAGGTGATGCCATGACAAGCACATGAAGAAATTTGAGTGACTGTGTGCTGTGCTAAGTTACCAACCTCACTTTCTCCTCCAGAACCATCTGGGTCCAGTGGTCAGATATGAATCAGGACAACTGGAGATCACCCTGGATGCAATGCAATCAGGGTTAAGTGACTTGCCCAAGGTCACATAGCTAGTAAGTGTTACGTGTCTGAGGCTGGATTTGAACTTCCATCCTCCCGACTCCAAGGTCAGTGCTCTATCCACTGTGCCACATCAAATGAATTCCAGGCCATCCCATTGCCAGTCTTCTTGTTTTGTCTTGCCACTGGCCTTACATGACTCTGGAACAAAGAATGAGGTTAACAATTTTGCTCAGCTCTACTTCACTTAAATCCAAAGTGCAAGTCAAGGTGTTACCTTCTTGATATCTTTTAGATGAAGCAACAACAACAAAGGGATAAACTTGGTGAGGACAAGACCTAGAAAACTTTACTGAATTAGTGAAAGTTGTATATTTGCAATTTGTATCCTATGTTTTGCCTTTTCAAAGGTGATGGCGATCACCTTTGGTAATCAAAGATGACCATGTTGTCATATACATGATGACAAGGGAAGTGGTGAGCAAAAACATTCTTCTCACTTAACATTTCCAGAACCATTTTACCTCTTAGCCTGATTGAAAGTAAACAGGACTTACTGTGATGCTGGATGATATAGCCCTCTTTGGCCTTATGGATGTGATTTCTCTCCCAAATCAGCAAGGCTTCACAGTGTTCCAGCAACACCCAGCAAAGTGCCAGGAAATGATTTCCTGGAGACAAAATTGGTGACAACTCAGCACTTCCAGACTTGACTCTGGATGGTCTAATCATCAGTGTAGTGGTTGTAGTATGATACAGTTGGTGACAAGCTTTTGAGAGCAGGACTTAACCAGCTCGCCATTCAGAGGTCTATTACTTCAAGAGCTTGAGCTCATGGGATACTGCCAGAACTGAGAGGAGACCCTTGCCCTTCACAAAGAAAAGAAAACCCTCGTGGGACTCCTGCCAACTTTTCCAGGATCTCTTATTAAGGCACTGGACATTTCCTATCTCTGCCACTCCACTACAGACTCCAGGATCTAAACCCAACTCTCTTTTGATTGGACAAAGGCAAGAGGCCATCACCCATTCCTTCACAGACCTCACCTATCTCAATATTCTACTGAGAACTTTGAAGGATGAAGTAGAGAAGGGTTTCAAAGGTAGAGAAGGAGGTGAAGGGAGAGAAAGTAGAAATACAAATGAAATTTAAATAAAAAAACTGAGTTAAAGGTATAAACTACTTTCACAATGCTAGCTGGTAAATGTCTTGTGATTGGTGGAAAATAATCAGTCACACTCCCTAGGGATTGGCTAAAGCATTAAAACAATTCTGAATTTAGCATTCTAATAGACCACACTAGTAGATGGAATAGTTCTTAAGGGAGAGGGAGGAAAAGAGAGTCTCTCCTGTCTAATCACATCAGAAAATGATCACATGAACTTGAGATCAGATGTGAAAATCTCACAGTTGATAGCAGAATTCCAGAAAGGCAGGTTGAAAACTACAAGAGAACTGACCTTCAAAGTTCAACAGAAAGTTATGTATCTAAGGGGAATTTCATGAAGACACCATGAAGGGAAAAAAAGGATTTCCATAGTCCTCCTTTGTGACACATGCTCCCCAATCTTGAGCTCACAGCATTTTTGATGTCCTTTTAGAAGACTAAGTCTCTTCTTGGTGGATCCTTCAAACATCTGTTTTTATTTTTAGTAAATACCCCTAATCAAAAGCTAAGTAACCCAAACTAACTGGTCATTAGTGGGGAACACACTGGTGGGGGCTCATGAGAGGCTTTAGTAACAAATACTCCAAGCACCTTGGGTTAGTCCAGGAACCCTGAGAAGAGAAATAAGGAACCCACATGTCAATGGGGTTGGGAAAGTGACCTCTGGGCAGCACACAGGTAAAGAGAAGCAACAGAGATAATAAATATTTGCATATTGTTGGCATTACCATTTCTCTCCATTTACCAGATACATAATTCTCCTGAATGTTGGGAAGGGAGAAGCATTCAAACTACATAAAAGTACTTGCTGAGATTGGTTGTTCCTTCATCCTCGTTGATATGCAAGAACCCTTGCTGAAGATTAGTCCATATATTAACAGGCTTGGATATACTGTGTGTTGATACTTTAACAAAAGATAATCATATACTGGCACTTTGCCTGGAGCACCAAGGTGCCTTTTGCTGATACAGGAGGGGAAATCATACTCAAAGGCCAAAGACTCTTGCAGTATCCAGACCATTATCAACAGTCCTATTTCCTATTAAATTAGGCCACTGGGTAAAATGGCTCTGGAAAAGTTAAGTGAGAAGGATGTTTGTGCACAACATACTCCTCGCTATAATAAACATAATGTGTAAGTCATGCCACCATTAACTTGGTTGGTATGGTCCTCTTTGAATATAAAGGAGAACTATTACTATTATCCAGAAACACCTTAAATTAAGAATAAGAAATAAAGGAAAGAGTGTTAGATTTGGACTCAGAGAAAAGAGGTAGGTTCTGAAACTTTTTATCAGTAGTATTATGGGCCTTTGAATATTGGTTTCTCTGTCTGTAGAATGGGTATAATTAATATTTTTATTCCTTTAAAGGGGAGTGGAATGGTATAAGTATTAATAACTACCTACCAGTATCAGGCACTAGGCTAAGCAGTTTGGTAAATATTATCTTGATTGTTTTGAATTTTTTAAGGGGAAGCAGTTAAGAAATATCTGAGAATACTATAAGCAAATTAGAAGATCAAGGACTAGTTTACCTGTTCAGATCTATGGAAAGGGAAGCAGTTTATGACTAAGGAAGAGATGGAGAACACCACTAAAAACAAACTAGATGATTTCAATTACATTAAATTAGAAAGCTTTTGCACAGAAAAAGCCACTGTAACCAAGATCAAAAGAAATGTAGTAAGCTGGGAAACAATCTTTACAACTAATGTTTCTGACAAAGGATTCATTTCTAAAATATACAGAGAACTAAGTCATATTTAAAAAAGAAAGCCATTCCCCAATTGACAAATGGTCAAAGGATATGCAAAGGCAATTTACAGCTGAGGAAATCAAAGCAATCCATAGTCATATGAAAAATTGCTCTAAATCATTACTTAATAGAGAAATGCAAATTAAAGTTTCTCTGAGGTACCACCTCACACCTCTCAGGCTGGCCAATATGACCAGAAAGGATAATGATCATTGTTGGAAGGGTTGTAGGAAATCTGGGACACTAATTACATTGTTGGTAGAGCTGTGAATTCATCCAATCTTTCTGGAGAGAAATTTGGAACTAAGTCCAAAGGGCAACAAAAATACACATACCCTTTGATCCAGCAATAGCACTACTGGGTCTATACCCTGAAGAGATAATGAAAAAAGGGTAAAAACATCACTTGTACAAAAATATTCGCAGCAGCCCTGTTTGTGGTGGCAAAGAATTGGAAATCAAGTAAATGTCCTTCAACTGGGGAATGGCTTAGCAAACTGTGGTATATGTATGTCATGGAACACTACTGTTCTATTAGAAACCAGGGAATTCAGGGAAGCCTGGAGGGATTTGATGAACTGATGCTGAATGAGATGAGCAGAACCAGAAAAATACTGTATACCCTAACAGCAACATGGGGGTGATGATCAACCTTGAAGGACTCGCTCATTCCATCAGTGCAACAAAATCGGGGACAATTTTGGGTTGTCTGCAAAGGAGAATGCCATTTGTATCCATATAAAGAAATGGATTTTGAACAAAGTTCAAGGACTATTCCCTTTAATTTAGGAAAAAAAACCAGATATCTTATTGTCTGATCTTGTTATCTTAGACTTTTTGTCTCTTCCTTAAGGATATGATTTCTCTCTCATCACACTCAATTTGGATCAATGTACAACATGGAAACAAAGTAGACTGACAGATTGCTTTCTGTGGGGGGGAGGGAAGTAAGATTGGGGGAAAAATTGTAAAACTCAAATAATATCTTTAATAAAAAAAATAGTGAGGGGTAGCTAGGTGGCGCAGTGGATAAAGCACCGACCCTGGAATCAGGAGTACCTGGGTTCAAATCTGGTCTCAGACATTTAATCATTACCTAGCTGTGTGGCCTTGGGCAAGCCACTTAACCCCGTTTACCTTGCAAAAAAAAAAAATAATAAAAAAAATAGTGAGAAAAAAAAAGAAATATCTGAGACTGGATCTGAATTAAAGCCTTTCTGCTTCCAGATCTGGTGCTAAGTCCT
Organism: Macrotis lagotis; assembly: GCF_037893015.1. Lineage (NCBI taxonomy): Eukaryota > Metazoa > Chordata > Mammalia > Peramelemorphia > Peramelidae > Macrotis > Macrotis lagotis. The sequence continues at coordinate 254,173,681 of NC_133659.1, forward strand.
TTCTGTCATCTGATTGCCTTTAGGGTGATTGTACTGTTCAACTATATCATAATGAACAAACTACTTTCTCCAAGTGCTATATAACTCTTAGCTATAATTATCAATGTGATCAGAGATCCACTGATGTCCTTTGCATTTATTATATGACAATTATCTTTTGTTTCTCAATGATTTGGAAAGGCAGGTGGGGAATTCATTAAATGTATAATCAACAATCCTGAATGTAATGGGTGAATCATGGCAATGGTTCAGGCTGAGCCTCATTGGGGGTGCTACACTACGGAAGAGTATGGCCTCTAATTTCTGTTATGCACGTCCAGGGGAGGGATAGTCCAGGAAAGTGGCCCATTCTACCCAAACTCACCAAAGCCCAGGTTTAAAAACAGAAAATTAGTTTATTCATTTGTAATGGGGGAAATAACATTTCCAAGTGGGCATTTATGGCAGCAATCCTGAATATCTTCTTCTTGGTACCACTTCCTAGAAAAAAAAACACACACACATTCAATTGGAATCAGAACAAAGGAAGTTGGAAGATATGTTGTCCAGATAATGCTTCAATCTGGATCAGTGATTCTTAACCATTGTGATTGGTTCTCTTTGGCAATATGGTGAAACCCATGAAGCTCATCTCAGAACTGTGTTTTTATGTCCACTGAATTAAATACATAAGATTATCAAGGCATCCAAATGTGTTAAAATAATGATGTGGGGCTTTTTCCTTTCTTTTCTAGCTCGCTAAATGGTTCTTATGATTCTAAAGGCTAAGAAGCCAGGACAAGAACTCCTGTCCCAGCTAGAAGGAAGGCAAAGAAACTGCTTAAGCATTTATGTTTTCATCATTCCTAGTGATGGCTTGCATATATCTATTTTGCCACATGGGGACCAGTCTGAGGTTAAATCTGAGGTAGTGGAGCTACAGGATGGCTGAGGGGATGAATTTTTTAGCTCTTAAAAAACAGCCATTTATTAAAGTGTGAGGGGTTGTGAGATGGGTTGAACGAAGGAGCACCCACACCTTACATTAGTACATACCCAGAACCTCAAAACATCGAGACAAAAATCTTGGATCTCAGGTAAAGAAGCTCCTGCTCTAAAACCTCCCTTCTTTGACAAGATCTGGTGAATGGTTTGATAGAGGGACAGAGAGGGAAGAATCAAAGACAGCTTCTAGGATATCTAGCCTACAATATGTTACGATAAAAATCTGGGATAAAGAGAAAAAAAAGGAGAGTATATTGATTATTAATAACTAAAAGTTCTAATAGCCATTGTAACAAATTTCTAGAGCTTAGAATGGGATTAACTTTGCATAAGCCTTAGCAGAAAAGTTTGTAAGAAAGTCTATACCCAAATATAAGTAGTCTTGCTTCTCAGAATATGGATGGAAGATGATTCAATCTGATCAGATGTTTTTCTTAGCACTAGGTCTTTCTGATATAGGGGTCAGGGGGAAAAGAGTTATTTCCTAGGAAACTTTCTAGAGGATGTTGCTCAGCTCTGTTTGTTACTTGTTACCATAGATTCTGGGACCCCCACCCATCCCTTTTTCTAACTCAGTATAATTATGGACCAGTCTTCATTTATTTGGCACAAGTAGACCTTATATAAAAAGTTTGCATAACCAAATGATAAAAAGCTGTTCTAATTGCAATGTGTGTCTTTGGTCACTGAGGGGCCACTGATCTCTATTACTGGCAACTGCTAGCCTTGCCATTATGCCTAGAGATTATTCTCAGACAGTGCCTCAGTTTGTTTTATCACAAATTTTTATCACGACAAATCAAAGAGAGCCACTAGCCTAGAAGACTGAGATTATGTGATACCATTAATAGAAATGGTTATGTAGGAAAAGAAAGAGGGAAGATCAGAGTAGATTTGGACACATTGAGTTTTGGGTGATGGTCAATTATTCCTGTTTAAGCTAAATCCTATGATTCTATGATTTCTAGACACATTTTCTATTCCCATTTGGATACAAGGATCCAGAACTCAGAGACTTCATATCTATAAATATAGGCAAATCTTACCCTTAACTAGAGAGAGGATCTGAAGTATATGCTCTTTCCTCTGGGCAGGGGTCAAGTTCCCTTTAGAAGTACAGCAAGGGCCTCAGGGCTAATGGAAATGCTCTCATGGGACAAGAGTTGGTAGAGTCTGGTGATGGTGGCTTTTTCCTTCTCTCGGTTCCGCCAGAGTAGGAACATGCAAAAGACTCGCATGCTCATGGTTGGGTATTCTTCCTCCAGTCTATCCAACTGGTGCTGCTGAAGGCCCAGGCACATTATGCCTAGCTCCCGCCACTCACGCCCCACATGTTGAGCAAGCTGCATCAGTGTTTTTTGGGTCACCACTGGCTCAGCTAAACAAGGCAAGGTAAAGCTGGTCATCTTTGATGCTTCCCCTTCCTAAGCCTTCATTAGATGGAGGAAATTAGGGCAAATGGGCATTGGTTAAATACTTGTTGGGAAATGAACAAATTATAGTGCAAGAATAGAATGCTGTTTCATTAATAACAAAAAAGAGATAGTTTCAGTGAAATTGGGAAGAACTTTATGCACAAAGTGAAGTGAATAGAACCTGGGGTAAGCTTTTACTGTAAAAACAGCTTTGGTAGACTTAAGATTCCAAAGGACTGATGCTGCAGAATGTTATCTACTTCCTGAGAAGTGATTGGCTTAAAATGCAGAATGAGACCTTTTTGGACATGACTGATGGAGGAATCTGTTTTGATTATCTATACATCTTTGCTACTAAGATTTTTGTCTTTTTAATGGGCAGAGGGGAGTCAGTAGGGAAAGAAGATAAATGTCTGTTAATTTTTTTTAATTTTAAGGGAAAAAATACTGACTTAAGTATACTGACATATGCATACTATAACTGAATAAGCAAAGAAGAACAATGCCAACCAGGCACTAGATGAACAGCTCGAGAGCTGGGAGGGATCTCAGAGGTCAACTAATCCAATGCTCAGTGTCACAAAGACAGAAAGTAGCAGAGATAGATTATAAATAACCTGATTTCTGTCTCCAGTTCCAAAGATTCTGTTACATTTAGGATTCATGTCCTTAACCAATTGAGAAAGGGATAGGGCCATGGTTAACACAACAGAATAGTAATTGATAATCTTTAAGGAGGGTAAAGGGGATACTGAAGATGGGCAGAGCCATAGAATGGGCATCAGATCTTACCTAATCCTACAGGTGGCTCCCTTTTAGAGTGGGAGTTGATGCTGGTCTCTGGTCCTCGAGGACCATCTTCAAGGCTCGGCTGTCCGAGTTTTTCCAGGAGGTGTAGAGCAGGTACTTGCTTCAGAGTCTGAGCCACCACACTCAGGGCTCTGGGGCCACAGGAGCTCACCAAGTGGTAGGCAACATCTCCCCGGGAGGCAGATGGAAGGGACCAGGCTGAGGCTCCGGCTGCTTGCTGAGACACAACTTCTTTGAAGATTTGGAAATCTGCATCTTTCAGATCTTGGAGCACCTCAAAAATTTGTACTTCCTGGTTCATGGGACCAACTCACCTGAGCAGGAAGGGGGGAGCTGTATCACAGGCATGTCCACTTCAAGAAATAGGGGGCTAGGTATGAACTGATACATAGAACCCCAACACAGAGAGAGCTGTGTCACAGGCATGACCACTTCAAGAAATAGGGGGCTAGGTATGAACTGATACATAGAACCCCAACACAGAGCTGTGTCACAGGCATGACTTCAAGAAGGGGGCTATGCAGGGACTGAGGCATGGAACCCCAACACAGGGAGCGCCGTGCCACAGGCTCGGCCGCTTAGGGGGGCTGCGGGGCCGGTGCGGGCTGCGGGGCCGGGGCCTGGGGCGGGCAGGAGGGCAGGAGCCCCGGGGCTGGATGCGGGCCGGGCCGGGGCACGCCCCCTCCGCGGAGGTCCTGCAGGGCCGGGCGGCTCCCCTCCCCCCAGCTCCCGGGGCGCCTCATCCTGGGGCTTGGGGAGGGGGCAGGAGGCGGCGGCGAGGGGCGCTCCCCAAAGCCGCCGCGGCTGCGTGCCGCCCCCCGGGCCGAGAGGACGGGGCCGGCGGGGCGGGGCGGGGCTCACCTCAGCTGGGCCACGGACGCGGCCACGGACGCGGCCACGGCTCGGAGCGGCTCTGTGGACAGAGGCGGCTCCGCCCCCGAGCCCGCGAGGCGACGGCCACCAATCAGCCCGGGCGGGCGCTGAGTCTGGCGGGAAAGGGAGCGCAGCGCCAGCCCCGCCCAGCGGGCGGCGCGGCAGCGGAAGTGCGGGTGTGGGCGGCAGGCGCGAGGGGCTCTCCCAGAATTCCCCGCTCCCCGGAGCAGCGGCGACATGGGAGCGAGGCGGAGGACGCGGACGGGCTGCCCTCTGACCCCTGCCTAGCGGGCAGGGCCGGCCCGGCGCGGCCATCTTCCAGCTTTTGGAAGTCTCCGCCCTTTGCCGCCCTTCCCTCGGCCCCGTCCCCTCCAGTTTCCTTTGGAGAATCTTCTCCCATTATTTCTTTTTTTTTTTTAATTTTCAACGCAATGGGGGGTTCAGTGGCTTGCCCAGGGCCACACAGCTGGGTCATTATTGTCTGGAGTCGGATTTGAACTCAGTTACTCCTGAGTCCATCGCACCACGTAGCCGCCCCAATTTTTTTTAACATTTTATTTGTTTTCAATTATATTCAATAGTAGATCTACTCATCATTTTTTGAAAGATTTTGAATTTTATAATTTCCCCCTAGAAGGCTGTCTGATATCCTCTGCCTTGTTTCCATGCCATACATTAATGTGTTATAGAGTAAAAACATAAACCTCAAAAAAATTACACTTCAGTCTGTGTTCCGATTCCAATGGCTCTGCCGCTGGGGCGAGCTGCTTTCCCTATCATAAGTCCACCAGAGAAGTTGCTTCAATATTTTTCCCACAGTTACTATTACTACCTGTCCCTCCACTCTATTTCTCCCCACTCATTTATTCTGTTCTCTCTCTCTCCTTTCATTCTGCCCCATCCAAAAGTGTGTTGTATCTGAGTACTCTCTCCCTCAATCTTTCCTCTCTTTTATCACCGATTCCCCCCTTCCCCCCATTCCTTTCTTCTTATTTTTCTCTAGAGTAAGATAGATTTCCTCACCCTATTATGACCTCAGTTCTCAACCCGTTTCCTTACCTGTAAAACTACAGCATTGGGCTAAATGATCTTTAAGATCTCTTCTAGCTCCAAATGCGTTCTAAGTCTTTCCAGGTCCTCCCCAGTTTTTCAACCTCAATCCCTTCTCTGTTCAAAGCTCCTAGCCTAGGAAGGAACTTAGTCCAAGTGTCTCCCCTTGGGATTTTGCTCCTGAACCTTGGGGGTCGGGGCGTCGTCCTGTCCTGGGGGGCTGGCATTGTTCTGGCCGGTTTAAGATTGCAGAGGCTGGAGACTCCCACTGACTCTGGATATTGAAGCTTTTTTCCTGGGAGGTGAGGTCACTTATTCCAGACATGGGGTGGTGGTAGTGATGGTATAAGGAGACACATCTTTTCCCATTTTTAGTCAATTTGCAGCTATGTACCCTATCATACCTTAGGACTATTCTTCATTTGATCATCCTGGTTTTTAAGGCAGCTCAGCCAAATGCTCATTACTAGGGATAGGGTAAAGAAATCTTTTGAGCCTGTGTCAGTGAGAACTAGACCAGTTTTGAACATACAGTTCCACTTAAATGGTCATTTGAAGCACCTACAAATTTGTATTCTTAGGTTGATTACCACAAGTTCAAAGTATTCATTGGAGAGTCTCCCTGCTCCCTCCTCCCCCAATGTGTTTCTCTACTAGTCAACCAGAAGACACAATTAGCTCAAAGCAAAAGCATTTACTGAAAAGGGATATTTAAAAGAGTAACTACCTATTAATTCTCTCCTTCCCCTGCAGCCATTTTCCTTACAAATACATAGTCAAGGGTAGCTAGATGGAAAAGCCGAGTCAGGAGAAACCTGAGTTCAAATCTTGCTTCAGACACTTTACTGTGTTTATGATCCTGGACAAGTCACTTAACAATTACCTCAAAAGAAAAAAAAACCCAAATACATAGTCAATGGGAAGAGAGGTCACATCACATAGAGGACAATAGCAGAGAGAGAAACCTGTCTGTTTAAGGCAAGCCAAACCTATCAAGTTCCAGGATTCTGAAGTCTTTCTAGTTCTCCTTTAGATAGGCTGAGCAGGTCCTCATTTTTGCTAGGTTGAACTTGCTTTCTCATAGTGCACAAAATTCCTTTTTTTGTAATTATATAAATATTTTATTTTCTAATTATATACAAAAGTTGTTTCTACCTATCATTTTTATAAGGTATTGAATTTTACAATGTTTCCCCTACCCTTTCGTCCCCCCTGCCCCCCACAGAAGGCAATCTGATAATCTTTACATTGTTTCCATGCTATGCATTGATCAAAATTGAATGTTGAGACAAAAATAAACATATCCTTGAGGAAGAAATAAAATATTAGAGATAGCAAAATTATGTAGTACATAAGACAACTTTTTAAAAAAAAAGTTGAAGGTAACAATCTTTGCTTTTTTGTTTAAATTCCACAATTCTTTCTCTGGATATAGATGGTATTCTCCATCACAGATCCCCTAAAATTATCCCTGATTATTGCACTGTTGGAATGAGCAAGTCCATTAAGGTTGATCATCACCCCCATGTTGCTGTTAGGGTGTACAATGTTCTTCTGGTTCTGCTCATCTCACTCAGCATCAGTTCATGTAAATCCTTCCAGGCTTCTAGTTTCTAATCCCTCCTGGTTTCTAATAGAACAATAGTGTTCCATAACATACATATACTATAATTTGTTCAACCATTCCCCAATTGAAGGACATTCATTCAATTTCCAATCCTGCCATGAATATCCTTATATACACGATGTTTTTATTCTTTTTTTCATGCTTGCTTCAGGATATAGACCCAGAAGTGGTATTGCTGGATCAAAGGGTATACACATTTTTGTCACCCTTTGGGCATAATTCTAAATTTCTCTCCAGAAATGTTGGATAAGTTCATAGCTCCACCAACAATGTATTAGTAACCCAGATTTCCCACATCCCTTCCAACATTGATCATTGTCCTTTCTGGTTATATTGGCCAGTCTGAGAGGTGTGAAATGGTACCTCAGAGATGCTTTAATATGCTTTTCTCTAATCAGTAATGATTTAGAGCAATTTTTCTTATGGCTATATTGGGGAATGGCTTGTTTTTTTTTTTATAAATTTGACTCAGTTCTCTATATATTTTAGAAATGCGTCCTTTGTCAGAAACACTAGTTATAAAAATTGTTTCCCCATTTACTATATTTTTTATTTTTTGGTTTCTACAAGGCAATGAGGTTGAGTAACTTGCCAAGGTCACACAGCTAGGTAATTATTAAGTGTCTGAGACAAGATTTGAACTCAGGTCCTCCTGATTCCAGGGCCAGTGCTCTATCTACTGCACCAAGTTGCCCTACTATATTCTTTTGATCTTAGTTACAGTGCTTTTGTTTGGTGCACAACATTTTTATGGGTGGTTCACTCTGCTGGACTTAGATCTGAGGCCACCAAAAGTCAGAAATCAGCATCATCCTAGCAAGATTATAGCTTTATAATTGGCTTTTACTCTCAACATCCCTTTTTGGTACAGGATTGAGTCCTCTTAGTGGGGCACTTGCTTTAATTTTTGGTGATTATTCAGAACATTTTGCAAAATTCCATTTTGTGGGATAGGCCTAAGCAATTCTAGGATTCCTAACTTTTTTAAGCCGTAAGCTTCTGTAAAGTTGGCAAAAGAGGAAAATGACAATTGTTGGTGAAACTGTGAATTGTTGGAGCTATTCTGAAATATGCTGTATAGTATTTTGGAACTATGCCCCAAAAGTATTACTTTATCACTAGTAGACTTATAGCTAAAGAGATCAAAGAAGAAGGACCCATGCTTACAAAAATATCTATAGCAGTTCTTTTTATAGCAGTAAAGAAAAAATATTAAGGGAGAGCTCATCAACTGAAGAATAGGTGAACAAATTATATGTGAATATGATAGAATATTATGCTGTAAAAAATTATGAATTAAATGTTTTCAGAGAAACCTAGGAAGACTTATGAACTGAAGCATAATGAAGTGGACAGAACCAAGAAAATCATTTATAACAATATAATTGTAAAAATGCATAACTTTGAAAGACTTAAGGACTCCGATCAATGAAATGATCAATCATGTTTGTAGAGGGCCAATGATGAAGAACGATTGATGGACTCTGTGTAGATTGAGACATTTGTTTTTAGAAATTATCAGTAGCAGGGCAGCTAGGTGGCACAGTGGATAAAGCACCGACCCTGGAGTCAGGTGTACCTAGGTTCAAATCCGGTCTCAGACACTTAATAATTACCTAGCTGTGTGGCCTTGGGCAAGCCAACTTAACCCCATTGCCTTGAAAAATTCTAAAAAAAAAATTATCAGTAGGAATTCATTTTGCTTGACTACACATATTAATTACAATGGGTTTTTCTCATAGTAGGGGAAGGGAGGTAAGAAGAGAAAAAGATAAATACTTGATAATTGAAAAAATAAAATTTGATAAATTTGTCCAAGTTTTGCAACTTTTACTAGATTAAAAAAATCTCAAATCTGATATCAAGAGAATTAATGAAAAAAATGCAAAGGAAGGCGACCTGGCCAGATTTAAATCTACATTATAAAGTGAAAATCGTCAAAATTTGGTCTTGACGAAGAAATAGTAGAATAGATTATGTATAAAAGAAACAGTAGTAAATGATATAGTAAGCAGTATTTGAAAAACCCAAAGACTCTACCGTTAGCAAATCACTATTTGACAAAAACTGTCAGGAAAACTGGAAAATAGTAAGGCAGAAACTAGGCATAGACCAACATCTCACACCTTATCAAAATCAGGTCAAAAGGGTACAGGATTTAGACATACAGGTTGATGCCATAAGTCAATTAGGAGAACAGGGAATAATCTATCAGATCTTATGACCAAACAAACAAAAGATAGGGAAGATAATAAATTGCAAAATGGATAATTTTGATTACATTGATTAAAAAGGTTTTACACAAATAAAACAAATGCCACCAAGATCAGAAGGAATGAAAAAAGCTGGGAAACAATTTTTGTAGTTGATGTTTCTAGTAAAGGACTCATTTCTAAAATATATAAGAAAGCTGAGTCAAATTTATAAGAATATAAGTCATTTTTCAACTGATAAATGATCAAAGAATATGAACAAGCAGTGTTTAAATGAAGAAATTAAAGCTATCTATAATCATATAAAAGTGCTCTGAATCACTATTAATTGGAGATTAAGACAAATTAAGAAAAATACCACTTACACCTATCAAATTGTATAATATGACAGAAAAGGAAAATAATAAATGTGGGAAGGGATGTGGGCAAACTGGGAAACAAATACACTGTTGGTGGAATTGTGAACTGATCCAACCATTCTGGAGAGCAATTTGGAACTATGCCTAAAGGGCTATAAAACTGTGTATACCTTTTGCTTCAGCAATATCACTACTAGATCTGTATACTAAAGAAATCATAAAAAAGGGAAAAGGACCCACATATACAAAAATATTTACAGAAGCTCTTTTTGTAGTGGCAAAGAATTGGAAATTAAAGGGATCTCCATTAATTAGGGAATATCAAATTGTGGTATTGGATATGATGGAATACTATTGTTCTGTAAGAAATAATGAATGGATGAATGGTGGGGCGGCTAGGTGGTGCAGTGGATAAAGCAGTGGCCCTGGAGTCAGGAGTACCTGGGTTCAAATCCGGCCTCAGACACTTAATAATTACCTAGCTGTGTGGCCTTGGGCAAGCCACTTTAACCCCATTTGCCTTGAAAAAACCTAAAAAAAAAGAAAAAGAAAAAAGAAATAATGAGTGGGGGCAATAAATAGAGCACCATCCTGGAATCAGGAGGACCTGAGTTCAAATTTGACCTCAGACACTTAATAATTACCTAGCTATGTGACCTTGGGAAGTCACTTAACCTCATTGCCTTGAAAAAACCAAAGAGAGAGAGAGAGAGAGAGAGAAGAGAGAGAGAGAGAGAGAGAGAGAGAGATCATGAAAAAGGATAAAAATCCCACATTTACAAAAATATTAGGGCAGCTAGGTGACACCAGCCCTGAAGTCAGGAGGATCTGAGTTCAAGTATGGCCTCAGACACTTAATAGTTGCCTAGCTATATGACCTTGGACAAGGACACAACCCCATTACCTTAAAAAAAAGTAAAGAAATAATGAATGACCTGATTTAAGAAAAATCTTGCATGAACTGATGCTGAGTAAAGTAAGCATAACCAGAACATTGTGCACATAACAGCAAAATTGTGTGATAATCAGCTATGATAGACTTAGTTCTTCTCAGCAATACAGTGATCAAAGACAATTCTAAAAGACTTGTGATGGGAAATGTCACACACATTCAGAGGAGGAAGTGTGAGGCCTGAATACAGACCAAAGCGTACTATTTGTACTTTTTTCATTTTTTTCATTTCTTTTTCTTTCTCATAGGTTTTCCCCTTTTGTTCTGATTCTTCTTTCACAATATGATCAATATAGAAATCTGTTTAACATGATAGCACATTTATTACTTATATCAGATTACTTGCTATCCTGGGGAGGGGTAAGGGAAGGGAGGCAGAAAAATGTGGGACATAAAATCTCTTTTTTAAAAATATACTTAAGGCAATGGGGTTAAGTGACTTGCCTAAGATCACACAGCTAGGCAATTATTAAGTGTCTGAGGCTGGATATGAACTCAGGTCCTCCTGATTCTAGTGCCAGTGCTCTATCCACTGTGCCACCTAGCTGCCCTTTTCATTTTCTTAAAGAAGCAACACAAGGGGTGGCTAGGTGGTGCAATGGATAGAGCATTGACCCTAGATTCAGGAGGACCTGAGTTCAAAACTGGCCTCAGATACTTAATAATTACCTAGCTGTGTGACCTTGAGTGAGTCATTTAACCCCATTTGCCTTGCAAAAAAAAACAAGAAAAAAAGAAGAAGCAACACACAAGTCCATCAGGTGCTTGACTTGGAGCAGCACACAAGTCTACCTGGGGCTTCACAAAAGTAACGAAGAAGGAGCACATATAGACTATGTCTATATCAGATTTGTGACATTGATTTTTTTGAACTCAAGTTAAAGACTTTACATTTGTCCCTATTAAGATTTAGTTCATTTGATATAATCCAGTGTTCTACCCTGTCAAAGACTTTTGGCTTCTGACTTTGTTACCCAATGTTTCCATTTCCATTGTAAAGGTGGTAGAATGATAGAGGAGGGGGTAGAGCATGCTAATAATCACAAACTTTTATAGCTTATATAATGCATATGCATTTAAATATATGTGCATTGATAACCATTTCTCTCCTCTCCTTTGCTGAATGCCTCCTTATTCAAATATAATATGTACTTACAGTATTTCTTCCTGGTTCCAGTTGACCTTCTGGGTGCTTCTAAAAATGTGGGGCTCAGAGGTGAAAGTTCTGGTGTTTTAGAATGAAGCCCTGACAAATCTGGTCACCCCAGTTCTATGATAAGTAGCAGAAAGATAGCAAGTTATATATATTTTTAAAGCTTTGTCCTCATGGCTTTACCTTTCCATGAAGTTTGGCAAATACATTGTTCTTTGCTTTGACTCTCCCTTTAAACTTGTTGGAAAATGGGAAAAGGAATTTCTCCCCCTCTACTGCCCTTCATGGAGTGTGGATTCAACAAGGTGAGTATGTATCTAAATCTCCATGTTCTTTCCTGATTTGTGTCTTCTTTACCGACTAGATGACAGAATATTAAATTTGAGGTGGTTATGTCCAGGTTTTCAAGTAACCTTGTGAGTTCAAAAGGTCTGAAGATTCTAGGAACCAATGAGAAGAACAGTAGATCAAAGTAGTTGTAGATCTGTCAACTGAACATGAAACTTGGAGGAGGTTCAGGTTTGGTTGTATAGAACTTAGGTGAAATGTAATCAAAAATCATAAAAATTACTTTTATCTTCTAATAAAATATTCTCTCCTCAGAATATTTTATTACTTGTTCTAAAGAAAAATGATTAAATCCTGTTTTATTAATGTGTGCTTGTGAATTTTTTATGTTTAGCCTTTCTTGTATATATAGGAATAAGTAAATTTCCTTGTATATTCATATGGTATCAATGTACATTCATACTGTATACTGATTATTATTATTATCATTATTATTATTTGCTCCCTTATTTTGGGGAATCTCTAGATGTGAACTGTAATCTTAAGCATTTTTTCATCAGAGTATTGAGTTAGGGGGCTAACCTGGGACTTCATGTTAAAATTGTATATTCTTCTAGTCTTCTTGAACACTCCTCTCCCCCTTCTCCATTTAGTATAGTGATTATGTTTATAAATACCCAGGGCAAGATAATGATTGTAGGAAGTAAGATTGAAAAAGGAACCTAGAAGTCACTTACAGAGTGTTCCATATGTAAAGAGAACACAACAGTTACCTGTAAATTATCTCAAATTAACCAGAACTCACATCCTGAGATTTTGTGCTCATTCAGCCCTTTGATCTGGCTAACTGCCCATGCTTTGTCCAAATTTCCATGGTTAATTTAGTAGAACACCAGATCTTGCTGATAATTTTTAGATGATGTGGATTTGTTAATAAACTAGCCCTATGGTGTTGCTGATAACTTTGAGATTCTATCGATATGTTCTCCCATCAAAATCCTGAAAAAAATGAGGCCCCTCCAACTCACCTCCAACAGTCTATCTCCAACTGGTCCATGATGCCTAAGTGTTCCCAACTCTGATCCTCCATTACTTAAGTGACTTCCCACTACCTGCCTTCCTGCACCACCCCATCCTTGTCACAATGCTGACCAAGTCTGTTCCCCACCCCCACACCATTTGAGTCTGTACTTCATGAACAATTTGTCTCTGTCTTCTCTGTGCTTAATTAAAGGGTGATTGAAATATTACTCCCTACATCTGCTGTTGTGGTCTTTCCTGCAAGTATCTAAAGAACTAAGCATACCTGTTCTCTTCCCCACACTACTCCCCCCCATCCCTTTCCACACACACACACACACACACACACACACACACACACACACACACACACAAACACAGAGTCCAGAAGGACCCTCTTGTGATCCTGTTGTGTATTTTATAAATTAATTGGCAATTCAGTTGATGCATAAAGCAGACAGTATTGCTCAGCTAAAATGGACTTAAAGATTGTGTTATTACGGGGCAGACACATCTTTTTTTTTTTTAAGTTTTTGCAAGGCAACAGGGTTAGGGTCACACAGTTGTGTTCCATCACAGTCATATACCACAGCTTATTCAACCATCCTCTCAATTTCAATTGTTTTTTGCCACAAAAAAGAGCTGCTACAAATATTTTGGTTTGTATAGGCCCTTATCATTTTTTTGAGGGGAATCTTTCTGGGTTACAGTCCTGAGTTGACCTGTCTTATCCAGTTAGTTCAACATTCTACCCATGCACTTGTCCCCACATCTTGGCTACTTTCTCATGTCTAGGAGAAATTCACCTGTACCTCACAGTGCTAGTCAGAGTGTGTGAAACCCTGAACTATGTCAAAAAAGTGTCTGAGGCTGGATTTGAACTCTTGTACTCCTGACTCCAGGGCTCTATCCACTGCGCCACCTAGCCACCCAGGCACATCATTAAATATGGCAAATGAATTTTTTAGTACCTTTACCCTCTTAGCCTGGAGCTGCTAAATATGATCCCACTGTGGTGGTTGCTTTTATTGAACTTTTGCTGTGTCACCTGTGTTGGAACTCCACATAATCTCATCACTGTCAAGGGAAATTCTTGCATCTTTTTCGCCCTCCTACAACCATCCACCATAAGCTAGGCACATATTTTATTGCACAGGCCATGAAGAAATGGGCAGAAAGCAATGTATCTCATCATTTTTATATCTGCCCCAGGTTTTTAGACAGATTGAAAAGCATAATGGGCTCTTAAAAACCATTTCCTTAAATTTCTAGGAGGAAAGTGAACCTTTAGGTAGACACAGGATTGTATTTTAAGCACTTTGCACATGGAACAGTTGCCCCTTTGGCCCCTTCCAATGAAATACTTATCTTGCCTCCTTCTGCAGAGCAAAGTTGAAGGCCTCAAATGGTACCCTGAAGGCATCCTGGACTCTCCAATCCCCAGTTCTAAGGGAAACCTACACTCCTTCCTCTTCACAGTGGAGGGCAGTCAGGGAGTGGAGGAGAGTAAAGCTGTATGGGTGGCAGACAAGGGAATGATAATACAATGGAATCCCCTAAACAGAGAGGGCAGGAATATTGATACAATACCAGACCACTCTCAGGTCACCATGTTTGCCACATTGACAAGTAGAATAATGAGGGCAACCCTGAATACTGATGGCATGAACACTGTCCATGTAACTGCTAAGTCATGAGTAAGCCATCAAACCAGGAAAGCCCCTAGCTCAACAACACAAGATGAAAGTCTCAACTTCAACCAACATCCCTGGGCCTATGTCAGAGGGGAATACACCACCCTGGAGGAGGTAATAAGTACCACTAGACTGCCATGAAAATAACTCTACAGATGGTACAGAATGCTTGTGGGCTCACAATACTAGTCATGCTACAGCTCATAACATCTGTAGTGTAGGACTTCCTCTCCAACACCACCCTGGAACTCACAACCAAAGGACTCATATTCCAAGATTTAGCAACTCATGGTAATATACCTATTATACCACTGGTCATGGAAGACTAGGCACCCCTTCTGCCCCTCTGTCCTCCAAAGAGGCTCATAAACTTTCATAACCTCTATACTAGATTCCTCTTCAGAACTCCTGGCCATCACCTGTTCAAGAATCTTCTCACCCTCAGAACCTATTGGAGAGGCACTTGGAGTCATATATTCTCACCAGGGTCCAAGTTCCACCAGAACCTGAGGAACCATCCTTCAAGGCTGCTGGCCAAGGTACTGTTTTTCTAAGAATTAGAACTCTGGCAAATTCAGTCCTCATGGCTGCATTCATTCCATTCCATTTGTCACATCAGCCTTATGAACATGGGGACATCAGTGAGACCTATTGGGACTAATTTATCTGAATTAACCTATCTCTTTTATTTTATTTTTCCAAATTACATATAAAAACTAACTTTTTTTTAAACTTTGAGTTCCATATTCTCTCCTTTCCCTCCTCAAACTCCCACCTCCCTTAAGACAGTAAGCAATTTGATATAGGCTAGATATATATAGTCATGCAAAACATATTTGCATATTAGTCATGCTTTGAAAGAAAACATAGATCAAATCCTCCTCTCCTAAAAAGTAATGTAAAAAAAAAGTTTGCTTCAATCTGGTTACAGACTGGAGGTGGGATCCATTTTTCATCAAAAAAAAGTCCTTCAGAATTGTCTTGGATCTTTGTAATGAACAGAATAAGTCATTCACAATTGATTACCATATGATATAGGTTACTATGTACAAATGTCCTCCTGGTTTTACTCATTTCACTTTGTATCACTTCATTTAAGTCTTTTTGAGGTTTTTCTGAAAGCATTCTCTTCATAATTTCTTATAGCACAGTAGTGTTCCATCACAGTCATATACCACAGCTTATTCAACCATCCTCTCAAATTCAATTTTTGCCACAAAAAAGAGCTGCTACAAATATTTTGGTTTGCATAGGCCCTTATCATTTTTTTTGAGGGGAATCTTTCTGGGTTACAGTTCTGAGTTGACCTGTCTTATCCAGTTAGTTCAACATTCTACCCATGCACTTGTCCCCACATCTTGGCTACTTTCTCATGTCTAGGAGAAATTCACCTGCACCTCACAGTGCTAGTCAGAGTGTGTGAAACCCTGAACTATGTCAAATTCTTGAAATTTGCTGAGATTATCCAACAACAATGTACTGAAAAGACTGGACTGCTCCCTATCTGACTGACTCACTCACTTTATCCTAAACAAATGAGAAGGTTTCACATGTTAGTGACCAAAGCTGTTGCCTTCATACAGAACCTCACTGAGAGAGAGTGTTTCACTACCGCAACTGATTCTTGTACATGTAACTTCATTAAAGCTTTGCAACCAGATTGGGAAAAACATCTTTCAGCTTTTATCCAGTTATTGCCAATGGATTACTTCAACACAAGATCACTGAATTCTGTATGCTATTCCTGATAACACCAATGGATGTTAAAATTGCTCAGATATACCCCAACAAGGTCTCTCTAGAGAAGATATGTTCCCCTAATGGTGAAATGTGGATGGAGAGAGCAGATTTCAACACCAAAGAGGTCACTTGAATAAACCAAGCCTAACTGGAAGATCTAGAAAGAATATGGTAGGCAGAATTTTATCAGTTTCCCAGTATCTTATCTATACCCACACTCAAATTCCTTTCCTATTGAACTTGAAATGTACCCTAATCATCATGGAGATGGATCTTACCTTCTACAAGGATTCCCCAATACCCCCAACCAGACCTGAGGCATCTACATTAATACTTTTTCACCTCCTATAGGTCCATGCTTCCAAATCCAGTCTGTGGTTACTTGACTGTCCCCGTCACATTCTCTTTGTTTTTTGTTGTTGTTGTTGTTGTTGTTTTAGATTTTTCAAGGCAATGGGGTTAAGTGGCTTGCCCAAGGCCACACAGCTAGGTAATTATCAAATATCTGAGGTTGGATTTGAACCCAGGTACTCCTGACTCCAAGGCCGGTGCTCTATTCATTGCCCCACCTAGCCACCCCAAAATGAAGTTTTTTTTTCACCCATCACATTCTCTTGCCCATTCTAACTGCCTTCCTCTACCACCACAACTCTACTCCATGCTGATTGCCTCTGTACTCTACAAGCTATTTGTCTCTCTGCTTTCTGTACTGTTTGCCTCTGTGCTTTATTGAAGTGTGACTGAAGCATTTGTTGCCATTATGGTCTTTCCTAGTAGTATCCCAAGAACTGAATGTTGTTGCCCTGATTTAACCCATGGTCCCATTCACTTATTCCATAAATTATTAGCAATTTAGTAATAAATCAATGAGTGTGAGATCAGGGAGTCTAATTCCCCATAATCAGGCTTGTAGAACCTGTCTACTAAATCTTGTCCAAACAATATACCTAGATACAGGATAGTGAATAACGAAATCCTTCAACTCTTGTGGGTCCATTAGCAGTTCCTCAACATTAGATACAGAACTTTATAGATGTATTTAAAAATGTTGATTGATGCTTTTTATTTTTACATTTTCAAATATCTTTTCCTACCCCAGTGCTTTTTATTTTTATTTAGTTTTTTTTTGAAAGGCAATGGAGTGAAGTGACTTGCCCAAGTTAAACAGCTAAGTAATTATTAAGTGTCTGAGACTGTATTTGAACTCAGATCCTCCTGATTCCAGGGTCAGTGCTCTATCTACTGCACCTCCTAGCTGCCCCTCTCTGCCCAAGTCCTTTTTTTGTTTTGTTTTGTTTTTTTAGGTTTTTGCAAGGCAATGGGGTTAAGTGGCTTGCCCAAGGCCACACAGCTAGGTAATTATTAAGTGTCTGAGGCCGGATTTGAACTCAGGTACTCCTGACTCCAGGGCTGGTGCTCTATCCACTGTGCCACCTAGCTGCCCCTCCAAGTCCTTTTTAGAACTATCTCTTGTAACAAAGATTAAAAAAGAGAGAGTAAAATCAGGTCAGTTAACTTAACTGAAATATGAATTGAATCTCTCCAAAATCCCCATTCTCATCCATTGCATTCAATCATTCAAGAAGAATTTATTTTTAAAAATTAATTAATTTTTCCAACTACATGCAAAGATATTTTTCAACAGTTTTTTGTAAAGCTTTGAGTTCCACGTTTTTCTTCCTCCTTCCCTTCCCTCCTCCCTCCCTGCCTTGGAACTGTGACCAGTGTCCCCGATCCCTTTTGTGATAGACCATTTTTTTAAGGTTTTTTTGCAAGGCAAATGGGGTTAAGTGATTTTCCCAAGGCCACACAGCTAGGTAATTAAGTATCTGAGGTCGGATTTGAACTCAGGTACTCCTGACTCCAGGGCTGGTGCTATATCCACTGCGCCACCCAGCTGTCCCACTGGACCATTCTTTTAAACTTGTTTTTTAATTTATTTTTTCCAACTACATGCAGCATTTCATTTTTTTGGTAAGATTTTGAGTTCCACATTTTCTGTCTCCCTCCCTCCCTTCCTTTCCTCTCCTTGACAGTAAGCAATCTAATATATATATATATATATATATATATATATATATATATATATATATATATATGTGTGTGTGTGTGTGTGTGTGTGTGTGTGTGTGTGTGTGTATAAAACTGTGTTAAACATATTTTTATATTAATCACTTTTCAATAAGCATTTATTGAGCCTTTACGAAGTGCTGGACATTGAACTCATGGCTGGGGATAGGAGGACAAAATGGAAATGGCACTTACCCTCAAGGAGTTTACTTTCTACAGAGACAACATGTACAAATAAATACATATGGAATATATACAAAATGAATATGAGATAACTTGGAGAGAGGGTGCCTTAGCAGCCAAGGAAACTAGGAAAAGCTTCATGAAGCAGGTAGCAGTTGAGCTGAGTTTTTAAGGAAACCAGAAATTTCAAGGTATGCGTGTTGGAGGAGGAGAGGAAATTCAGGGGCATGGAGGGGAGGCCAGTATGGATGGAGCACAGGAGGGAAATAAAGTATGAGAGAACTAGGAGGGTCCAGGTCATCAAGAACTTTAAATACTATGCAGAAGAATTCGTATTTTATCCTTGAGGCAAAAAGGAAATTTGTTAAGCAAGGGAGAGGGATGGTTTGACCTGTGCTTTAGATAAATCATTTTTGCAGTTAGGTGGAAATTAATTGGAATGAGGTTATAGGTAGAAAGACTAAATAGAAAGTTTTTTAAAAAATAATTCAGAAAAGAAGTGATAAATACCTGAACTAGGGTGGTGGCTATACTATTAGAAAGGAGTGGAAATACACAGAAAATGTAGAGCTGGACAAGACAAGATTTGGTTACAGATTGACTGTTTGGGCTTAGTGAGCATTCAAGAATGTCAGTGAAGTTGTTAATTTGGGTGTTTGGAGGATGATGGTGTCCTAGATAATAATAAGGAAGGTTGCAAAAGTTCAGGGTTTCGGAAAAGATAATGAGTTTAGTATTAGACATGTTGATTTTGAGATTCCTTTGGGGCATCCATTTAAAATGTCTAAAAACCATTAGGAAGATAGAACTAGAGTTCAGGAGAGAGAAGAGACTGGATATATAGATCTTAGACTCATTTGCTTAGAGATGATAACAACTCATGGGATTAACTCAATAAATTACATTAATTAAATATGCTAATCAATTACATTGATGTGCAATGCCTTTTCCAAGAAATAGAAAGTTTTGTAACCTAATTTTTTGCCTTTTCCTTCATCATTTGTCACTTTTGCATCATGTCATCTTCCCTTTGAACCCCAAACCCCTTTGTTTCTCCTTTTCTGAGACTTGCCCCACTCTATCTCAACTATTTCTCCCACACTAGTGAAAGTCTTGAAGAATCCTGTCTTCTCAGTCCCAAACAATTTTCAGTTTCTATTGAAGGTGAGTTTTGTTTCATCTTGTCCTTCTTTTTAAAGGTCATTTTGAGGATTCTTCTAGAGTGTCCCTTTTAAGATGGCAAGATCCATTGCATAAACTGATGGCAGAACCAGAAAAACACTGTACACCCTAACAGCAACGTGGGGGCAATGATCAATCTTGATGGACTTGCTCATTCCATCAGTGCAACAATCAGGGACAGTTTGGGGCTCTCTGTAATGGAGAATACCATCTGTATCCAGAGAAACAACTGTAGAGTTTGAACAAAGACCAAGGACTATTACCTTAAATTTAGAAGAAAAAAACCTGATATCTTATTGTCTGATCTTGCTATCTCTTATATTTTATGTTTCTTCCTTAAGGATCTCTCATCACACTCAACTTGGATCAATGTATACCGTGGAAACAATGTAAAGACTGACAAATTGCCTTCTGTGGGGGGTGGGTGGGGGTGGGGGGGAAGTAAGATTAGGGGAAAAATTGTAAAACTCCAAATAAATAAAATCTTTAATAAAAATTGAAAAAAATATGGCAAGGTCCAAATCCCACTTCTTTTTCTATGATTCTGGCAGCATTGATGTTGAGTCTACCACATTTTGATTCTCTTATGTGAAGAATCACAGATGTAGGCCTGGGAGGGACCTCAGAGGTAATCTAGTCCAACTTCCTTATTTTACAGATGAGAAACCTGAGACCCTTGGAGGTTAAGTGACAGAAGTCTGATCTGAAACCAGTTTCTTTGACTCTACAGCCAGTATTCTTTCCACTGTATCATGATGCCCCCAACATCCTTACCTTACTCTCCTATCCCCCAGAGCGAGAGGAATTGAAATCTTTTGGCCCATCTTTTCTCTCAAGTCCTGACCAGTCTTCACCTATCCATAAAAACTGACTAATTTATCAGTGCTTTAAATAGATTTTTGTCCAGTGGCCAATGATTTGATTTTTGGAAGAAATGAAAGGCATATCAATATTTATATTGTTCTCCCTCTTTGGGTCATTTATATAGCTCCTTCCTGATTCTTCATGGGCTAACTTTTATAATTAGGTCACCAGGAAACTATATCAAAATGTCTCTGAAGTAATTAAATGCTAAGGATACTTATAATACTTCCTAAAGACAAAATAGAAAGAAATAGAAAATGGTGGAATATAGACAGCAGTCCAGATGAACTTTCCCAACATTCCCCTCCAAGCAACTTTAACTCTTCAAATCAAATTTTGGAGGGACAGAGCCAACAAAATGTCAGTGAGGCTTTTTTTTTTTCACATCCTGCCGGAAGATGCCTATGACATGAAGGTTGGATCTGATTCAGTGTAAGAGAGCAGCACCAACCATGTACCTTGGAGGTATTAGCAATAGTGTTAATGGTAGTGGTAGTGGCAGCAGCAGTAGCAGCAGCAGCTATGGGAACTCTCAGCCCAGAGATGGTAAGTGGGTCAGACAAATGATCAGAAAGAGGTTAAAGCAACCCTTTGTTAGCATTGGATGGAACTGTTGCTAACTGACAACCTTATTCCCCTTATACAATTCTGGATACAAGTTCCAAGGTTGAGAGGAGTATTTGTGATCTGTTACAAGAAGCAAGGACCCTGGTCACAGTCCCACAGTGCTAACTCTTGTGGTTTCAGGAGAGCAGGGAATCTTTCCTTTGTAAAACAACAACAACAGCAACAACAACAACAACAAAAGAAAGCACAGTTCACAAAAGCAGTGACCACAACTTTCTTTTTTGTCATGGTTACCTTGGAAACAAAAAAACCTTTCAGACTAGTTTTGAACCAGTTCTGAAAAATGGCAAGCATAAAAAAGTCTGAAGCTTGGGACAACTCAAATTTAATATAAAAGTCAAAGTCAAGGAAAAAGGCTGGAAAAATGAACAAACAGTAACAAAAAAAACTTTATCATAAAAATCTATTGCTGTATCAGGGAAGACCAAGACATAAATTCAGAAGAGAATATCCCACAAGAGCAAATGAAAAGGAACAATGTGTAGAAAAATATTTATGTAGCTCTTTTTGTGATGGCAAAGAATTAGAAATCAAGGGATTGCCTACTACTAGAGGAATGAATGAATAAGATGTGGCACATGACTGTGTTGCAGTACTATTGTGTCATAGAAATGACAAGTTGGGGTAGTTTCAGGGAAAAAAAAGCACATGGCAAGACTTATATGAACTGCTGCAAAGTAAAATAAGAGGACCTGGGAGATCATTATATATTACAGCAAAGTTGTAGTGAGGATGACAGTATCTATCTGCATAAAAAGGCATTTTTTTTAGTTTTTTTTTTGCAAGGCAATGGGGTTAAGTGGCTTGCCCAAGGCCACACAGCTAGTTAATTATTAAGTGTCTGAGGTCAGCTTTGAACTCAGGTACTCCCGACTCCAGGGTTGGTGCTCTATCCACTGTGCTACCTAGCTGCCCCAAAAAGGCATTTTCAAAGATGAAATACACAAAAATCTGATCCATAATGGATCAGCATTAACTGATGAATATTTGCAATCGATTTTGATGAGAGGTAAGACTTTTAACTCCAATTAAGGAAAATACTATTCTTTTCCCCCCTCAAAAAAAAAAAAGAAATCCATTGCAAAAAAAATTGTACCTTATAATTATTATAAAGCAGCTAAGGAGTCATGATGGGTAGAATTCTGGGTCTGAAGTTAGGAAGAATCACCTTCCTGACTTCAAAGCTGGCCCCAGACACTAACTAGTTGTGTGACACTTGGCAAGTCCCTTAACCCTATTTGCCTCAAGTTTCTTTATCTGTAAAATTAACTGGAGAAGAAAATGGCAAGCTATTTCAGTATTTTTTGCCAAGAAAACTGCAAACGGGGTCACCAAGACTTAGGCATGACTGAACCAAAAAAAGAAAATAATCGAGGCCTTGTGTTAAGTGTACAGCATACAAAAAGAGGCAAAAGATAGATGCAAGGAACACATAATCTAATGGGGAGACAGAATTTTCTTCAAGGACAAAGGAATCCCTGAGGACTTTAGGAAATCTAGCCTATCAAGTCTCTATGATCTTTGGTCCTTGAAAGTTTCTGATTCCTAACAATTACTAGACTAGGTCTTAGTCAACCTGTGATACATATAATTGATATAATAAGAAATTAATAATGCCTCTCAAAGTTTTAAAAAATCTAGACAAATGATATTCCCAAAACTCTTTTGATCTTCAAGATATGCAATCCTTTAAAAAAGAAAATGTAGGGGCAGCTAGGTGGCATAGTGGATAGAACACCAGCCCTGGAGTCAAGAGTACCTGAGTTCAAATCTGGCCTCAGACACATAATAATTACCTAGCTGTGTGGCCTTGGGCAAGCCACTTAACCCCATTGCCTTGCAAAAACTAAAAAAAAAATTATAGGATTTTGTCAGGAATTAAAGAGAGCTTATTTGCCTATAGCTTGCACATTCCATTCTTCATGCCCCCTCTTTTTTTCATTGAGACATTTGTTCTCTAGTTTACAGTTCCTTTTCCATTTTCCACAATCCTTTTAAATTTATTTTTTATTCTTATTTTTTTATTTTTTTTTACCAAGCTGAAGGTCTTCAAAGTCATTGTGCTGAACTGATTGCTATATGCTTGTGAAAATTGGACAGTCTACCAGTACCATGTCAGGAAACTGAATCACATCCATTTAAATTGTCTTAGGAAGATTCTGAAGATCACATGGAGGGAGAAGATACCAGACCCTGAGGTATTTTCTTGAGCCAAACTGCTAGCATTCCAACATTATTACAGAGTGTGTAACTTTGATGGGCTGGACATATTGTTAGAATACCAGATATACACTTGCCAAAAAAACTATTTTATAGAGAACTCACGCAGGGTAAGCACCCCTAAGAGGGTCAGAAGAAGTGATACCAAGACACCCTGAAGGTCTCATTGAAGAACTTTAGAACTGACTGCACAGCATGGGAGACACTGACACAGGACCATCCAGCATGATGTGCCCTCATCAATGAAGACCCTAGGCTCTATGAGGAAAGCAGAATTGAAGCAGCTCAAAGGAAACATGACATCTGTAAGTTTAGAGTTCCCACCCCAGGTGTTCACATGGACTATATGTGCCCAACCTGTGGTAGAGCATTCCGAGCTTCTATTAGTCTGCTCAGTAACAGTAGGACACACTGTAAGTTGTCTCAGACATAGTGAGGTCATTTTGGTCTTCTTTGATAACGAAAGATAAGAACCAACCAACCAACCATGTGGAGAGAAGATCATCTATATTATAGTCTGCTGAGTACTATGAATCTGAGCAATTCTTCCAAGAATCAAGATGGTGATCAGAGGAGAGCAATGGCTCTCTGGGATTGCATTGCTTTTGTGACAAGGAAGCAAAAACTCCTTTTCCATCCCAAATCCCATTCTTTATGAGCCTGGGATGTACATATTAAGTGACTTTCTTCAATTAAAACAGATCTGAAAAGTTAAAGGCTAGAGAGATGGGAACAAATCCTAGATCTAAGGGAGGAAGGTCAATTTATAAATTTTCCTTTTCCTTTTTCGTATAATGAATGTCTGATTCAATGTAAATATTTTTATTGTTGTTCAGTCATTTCAGTTATATATGATTCTTAATTATCCCATTTTGGGGTTTTCTTGGCAAAGAAACTGGAGTGATTTTCCATATTCTTTCCCAGCTCATTATACAGATGAAGGAACTGAGGCAAACAGGGTTAAGTGACTTGCTCAGGGTCACACAGCTAGTAGGTGTCAGAGGCTCGATTTGAACTCATAAAAATGAGGTTCCTGATTTCAAAAACAGTGCTTTATCCCAAGCCCTGTGTGTAAGTACAGATGATAAAAACTTTAGGGGCCTAAGACGAATAGTAACAGCCTTTTTCATAGTTCTGATATGATATTTCATCTTCTATACTAAGATTCTGCTATGGTAACTTGTCCAAGAGGAGAGATTGCTTTTGAACCAAATTGGAAAATGAAATGAGCATTACATTAACAATGTTATCAAACTTTTGTAGGCTTTGAGTTCCCTCTAGACAGGGAATAGTTGAACTGATTGAAAGGTTGACTTTACATTCTTATCTGTAACCAGAACTGGAGAGAAGAGCCGCCTAGCGGTCCATTCAGATATTACACTCAGAGTTGTCCCAAATCTCTTGCCTGGATTATTACTAACGACTTCAGACAAAAACCCATCATCCCCTCCAAGGAGTATGGGTATAGTGGAGGGGAAAAAAAAAGCAAAATCCTCTATCTTTACTTTGAGACCCTGAATTTCCCTAACAAAACTAAAATAATAATTATTTTTTATCCTTTGCTTTTCACAAAGTGAACAATTATGGGAGCTTCAACCAAAACTAGTTATATAAGCTGTCAATGCTTATTCAATCATGCCTCTTCCACACCATATCTTCCATTTTCCAACCTCCTACCACCCCCCCAAATTCCATAGGGGCACTTGGTGGGGGGTCTCTGTATGAACAGGCCATCATCTTTCCAAGGGCAATTGCCAGAAAGAGGCAAGGACAATAGATAGTTAACCAAAATTGGTAACTGGTACCAATGTAATATAAAAAGTACTATTGAAATGTACCTCCAGGACATTGTGTGAATGCTTTTGGGGAGGTTGGTTGATGGTGATTGGTTCTTGTCCTTCATTCTCAAAGAGGATCAAAATGATGTTGGAGTCAAGTTACAATGTATCTGATTATTGCAGATCAGACACATTAACATTTGGAGATGTTTATAGATTTGCTTTAGAGCTACTACAGCTCTGCTTTGCTCACAGAGCACAGCACTTTCTTTGATTAGCCATACTGGGTCATACTTTGCCAGTGCCTCCCATCTCATACAATCAATTCCAAAGTTCTTCAGAGAGATCTTGAAAGGGTCCTTGTATTACTTCTTCTGACCTCCATGTAAGCACTTACCTTATATGAGTTCTCTGCAAAGTAATCTTTTAGGTAAATGAATGTTTGGTATTAAAACAATGTAGCCAGCCCATTGAAGTCACCTTCTCTGCAGTAAAATTTGAATGTCTGGCTGTTCAGATTGTGAAAGGACCTCAATGTCGTTATCTTTCCAGGTGATCTTCAGAATTTTCCTAAGACAATTTAAAAAGAAGCATTCAGTTTCCTAGCAGGGTGCTAGTAGCCTCTCCAGGTTTCATAGATATACAACAACAGTTAACACAACGTGTTAGACCTTCACTTTGGTAGGCAGTCTAACACCTCTTCTCTACTACACTTTCCTTTGGAGCCTCCCAAACATTGGCAATGTGTGGTCAACTTCATCCTCTACAAAATATGCTGCCAAGATAAATGATCTTTTCCACAGTATTCAAAATTTCTCCATTTGCTGTAACTGATGGTTCTCATAGATGGATGGTGTGATGCAGTACTAGTAGAGGATCTGTGTTCTCTTGGTGGTAATTGTTAAACCAAAATTAGCATAAGCAACCGAAAACTAATTCATATTCTATTACATTTCTTCTTCAAAGGCTGCATTGAGTGCATGGGCAAAGGTACATAGGATGAGGACATATGCATGATCTATGATCTGCATTGATGGAAGGCTCTCACTAATACGATCACAGGAAGTAAGAAGACTTGGACAAAGTGAAATAGTAGATAGAGAACCCTTGGTATGGACTCAGGAAGACTTGAGTGCAACTCCTGTATAAAGACTCTTATGAGTGATATGACCCTGGGCAAGTCCTGTAACCTTTTTCTGCCTCAGTTTCTCTATAAGATGGGGATAATAGGGGCAGCTAGGTGGCACAGTGAATAGAACACTGGTCCTGGAGTCATGAGGATTTGAGTTCAAATCCTGCCTCAGACACTTCATGATTACCTATCTGTGTGACCTTGGGCACGTCATTTAACCCTATTGCCTTGCAATAAAAAAGATGGGGATAATAATATCGTTGGTGATATTATTACACACTCCTACTAATATCACCAAATTCCAATGGTATTATAAGAATAAGATATGTAGAGCTGTTTGCAAACCTTAGTACATCAATGTATTAAAATGATACAACATTATTAAAGTAGCACTTCAGTATATATTCAGTATATATTATATATATTATATATTATTACTAAATAGCATCATGATCATCCTCTTGATATCTACATTTTTTTCTTGACCAGACTCAGGAATCTTGGCCTCCCACAGTTTTAGATGCTCACCATAATTCACTGAGCCTGCTTTCCACCCAGTATTTGGACAAAAAGCATCCCTACTCCACTTATGGCATGAATTCAATTCCCCAGGTTATTATAATAATAATAACAACAGAAAAATAACACTATCAGCAACAACAATAATAATGGCATTGAGGGGTGGTAAACAAGAGCTTGGCCTCAGAGTCAGGAAGACCTGGGTTCTAGTCCTGCCTCTGACACATGACCTGGGGCAAGTCACTTAACCTCTCATTGCTCCAGGCAACTCTCTAAGAAGATAAGATGCAGCACGTTGATCTTTAGATGTAGCAAGACCAGGATCGTGGGGTAATCAACCCCTAGAAGGTCATCTGTGCCAGAGAAGGGAAAGTGTGAGGGACTGTTAGGGACGAGGGGTGGGCTGAGTAGGTATGACCCAAGAAAACGTTTAAATTCAGGCTGGCAATGGGGAGACAGAAACCCGCTCTTCAAAATGAAATCCAGTCCTAAGGGTGTGAGTTTGGGGGAAAGTAGTTTCATTGGTCAGAGAGCCAGTGTATGTGGTAAGGTGGGGTTTGGGGGGGGGGAGTTCCCTATACCATGATTCACAGATTTCCTATTCCCATTATTAATGATAATATCTACAATAACAACTCAAATTTCTATGGTGCTCTATAACACTGAGGTAGGTAGGTAGTTGACTTGTTCACAGTCACACATTTGGAAAGCATAGGAGCTAGTCCTTGCTCATTCTCCTACATCAATCAACCAATAACTATATATTGGGTCCTTCCTATATATTCAAGTCAGGAAATAGTACCAGGCATTAGGAAGTAGACTGCGGTAGCAGAGCAGCAGGAATAGGTATGAAAGAATCTGAAAATATAAATATATGGGACAAAGGCCAGAGGGAAAGTTGAGGATCCCAGAAGCTGCCTATTTTTTAAGGCAACCCCATTTTCATCCCCCCTGCCCCCCAGCCACACAGAGTTAATCTGCATCTACAGTAACCATTTTGCAATAAATGGACCCAGAAAGGGAAGTTTATTGTTAAGAGGAAAAGGAACAGGAGATAACACATTCACATCCCCATACCCCAATCACCCCCCCAGTTTATTCAAGTTCCTTTATGCTCTCAAGTTCTTCAAGGTTCCCCCAACTCTAAAGAGGTAGGAGAATGGGCAGAGCCCTGCATCTGAAACATGGGGTAGAGGAAGACAGAGGATCTCATATCTGTCCAGCCATCTCTCTGTTGCCTATTTTCTTCTGGCACCCACTAGTAGGTTTTATGTAGTTCAGTTGTTTTGTTTTGTTGTTTGCCACAGGGATGATACTCAGGATTGTACTGCCTTGGTTCCAGAGGATACTGCCAGTGGTGGGGCTGAGATTCTAGGAAGTAAGATCCCAGGACTAGACTTTGGCCAGAGAAACTTAGCAGCATGTTGATCTCTAGATGTAGCAGGACCAGGATCGTGGGGTAATCAACCCCCAGAAGGTCATCTGTGTTAGAGAAGGGAAAGTGTGAGGGACTGTTAGGAATAAGGGGTGGGCTGAGTAGGTATGACCCAAGAAAACGTTTAAATTCAGGCTGGCAATGGGGAGACAGAAACCCTCTCTTCAAAATGAAATCCAGTCCTAAGTATGTGAGTTTGGGGGAAAGGAGTTTCATTGGTCAGAGAGCCAGTGTATGTGGTAAGGTGGGGTTTGGGGAGGAATGAGGAGAACAAGGCATCAAATAGTAGGGGTAGGAAAAATAAAGTAGCTGGTGTGAAAGATGCCTTGTCGTTCACAGGCTACATGTGGGGAAAATATGGTCTAGGAAGGGAAGTTTGGGGGGCCATTAGGTGTACAGTGGATAGAACACTGTCCCTGTAGGAAGGAGGACCTGAGTTCAAATCCAACCTCAGATACTTAATAATTACCTAGCTGTGTGACTTTGGACAAGTCACTTAACCCCATTGCCTTGAAAAAAAAAAGAAAGAAAAAAATAGGAAGGGAAGTAGGAACGAAAAAACTAGGGAAATTGGTCTCTTACCTGAGACAGGGGGCATTGCTTCCGGGCATACCATTCCTGACAGTACAGGCTGACCATTATTCCCTGGCCCAGGAAAAGCATGGTCCATAAGAGGACGTTCCACACAGGTCCAGTGTGCTTGTCATGCATCATGAAGTTCATCAATGCTAGAGAGAAGAGAGTAGATGGGTCTGAGTCTCCATTCTGCAGCCTACTCTTTCTCCCCTTGCCTTCATTGTCTCTCCCAGGTTTCCCACTCCAGTCTAGGGAATCACCCTAATCATGTTTCTAATTCCTCAAGAATTGTTCTTCCAGACATCCTTTTCTGGTCCCCAGGCACCATCAAAACTCATCCCCAGCCCAAAGGTATTGCAGTGATATCCCTCAACAATTCCCAGACATGATCTCCCCAGGCTATTCAGAGGCAAATCGTTGGGCTTCCTAGCCTATGCCTTATGCCCCACCTAGCTTTTTCTTGTCTTCAGTCTTTGTCCAGCTCATAGCCGTCAAAGAGAGGTACCAGAGAGAGAGAATTCATCACATGCACCTTATCTTTTCTCAGTGCTGGGAAGAATTTAGCTTAAGAATTCTTAGCCAAGATGTGTCTAATTTTGGATGAGGAAGCTTGCTGGCACAGTGGAGAGAACACTAGGGTTAGAAAGATTCATGATCTTGAGTTTAAACCTGGTTTCAGAAATTTACTAGTTGTGTTACTCTGAGCAAATCACTTAACCCTGTTTGCTTCAATTTCCTCATTTGTAAAAGGAGCTGGAAAAGGAAATGGAAACCACTCAGTATTTTTGCCCAAAAAACCCTCAAAGGCATTACAAAGAACTGGACATGACTGAAAACAACATTTCATTTAGTGTGAAGGATCCATCCCACCTCAGTTCTAGATCCTCATAAATGACACCTTCCATTTACCTCCTACCACTAGTTTAGCAATCTGTACTGAAATCAAATGCTTTATGTCAAATATAAAGGTTTTAGACTGAGTGTCAAGGTACCCTCTGCTCATTCATCCTATGAAGAAGTAGCCCGACCTTATTTCATGCCCTTGTCAATGGGATCTCTCCAGTTCAGACTTCTATACCCATTTGAGTAAATCTATGTGAACATCTAGGGCAGTTAAGTGACACAGTGGATGGAGTTCTGGGTCTGGAATTAGAAAGACTCATTTTTATGAATTCAAATCTGTTTTCAGACACTTGCTAGCTGTGCAACCCTGGGCAAGTCTTTTTTTTTAGGGTTTTTTTTTAGTTTTTTTTCAAGGCAAATGGGGTTAAGTGGCTTGCCCAAGGCCACAAAGCTAGGTAATTATTAAGTGTCTGAGGCTGGATTTGAACTCAGGTACTCCTGACTCCAAGGCCGGTGCTCTATCCACTGCACCACCTAGCTGCCCCCCCTTTTTAAATCATTTTATTTGTTTTCTAATTATATACAATAGTAATATGTACCCATCATTTTTTGCAAGACTCTGAATTCTACAATTTTTTTCCCTCCTTCTCCCTTCCCTCCCCCCAGAAGGTTATCTGACAGTCTCTATATTGTTTCTATGCCATACATTGATGTAAATTGAATGTCATAAAATTAACATAAGAATAAACATAACCCCCCCCCCAGAAGATGGGAAACCTCAAGAATAGAGAGAGAAAAAAAATGTACTTTAGTCTGTGTTCAGATTTCAATGGCTCTGTCTCTGGGGTGAGTTTCTTTCTTTATCATAAGTCCACCAGAGAAGTTGCTTCAATATTTTTCCCACAGCTGCTATTACTAGCTGTACCTCCACTCTATTTCTTCCCACTCTCATTTATTCTACTCTCTCTCTCCCCTTTCATCCTGGCCCTGTACAAAAGTGGGTTGCATCCGAGTACCCTCTCCCTTGATCTTCCCTCTCTTCTATCATCTATTCCCCACTTCACTCCCTCCATTCTCCCTCATCCCATCTCTTTCCTCTCATCCTTCTCCAGGGCAAGACAGATTTCCTCATCCTATTAAGTGTGCATGTCATTTCCTCCCTGAGCCATTTCTGATGAGAATGAAGGCTCACTCATTTCCCCTTGCCTTCCCCCCTCACCTCCATTGAAAAAAGCTTTTTTTTTTGACTCTTATGTGAAATCTCTCAGCTTCTTCTTCATCTCCTTTTCCTTCCTCCCAGTACTTTCCCCCATTGCCCACTGACTCCATCCCTTTACCACAGCATACCATTATATTCTGCTCTTTCCTATGTCCTATCTATATATGCTCCCTCTAACAGCTCTTATAATTGAGAAAGTTCATATGACTTATCAATATCTTCTTCCTGTGCAGGAATACAAACAGTTCAACATCATGAAGTTCCTCATAGTCAGTTCCTCTCTTCCACTCCCTCTATGGTTTGCCAGCATCCTGTACTTGGAGATCAAACTTTCTGTTCAGCTCTGGTCGTCTCATTAGGAAAGCCTGAAAGTCCTGTGTTTCATTGAAAATCCATCTTTTTCCTGAAAAAGGATGTTCAGTTTTGCTGGGTAGTTGATTCTCGGTTGTAAACCAAGATCTTTTGCCTTCCGGAATATCATATTCCAATCCCTATGAGCCCTTAATATAGATGCTGCCAGATCTTGTGTAATCTTGACTATGGAGCCTCAGTAGTTGAATTGTCTGTTTCTAGCAGCTTTTAGAATTTTCTCTTTGATTTGGGGGTTTTGGAATTTGGCTATAATATTCCTGGAAGTTTTTCTTTTGGGATCCCTTTCAGGGGGTGACCGGTGAATTCTCTTGATTTCTATTTTACCCTCAGCTTCTAGGATCTCAGGGCACTTTTGCTGTATTATTTCTTGAAAAATGAAGTCTAGGCTCTTCTCCTGGTCATGAATTTCAGATAGTCCAATAATTTTCAGATTATTTCTTCTGGATCTTTTTTCAAGGTCATTTGTTTTTCCAATGAGATATTTCACATTTTCTCCTAATTTTTCGCTTTTTTGGAAGTGATCTCTGGGCTGGGCTGGGCTGAGCTGGGCTCCACCGTGGCTTTTTTTCCAACCCCTGGTCCTGGTGAAGCACACCTTTCCCCAAGGAACTTCTAAGTTATCTTGGACTGTGAAAATATATCACTCAGTCCTTCTGTGGGTTCTGCCCCTCTAAATTTTGGCTAGAGCCATCCTTTGTTTTTTGGGGGTTTAGGGGGTCGGAGTTCTCGGGGAATGCTGCCTTCACGACACCATCTTAGCTCCGCCCCTGGGCAAGTCTTTTAAACCTACTTGCTTTGATTTCTTCATCTTGTAAAATGAGCTGGAGAAGGAAATAGCAAACCACTCCAGTATTTTTGCCAAGAAAACCCCAAATGGGGTCATGAAGAGTTGGACATAACTGAAAAATAATTGAACAACCAAATGCTGAACATCTGATGCTCTCTCACTCAGAACCCATCTTTCCTCCAGCACTGTCTTTGTCTTCCAAATACTGCACCACAATGTCCTCCTCTAAGAAGCATAATCTGATTCATCCTCAGGCCAACTATCCATCCCTTCTACAACGTGCTTCCAGGATGTGTCTGGTTATTCCTTATGCCATCCTTAGATTCCTTTGTCTATACTTGCATCTGTGCTGGGCTATCTTCAACTTTGTCTTGCTACTGAACTCTGATGACTCTAGAGGCTCATGGTTTTGCACAGATCTGCCTCACTTAAATCCAATTCACTTGCAAGTCATCATCCATGATGCAATTGATCTTTTTTGAGAATGAAGGAGAAGCAACAACTTATGTCTGTGTTTATGACTGTGTCACATATGTGTCTCTATGTGCATGCATGTTGCATTGGACTAGTATTTGGAATTTGGTTGATGGGAAGAATAAGGGCAACTCCAACAGTTTTACTCAGTCCCTTTCTGAGCTTTGATGTAAGGTGATCTGCATGAACCAGTAACATTATGGGAAATTGCATCACAGCTCCATCCAGTTATGGTTTGGGATGTTTTTTTTGGGGGGGGGTGTCTTGCTAAATTGAACTTCCAAAGTGATTTGTGAGTATTCATTTTGGCAATCTGAAGCATGATAGAATCTAAAATTTTCTGACTATAATTCAAAGAGGAATTTAGAAGATCCCCAGGATCCTGAGAGCCCCATTTCTCCTGCCCCATCCCCTACCTACTCCCTGCCCAATAAATTAAAAAAAGAGAAAAAAGTTTTAACCCGTAAAAGAGACTGAATAACTGACAATAAGTCATGAGAAAAGCCAGCAAGTGACAACAGAGAGCATTTGAGAATGCTAAGTGAGCACATAGAAACAAATTAAAAGTCATAGCAAAATGAGTGACATGTTCTCTCTCTGCATTAATCAGTAATTAATGAATTTTTTGGGCATTTATGTGCATTCCTTATATATATGTTACTTCCACCTGGAATCTTGTCTATTCAGTTTGGTGTATGATAATTTGGGGGAAAGGTGTCCCCTTATGAGTATAAGTGGGGACTTGTTACTTCTCTTGATATGGCTTATCTTTGCTTCCAGGTAGCTGGAGGATGGAACATTGGGCTCCAATTCAGTTTCAATTCAGCTCCAAACACTTCCCAGTTGTGTGACCCTGGGCAAGTCAGTTAAACTTAGTTTACTTTAATTTCCTCATCTATAGAATGGGGATAACACCTTCCTCTTAGGATTGTTGTGAGGACCAAATGAGATGATATTTATAAAAATACTTAGTAGGGGGTCTATATAAATGCTTATTCCCTTTCTCTTCCTCTTCCATTCCCCTTCCCACCTTTGGAGTAATGTGTCCTCTGATTGCCTGGTAAAAGAAAAATGGCCTAGTGAGTTATGATTTTTAAATGTATCATAGGATCATAGCTCTGGAGACCATCTAGTCTAATACCACCCCCCCATTTTTATAGATAAGGAAACTGAGACCCAGAGAAATGAAATAACATGCCTGAGGTTCCGCAGATAGTAAATGGCAGAAGGCTAGGATTCGAACCCAAGTCCTTTGACATTCAGTCTTGCCATCTTGTTATTGTACTTTTCTGTCTCAAGCTATGGTTTGTTTTAAAAAAAATTTGTTTGTGTGTGTATGTGTGTGGGTTGGGCAATTGGAATTAAGTGACTTGCCCAGGGTCACATAGATAGTAAATATCTGCAGCTGAATTTGAACACAGGTCCTCCTGATTCCAGGGGTGATGTTCCATCCACTGTACCACCTAGCTGCCTTTTGTAGTTCATTTTTAAGGGGTCTATGTGTACAAAAATACAAGAGAGCCATCAGATGTGAAGCTGAGAACTACTTGAAGACTCTTCTTCCCTCTGGATCTCTGGTGTCCCTTCTCTCTGAATGCCTTCCATAATGATTTACCAAGGTCAAGGATGCCACATAGAAGATTAGGGTGACTAAGAGGCCCCAGCTGCAGACGACTGGGGCTGTGCTTACCTCCAAAAAGGAAGAGAATCAACATCACAGGATAGAAGAATCCCAGAACAAAGCTGAAGATGTATTCATGGACAACAGCAGAGACTATGAAAACACTGAGCATGGCAGGCCCTCGTGCCCCGATGCCCAGAATCTAGTAGAGAGAGGGTAGAGGAATGAGTCCCTTAAATATTATTCCAGCTTTTTCCTTTCCCTTGAGCCCTCTCCCCATGAGGAGCCAAGAGGAAAAAGTGATAAAGTCTGAAGGACTAGAGAAGAGAGAGGCATTTGGATTTGGTTTTCTGATATTGATTGACAAAGTCATTTTTCTCCCATGACTCAGTTTCCTCACCTCAAAAATCAAAAGGTTGGACAAGCACTAGAGAGTTCATGAACTTTCAAAAAATTTTTTGCTGATTTTTTAAATATAAAGGATTTATTTTGTAATCCTATATATTTTATAGATTTTAAAAACATTATTTGACATATTTAAAATGGGTTTTGTTTCTCTAGCCTTCTCATTAGATGGGAGATGGGGTGGGGTGAGGGAGAGAATTTGGAATTAAAAAAAAAGAATAAAAAAACCTCTGTGCTTAAAAACTTTAGGGGCAGCTAGGTGCACAGTGGTTAGAGCACTGGCCCTGAAGTCAAGAGGATCTGAGTTCAAATGCGGCCTCAGATACTTAATAATTACCTAGCTGTGTGACCCTGGGCAAGTCACTTAACCCCACTACCTTACAAAACAAAACAAACAAAAAAAATTTTGAAAAAAATATTATATAACAAGAGGACTATAAACTTCCCCAGCCTGCCAAAGGCACAAAAAAAGTTAAGAACTTCTGCACTAGGGAATGATACCAATTTTCTATAGTCTCAAATCCTTTCCAATTCCAGAGATTTGTAAGAGAAGAAATAAAACAAGTAAAGGAAAGGAGGCAGAAAATCATGAGGTGTATGGGGAGGGGGAGGGGGAGGAGTAGGTGGCCAGTGGACCAGGAATACAGCCAATCCTTGTATAGAGAACTGGGGATGGGGAGCACCAGGTTCAATTCTGCCTCAGTTTCCTTTTCTGTAAAATGAAGTTTCTTAAAAAAAGAAATGGTTGGACTAAAAGGTTCCTTCTAACTCTGACCTTTTATTTGTATGAGTCTGTTCTAAAACTGAGTGAGGGATGATAGATCAGAGAGAGGTGAGCTGAAGAATATGATGGATAAATAACAGCAAAGGGAAAAAGAACTTAGATAGTTCCAAGGACTTTCCAAGGATTGAGTTTAGGAGAGAAGTTGGAAAAATGGTAGGAGGAAGAAGAGACTTCAGGAGCTATGCAACCCCTTCATTTTACAGATAAAGTCCTTGGGCTCTAGGAATGTTAAATGACTGAAGTTCAGAAGGTTAATCTCATTTCCTGATAAACCTTTTTGGCTAGGAACATGTTCTGGGAACACTTGGTCTTGGGGCTCTCCCTTACCCGAAGTCCATCCTGGTAGACATAACTGTAAAGCCAATCATGAACGACCACATTCCAGGTACGATAGTAGTTAGAGAAGGATGTTGAATTCCACCAGTCCTGAGGATGGGAAGACAAGCATGATGGGCTGGGTTGCTCAGTCCTGATCAGAGAGTTTCTATCACCTTAGCCACTCAAACTCAGCTTTGGAGCTCCTCAGTCTTAACATGGACTATATGGACTTTCTGGGTCCCAGAAACTCTCTTACCGTCCCTTCTACCCTCTCCATCCCTGTGCTTCATAGAAGTTGTGAAATGGGCAAAATCTTACCTTTTTTTCTGGGAGTCACTAAGTATCCTCCTGCATTCCTAGCTCCCTATCCAAATTTACTCTTAGAGAAGGATCCAATATCAAAGCATATTATTTTTTACTTCCTGTATTTTGTCATGTTTTTTTCTTCTTTTTTTAGGTTTATGTCTTCTTTCACATCATGACTACTTTTCTCTTGATTGAATATTCTTAACATTGCTTATTGTCTCAGGGAAGGGAGAGATGAGAAAATTTGAACCTTAAGGTTTTTTTAAATGAATGCTAAAAATTGCCTTTTACATGTTAACTATGTAAAAATAAAATATTGTTTTTAAAAAGGGTCTGATAAAGTAATTTATAATAAAATATTGATGGTTGATAAAGTTTGATAACAGTTTACTTCTCTCTGTGTTATTTGTACTTTTTTGGTGGAAGGGATTTTGTATTTTTAATTAGATCATGAAGTGTTGGACATAATTGAACAACCAACAGTTAGGGAAATAGAGAATATACATCACATTGATGTATATATGTCAGAAATTCACTGAGAAGCTATTTATAATTAGATCTTAGGGATAGGAGGTACTAGGGTTTCCTGGAAAGTTAAGAGGTTAAGAGTTAACTGGTATGTGTAAGAAACAAGCCTTGAACTTTGGGCTTTCTGACTTGTGAAATTTGTCCAAACAGCTCAACAATACTCTCAGTAGGAGCAAAAAGCGTTAGCAAGAGGGAGGCATTTTTGGGGAATGAGGAACATTCCCGGTTCCTGAAATCATACTCCTGAGAAACCACCTACTTCATTTGCTGATGAAGTTTTTTCTTTTCCCTTCACTTCTATTTCTCTCTCCTTTGCTTCCTACCTACCCTGTAGAACATTCGATCTGCAAACCGTAGCATCTCTGCAAAGGCATTGAGCCAGCAATGAAGAAAGGCAAAGAAGATGAGCAGCAGCATGAAGATACCTGGGGATGATGGCATGAGGTTAGCTAAGATTCTGCCTCCCCTCTCCCTGGGCCATTCCATCTTCTGAAGTCAGATCTTGTTTCAACCAGAGCCTCCCTCTGCTTTTAACCTTCTCAACCTTCCCTTTCTATGGAAGCTCTCTCCTTTACTATCTCAAGTCCCATGTTTCTTCACAGTTTTAAGAACTGCTGTTGGCTGCTCACATTCTCCCCCTCCACTTCAACCAGTCTCCCCATAAGAGCAAGAGAAGCATCCTGTATCCCGCATCTCATGTTCCTTTCATGGTCTCTAGGATGGACCCACCAGGCAGTGTGGCATGCAGGATGGAGAGCACCAGGGCTCGAATACTGAAGGGTTCACGGCTCATGTTGTTAAACACAGGCACACAGAGACGGCCGAGGATGAAACAGGCATAAAACAGACAACCCAAGGCCTGGGAAGAGGATGGAGGCAAAGGAGACCAACTACCTCTAGCATCTACCCATCCTGAACATCCCTATTTCACTTGGACCCCCAGTTTCTGAATCCTTCTCCCTGAACTCCCACCTTTTCTCTGCCCACAGTTTCCACCAATACCTCCCCTTCCCCCCAAAAAAGGTGACTTCCCTCCCACCACCTCCATCACTCCCATCTTCTGACCTGGGCAAAGTTCTTGGCCACATAATTCCACCTGATATGGGCTGTCCTGGAGCAGTAATTGGGGGAAGTGTCACAGACTCACCAAGAGGTCTTATTTTTTCACCCTTTCATCTCCCCTCTCCCTCAGTTTCTCAATTATGGGGGGGGGGGGTACAGAGGGATTGGGATCTGGGACATTTAGTGCCTTAGACAGAAATAAGGACTCAGAGTTTCAGGGCAGGGTCAAGGAATCCAGGGAGACAGGGCTTTAGATTAGATTGGGCATTTAAGGTAGGTCAGAAAACTCACCTGGGGTAACTCTCTCTATATATGAGTGTGGGGCAGAAGAGAAAATAGAGGTAGCTGGAGAAACTGGGAGCTTCAACTCTCTCACCTGTAATGGGGATGGAGATGGGGAAAAGTGAAGAAGGAGGATGGTCTAAGCTGGGGAACTGACATTACTGGGGACTAATAGAATAATAAAGGGAGTGGTGGAGGAGGACCAGACTCTGAGGATGCAGTAGGAATTGAATAAAGGGATTCAGACTGGTGGAGGCTGAGGAGGCCCTAGAAGCACAAGCAGATGATTGTATGTGAAGAATGTAAGAATAATGTCCAAGCCAACTAGTAACAGGCAATCTTATTTTTCATGTCCTCTTAGTAAATATCTCCCTTCCTGTCACCTAGAGGTACTTTATCTTCTGACGTCAGATCTTACCCCACCCAGGGCACCCTTTGGTCTTCAGGCTTCCTATCCTTCTTCCTTTTACAGGAAAGCTGTGTCATTTGTCATCCCATGCCCTAAGTCATCTTCCTAATAATTATGGCTGTTGTTATTTTTTCACAAGGACCATAAAGGTCCATCCCAAGGAGGATGGTTATCATCCTAAATCAAGGTGGAGGATTGACTAGTGCCTAATGAGGGAATGGAATTTAAGCTAATGTGGCAAAGACCATTGTCTGTGTTAAGGTCTGCCTTCTTTCCCTATGCAAAACTGATTGTAATGAGGAATGAGAAGGATGGGGAAGGAGTTTCAGGGAAATAGGGGGTGTGGGGGATGGAGAGTAGATACACTTATTAGAGGATTCACCTCCTTTAGCATAGAGGATTCCAGGTGTGACTTCCCTCAGCAAGGAGTAACTTTTCATCAGGAACCGGACCTGGGTAGGAGTTGGGAGATAGTCATATTATATTAAAACTGGAAAAGAATGTTAGAGCTTGAAGTCAACAAATATTTACTAAACACCTAATCTGTCCAAAGCCCCATGCTAGACATAGGGTATACAAGGATAAGGACTATCCACACATAGCAGCTGATTTTCTTTTCTTTTTTCCTTTTGGAAGTAGTTGTGACTACTTAAGTGACTTGTCCAGGGTCACACAGTTAATGATATCATCTGATTTTCACAAGCATGCTGTGAATTAGGTAGTAGGAATATTGTCATCATTTTGCAGATGAGGAAATTGAGTCTGAGAAAAGGAAAAGGTGTTATCCAAAGTCACATAGTGATTCAACCAAAAGTAGAACTCAGGATTTGTGAAACCCCAGCCTAGTGCTTCCTGTAAGATGGGGAAGATTGAATGGGAAGTGGGGGGGGGGATTGAATTATTAAATGTCAGTGTTAAAATCTATTTGTATGCAAATTTTAGAGTTGGTGTGTAACCCTTAATTTTTTTTAGGTTTTTTTTTTGCAAGACAAATGGGGTTAAGTGGCTTGCCCAAGGCCACACAGCTATTATTATTAATTAATTATATTTTATATACAAATAAATATATTATATATATAATGAATATAATTTATATATTAATTATAATTATTAAGTGTCTGAAACCAGATTTGAACCCAGGTAATCCTGACTCCAGGGCCGGTGCTTTATCCACTGTGCCACCTAGCTGCCGTAACCCTTAATTTTCATGACTGGAAAGTACATTGGAGGTCATCTAGTCCAATCCATTCTAGGAGAAGTGACTTGCCCTGTGCTAAGTCGTAGAGGTTAGTAAGTGTTGGAGGTCAGATTCAAATCTTGTCCTTTCAGTCTCCTCAATGTATCTCACACTGGGTTCCCCTCTCTTTAGAGGCAACTTTAGGTACAGGGATCCAGAGTCAGGAAGTCCTGAATTCAAATTCAGTTCCATATATTTTATAACCTTGGGCAAGTCATTTAACTTGTTTGACTCAGTTTCCTCAACTGTAAAGAGAGGATATTCATAGCACTTGTGTCATAGGAATTTTATGAGGATCAAATGAGATAAAATTTGAAAAAAAGTGCTTAGCCCAGTATCTGGCACATAATGGGTTCTCTCTATACATTCTTATTCTCTTTCCCTTCCCTACTCACAAAGCATCATTTTAGTGTACCTATCTCAGGACCTCTGGCCATAGTCTTCTAATAAGTCTTCCCACCTCAAATTGCTCTTCTTTTTAGTCCTTGGCACTTTCCTAGCCAATATTTCAATAATTTTGGTTTGCTTCCAGGATCTAATATAAACTTTTCTTTCTGACTTTTTTTTTCTGGCCCTAATCTTCTTTTCCAATTTATTTCAGCATTACTCCTCTTCCTGCATCTGGAGTCTGGCCAGATTGTGATTCCTCATATAAGACACTCTTATCACCCATTTCTAGTTCTTTGTACTAACTGCCCCTCTTTACTGAAAAGCATGTTCAGGGTACCTCAGTCTCTCAGAGACTCCTTGTTTCCTTCTATGCTAAGCCTTTCCTGGTCCTCACAGTTACCATTACCTCTTCCCACCCAATGTAAATTCTGTAAGGATAGGTTGTTAGGTCCTAGCACCTAGGACAGCATCTAGATCACAGCAGTCACGTAATAAATAATGACTAATTAATCTATTGATTCAAACCTAGGTCCCCTGGACACTAAGGTCCACTTCACCATACTGTTTTAGGTTTATTTTTCTACCTCATAGTACCTAAAACATTCAATGATCCTGGGCGGGGGGAGGACAGGGGCTGAAGACAGTAGAGCAGAATTCTCCCCATTCCTACCTAATCCTTCAGTTAGCAGCCTCCAGTGTATTTTGACTAGATGGGCCACCTCTGAGTTGACTTCTTTGGAACAGACTTCAGTCTGACCCCCACCTTTATTATTCTTCAAGGTTGTCCCCAACCCCTGCAGACTTAGATATCCCTGTGGAACCTTACCCACCCATCCAAGTTTCCCCACTCCACCTCCTTCTGCCCCAAATTCAACCCTCACCTGTTCAAAGACTAAGACACAGCGTGATGCAGGAGACAGTTGGTACTCCAGGGCCACATGGACTGGAAGGACACCCAACACCATTCCTTGGATGACTAGAAGCCCTGCTCCAAGCCCCACACCTGCATACCAGGTCCCCTGGTTTCTGGGTCTGGCCAATAGTCGAAGAGCCTGGTATGGGGCTAGGAGTGTACAAAGGAACATGAGCAGCCAGGTCACCAGGGCTAGGGGCAGCTGTCCAAAGCTGAAGATCAGGAGATCAAACTCTGGCATTAGCCTTGAGGTAGAAAGAGGAGATATAGAATGGGTACACTCTAGTTAACTGTCATCTTTTTATTTTCTCCTTTCCATGACAAACCAGACCCCAGGTAAACTTTTATGATGGGACAAGTTGAAGGGTATACACATCTGGGGGGGGACTGCTTAAGGAAGGATGAAAATGATTGGTGCAGGAGATGGGGTGGGTAGTTACCATGTATGAGTTGTGGTATCCAGAGTACCCATACCTTCCTTCATCAATGAAGTCTATGGCCAGTGTGCTGATGATGAAGATACATAGTCCCGCAATGAACATGTGGTAAATGGTTCGAAAATGCTGAACTTCCATCAGCTCACTAGAAGGGCCAGAGTTGTGGAGTTCAGTCTTTGGTCTGTCCAAACCCCTTTCTGACTCAATCATTATCTCTTCTTGCCATCCCTTCCTGGCCTGGGGGATATGGGAAAATGAAGACTTAGAGCATCTTCCTTGATCCACCCAAGTCTGAAGGTCTGGAATACTGGTTACTGCACTCATCCCATTCCCCTACCCCTTCCTACTGCCTCACCCAGACTCACTCCAGTAGTGACTTGCGATGGATGAAAACTTTCTGACTCTTCAGATTTGGTTCCCGGGCTCTGAATGGAGATGGGAACAGAGAAATTCCAGATAACAAGGGCAGTGTCAGGAGATGGAGGCAAGAAGACTTGGGAAGTATTCATTGACAAGATAGGGGTAAAGGATTGGTGGGGAAGATATTTTGGGTCCCAGAATGGGAGGACTCCTCCTGCTGCCCATCCTCTGGTCCTTACCTTTTTGGAGATTCCTGGGAGGCTGATGCTAGTCCCCAACCCTGAGGTGAGTAGGACTGTACAGTTTCCCACATGGCCCGATCAAACAGCTCAGTTAGCTGCTGGTGGGCTTGTTCCAGCAGCTCTGCCTTCACAGCCTGAGGGACTTAGAGTTAAAGTAAAGCAGACCAGACCAGACCCCTTTGTTTTCTTGTCTTGGACTTTCTCTGACTCCATAGAATCTGATTCTGGACCTCCATCCTTACCAATCCCCCTACCGCCCAACTCCCTTTCTTGACTGTAGGATCTGATCTGCAGGTTTACTTGAACCACCTTACTGATCTTTCACCTCTACCCCAGTCTCTATCATTTCCCTTTCATTTCAGGACCTGTCCACTAGACCCCTGATTCTGGGACCTGATCTCTGACCTCTAATCCCACCCACTCCAGCCCACTCACCTCCATGTGCCTTGTCAATTGGACCAGGTCAGGAGTTCCACGCTCTTTGGTATTTTCTAAGAGATAGAGAGAGAGAGAGAGAGAGAGAGAGAGAGAGAGAGAGAGAGAGAGAGAGAGAGAGGCCATTGGCCACATTCAAGAGGAGAGAAGTATCTTTGACCCTAGGGAGGCCTCAGCCACGGATCCTTATGCCCCTTCCCCTCTCTCTCAACCCCCCCCCCCCCACCAACTTCCTTTCCATAGGCGTTCAAGATCAGTGACAAAGATAGGCAAAGATTTCAATATTGAATATGTCTCTTCTCTTAGACAAAGTCTGAAACAATAGAATACATCTAGAATTTCCTGATCTTGCAGTGTAGAAGAAAGGACAAAGTGGCCTTTCAACAATATATTGTCCCCTCCTTTCCTGTCTTGTCCCTATCCCCCATCCCTAATGGGTCTTCCTGCAGTCTCTTGGGACTCACCATTGAGGGGGCTTTTGTTCTTTTGTTTCTCTCCCAGCCTTCTCCTTCCATGTGGCTCCATGATGTATTCAAGCAGATAACTGGCTCCCCTCACAGTACCTGTCCCAGGCAATGCTCATGCACTGTGTGACTAGTGTGGACTAAAGTCCTCTCTGGAGGAGGGGGACCGGCTAGGCCCCTGATAAGGTTATCTTATGAGGATGAGGGTTCCTAAGAATGAACTTTGCACCTGTCAGAGGGATCTAGGAGTCCACCACCAGTTCAATTTCCTTTCTCTTCTAATTCCTCCCGCCCTTCTCTATATGTCACCCATGGACAATGGTAGCTATGTTGGTTGCACAGGGCTTTACCTATCTAGAGTTTTTATCAGTCTGATGTCCTCTCAGCTGCCTCCCACACAGAAGATTGAAGGTCAAGAAATGATGGGAAGATCAAGAAAAGATGTGGCATCAGTAGAAGGTCAATGCCTGCCTCCTTGCTGACTCATGGCAGCCCAGAGATTCCAACTCTTCCTCCTTAGTTCTGTGGTACTAGAAATACTGAAGATATGAATATTTGGATAATCTCTAGGAAAGTGATTTTTCCCCCCACTGCCACCCCATCAAACAAGTTAAAAGAAACTACCTAATTTCTTTGAAAGCACCTGCTGGGTTCAAGACCCATTTTCTCTAAGATACACCTGGAGGAAAAACCTTCAATCTTCCGTGAGGATGGGAGTAGGAGTTGGGGGAGGTGATTCTGGAGATTAACTATTAACCTTTCTCTTTCCCCACAGTGTGCAGAGATCAGTGTCAGGGACAAAGTCCTCAAAGTAGGATAGAGAACATAACCAAAGGTAGGCATCCCTTGATTCCCATCCCTCTCTGCACTGTTAGTAGGATATGATTAGGGGTGGCTAGGTGGTACAGTGGATAGAGCACCAGCCCTGGAGTCAGGAGGACATTAGTTCAAATCCAACCTCAGACATTCAATAATTGCCTAACTGTGTGGCCAT
Organism: Macrotis lagotis; assembly: GCF_037893015.1. Lineage (NCBI taxonomy): Eukaryota > Metazoa > Chordata > Mammalia > Peramelemorphia > Peramelidae > Macrotis > Macrotis lagotis. The sequence continues at coordinate 254,217,327 of NC_133659.1, forward strand.
GGGCAAGTCACTTAACCCCTTTGCCTTGCAAAAACTAAAAAAAAAAGGATATGGTTAGTCTGAAACATCATCAATCAAAGGACTTCCAAATGTATTAGGAAGGATGGAAATTAGCTAACAGGAAGGGTCTAATGACTGGTTTGGGGTTGGGGTAGTAAGACATTTGAGAGAGCGCTTCATTAGAATGAAACTAGAATAAGCCAGGGGGCTAAAGGTATGTGTGTGAAGGGGAAGGGAGCAGGAGAAGGAGGTAATCACACATTGACATCAAGAACCCAATTCAGTTTTATTAACAACCCAACCCAATACCAACAATCTCCCCAGTTATCATATGTAGTTGAGTCACTGACAATAATAGCCCAGCTTAAGGAAAGACCAAGGGGAGATGGAGATGCTGGGGAAAGGGGGAGGGAGAACCCAGGGTTCTTCTTCCTTGAGTTCTTCATCACTCATTAAATAGCCCATGATGGTATCCGCCCCAGACCAGCTCCATCAGAGGCCCCAGTTGCTCTTCCCTGTCTCTGCCTTAACCACTGGAATCAGAAAGACAGAGGGAGTTTGCATCCGATTCAGTAGGGCCAGTCAGAGGTTGTCCCATTCGGGTTACACACCAACAGGGTCCCCTGCGCAGCCCTTGGGATGACCGACACTGGGGAGAGACACAGAGATGGAAGTGAATGGCTCTGGCAAGAGATGACTGTCAGTGAGCCAATGTTGGGGGTGGATTTGGGGAAGGGGATACTAGTTCTGGCTCCTATTTCAAACAGTCCACAGGGTAGCTCTGTGAATGGGTATTTAACTGCCCCATAGTCTTGACCTACCCATGACCTCTGGTCTTCCTACTCTTGCCTCATTTTCTCCCTCTCACTAACCAAATTCTGCCTGACCTTCATTGTCTAGCTCAAGTCCCCTGACCATTCTGCTCCCCCGCCAACGATAGTTCCTTCCTTTCAAGTATGTAAAACCTTAACTAGTCACTTGGTAATTAATACTACCTTGAAATTCTCTTTTCAACAAAGTAAAGACTATCTGTGGGGTGGGGGTGGGGGAGGGAAGCAAGATTGGGGGAAAACTGTAAAACTCAAATAATCTCTTTAATAAAAATTAAAAAAATAAAATAAAAAAAGAAATTTCTCTTTTCATGACCATATATCCTATACACATATCTAGATGCATAATCTCCTAACTCCTCAATTAATTGATAAGCTCCTTGGGACCAGTCACTGTGTCTTGGGATTTTGTCTCATGGTCCCATAACTTACATGAATAGGAACCCAATAAAAGTCTATGGGCTAACTGAAGGATGTGGGGAAAGAGATAAAAGTGTGTCCTCACCTGCCGCTTTCTGTAGAAGCCTTTGTGGTCACAGTTGGGCACATAAAGAGTCCGAGCTCCACGGTAGACCTCAGCCTGGAGTTGCTGTAACACTGTGTCTAGGTGTCGGCGGCATGGACCCTGGGGGAAGATGACCAGTGTGATGTTGGGGAGACAAGAAGATTCTTAGAACATCCTTTCCTCCCTGGTACTCTTGGGCTGGGGGTGGCTGCAGCCTTGGCTTCCCTCCATCTCTTCTGATATGTACCTCTCTGGTATGGATAGGAGCTCATTTCTTACCACTGAAGAGATAACTAAGCAATCTTCCAAAAAATGGGCTTACTTTTTGAAGTTTATCCCATTATTGGTTAAGGGACTAGACCCTTCAGAGCTGACAGATAACCCATAGAGCCCTCCCTTAAGATGCAGATTTGGAAGTGCTTCTTCCCAAGGTCTTTCTCTTTTTTGCATTATTACTCCTTTTTTCTTCTTTCCCTACACCCTATAGGGTCATCAACCCACCCTACCCCTTGCCATCCCCCTTGCCCACCATCTCACTGTCTTGTCCACTCCCAGGACTGGATCGGGAAGGAGTGGTAGGGGTGCCCAAGTTCTTCTCTCGATTTCCACGGTTCACGTCCTGCTGTTGGGGGCCCCCTGGGCTGGGCTTGGTTCCCTTAGGACTCTCCCCTGTAGACAGACATGATGGAGGGTGAGGAGGGAAGATCTATAATCAGGATGGGAGAGTGAGAGGAGGCCTCCTTAGCTCCCTTCTAAGTGGGAAGAAGACAAAGTCTTGAGTTTGGATTGAGTTGGGGAGAGCCTAAATTTTGGAGCACGGGCTTTAATTTCTTCATTTGTCATATGGAGCTTAAGACTATTTGCCTTAATTAACTTATCAAGCTTAAGTGAGGAGGAAAATAGATGATGACAGATTTTGAAAAATGTAAATGCTATAAAATGAAAGAGATTGTTATTTTCATTTGTAAATATGACATAACTCGAGAACTCCATGCCAATTGATTTCTTAACGGGCATTTCACAAATGGCCAGAAGGGGGAGTTCCAAGCCCAAGAAGTGATGAGATGCAGCAGGGGAGAGAAGAGAGGGTCAGCAGGGACAGAAGAGGAATGTGTGTCCCCTTCCTGACCCTGCTTGTGACTCACCCCTACCCCTCCTGGTGCCAGAAATCCAGCAGGGGATGGGGGAGGGGTCCTTCTGGGATCTCTTTCTGGTCCCTTAGCTGGATCCTGGAGGTGTGAGAGGGGTACGGTAACTCTAGGGTGGTAGATTAGGAAAGGGTGAATGGAGTGCCTCTTGATCTGTAGACTTGTTTCTTACCATTTGGGAAGGGTCCAAGGGAGCTGGTGGAAAGGGATTTGGGATATGGGGAACGGGATACTCAAGATGGTGGGGGGCAGCACTGGAGCATTGGGCAACAGAGGACAAAGAGAGAGTACTGAGTACTTGGAATTTATCCCAGGTAAAAGAATAATAATCAGTTCTATCTCCTCACTAACTCTGAAAAGGTCTATATATCCCTCATGCTCCAAACACAAAATCTATTTCTCTAACCTTTCCGCCATCTCCCCGTAGCCAATGAGAATGTCTCCTGTAAAAATCATCTTTTTTCTGCCTCCACTAGCTTTAATCTACAAACCTTTGCTTGTAAATTCCAGAGTTCTTGAACTGTGTAATGTTGGTGTTTGCAAACGGTAGCCTACTTCCTACCTTCTTGATATCCAAATATACCAAAAAACCAATCTCAATGCAAGTCATGCAGTCAATTCTGGGTTGAGCCTGGACATCCTAGATCCACCCAGTTTGGATCACGAAGTCATTGCAAGCTTTTCCCTAGCTTCCATTATAAGCTCATATAAAATTGAGGTGAGGGTTTCTTCTCTTCTTCCCCATCATTTGATCCTCCAATTTGCTCAGGTTGACTCAGTCCTGTCCCATCCCTATTCAATCTGATGATACCCCTGTTCAAATCCTTCTTTCCTCAGTTTTTGTCTATCCCTTTCCCTTTGATGTCCCTCTAGTCCCTGCCCTTAATGTCTCTTCAGGTTCTGACTCCATTCTGTCTCCATTGTAACCTACTGCTCCCTACCTTTCCCGTCTTCTTAAACTTCACTCACACTTATTCTCCTTTGACCCTGACACTGGTCTCCTTTGGTGTTCCTTAAATAAGATACTCCACATTCTGACAATGAGCTGGTTCCACTGACTCCCGCAGACCTGGAATTTTACCCCTTCTGGTGTCTTGAGTTTCCTAGATTTCTTTAAAAAGGGGAAAGGGATAAAAATCTCTTTTTCTATAAGAAGCCTTTCCTGATACCTCTTTATGCTAGTGCCTTCCCTCTCTTGATTATCTTTAATTTATCTTGCTTACATCTTAGTTGTTTTCACATTGTCTTCCCATTAGACTGTGAGCTTCAGGAGCTTTGTCTTTTTTTTTTTTTTTTGTATCTCCAATACTTAGCACAGTGCCTTCAAGCACTTGAAAGTTGCTAGTAGGCTGTGTCCAATGCTATTAGGTAGGGTTTAGCAGAATCAAGGAGAGCTGCAGGCTGGGTTTATACTCCAGGCCATTTCCATGTAGTTCTACCTGGGGGCTGTAAATCTAGTGACTGCTATCCTGATTCCTCTTTTCTTCCAAACCAAGGGTGACTATGGACTGGGGAAGAACATTTATGAAAATACTGGGGATTTTTTTGTGTTCCTAGCTCTCTCTCTCTCTCTCTCTCTCTCGAAAAGTTGGACATTGGGCTGGGATATGGTACTTGCGGTCCCAGCTCTGCCAGTCATCCCAATTTCCTAGTGAAACATGGAGAAAGGAGCAAGACCTCATTGTGAAATGGTGAATTTAGATAGTGTTGGAGCTCAACAATGGAAGACCTGGATTCAGATTCCTTCTCTTGTACTTACTGGCTATCTGACTACAAATCACAACTTTTTTTTGGGGGGGGGAGTCTCTGGCAAGTTTCTAGGACTTGGGAATTATAACTCCAGGAGTTCCCTCATGATAAAGAAATCAAAATCTTGTATGTATTCCAAAATCCTTTCTGGGCCCCCAGAGCTCAGACATTCAGATTCTTCCACCATCCCCTCATTTTGAGGGATTTTGAGGGAAAGGACAAAGGAAAAGGATAGAGCTGAAGCTGGGAAGAGAAAGAATGAGACAATTGTGGAAATCATAAAAAGAGGGAATAGTAGAATATTGTAAATAATGGTAGTGAGGTGTGGGATTCTGGCTCTTCTAGTTGTAATCTACATCTCCGTCCCTCACCTTAGCCATACCGCCCTAGAGGATTCCCTTTGTACTTTATTCTCCAGCTCTCAACCTGGGAGAAGGGAGGTCTGGTTGGTAAGGAGAGGTTCCAGGGCCAGGAGATGGGTGCATTAGGGCTAAGAATGAGGGGAAGGGGCAGACAGCTGATCTCTAGCCCTCCTTCGGGGCACCTGGAAGGTGGTGGGGCTGGGCTTTGGGACTCACCTGATGGTCCCCTGGACCTGCGGCAGCGCCCCCGGCCAAGTAGCAATGCTCAGAGCGGTGTCTCATCTTCTTCTGGGGGGTGACATTGCAGCCCTGGGCCACAGTTAGGGGTGTAGACCCCGCATAGTTCCCCCTCCCGCCTGACGCACCCTCCGGCCTCTGCACACCCTTCTGGCTGAGGTTGTCCTAGCCCTTCCTCCTCCAAGCAGCCCCCGGGGCAGCCCGCCGGCGCCCCCTGCCCACAGTCTGGACACCTTGCCGAGGCACCCAGGCGGGCACCAAGCAGCAGAGACAGCAGCAGCAACAAGAGCCCGCGGGGGGTCATGGCCTGCTTTTCCACCCCTTTCCCACCTTCCTGGAGCAGTCGGAGCGCATCTGCAGGCGCCCGCAGCCCCTCTGCCTTAAGTAGCCGGCCAGCCTGGGGCCGGCCCCTTTAAGAGCCAGGTGAAGGGGGGGGGCAGGGGCATTCCCCAAACTGGGTGGGACTCGAGAGGCCCCCCCCACCTGGGTACTCCCTCCTCCCCCTTCCCATTCTCTGTTTACTTCCCAAATTGTCTTTTTTTTTCTTCTTCTTTTTTTTTTTGCTTTGTTCCTGGGAATCTCGCCCGGAATTTGGGAACAGGGCAGCTGGTTGGGGGAGTGGGAGGAGGGTGTAGGGGGAAGGGGAGGCGGGGAATTGGGATGAAAGGGAGAGAAACTGAGGGAGTGTGTGTATGAAGGGAGACTGAGGGCAGCCAAAGGTTGATGGGGATTTTGAGAGAGAGGAAGAAGGGAAAGGATAGAGCTGAAGTTGGGAAGAGAAAGAATGAGATGATTGTGGGAATCAAAGAAGAGGACACAGAGTAGAGATAGGGAACAGGACTAGCTAGATAGGACAATAGAGTTGAAGGCAGGAATAGGAAAAACCTGATGGGCTGGAGAATTAAGAGAAAGAAGGAATGAGAAAAGTTTGGGAGGGTAAAGGTTAGGGAAGGAAGCGATAGCAGAGCTGAAGAGGGATTGAACAGGAGGAGTGTCCATGGGAAGGAGGTATATTATCTCGAAAGGGCAGAGAAGAGCTTGCAGGGATAAAGGGTACAATGGGGACAATTGTGGGCTGGCTAGGAAGAGTCATCTTGTGGGGGGGGGGGTGAGCCAGAGTATGTATGTGTATGTGTGTATGGGGGCGGGGTTTGAGGACAATCTGGAAGTCTGAGAAGAGCTTGGAGGGAGAATACCAAAAGAGAGAGAGAGTGTGTGTGTGTGTGTGGGGGGGGTGCTTAAGAACTGGATAGAGAAGTTGTAGCCCATAGCATCCAGTAGAATTGATCTTGCCTTGCATCTGCTCAATACCCATTCCCTAATATCACTTATTCTATTTTCCACTTCATTGATAGATCCCAGAGAACATCTGGAACCAACTCCATTAGAAATGAAAATTTGTTTTGAGGGAGAGGGTTGAGACTAGGGCTGATCAGGGCAGGAACTAGTCAAAAACCTACTCTGCCTCAGCTCAGAAATTCATATTCCCTTTCTGACCCCCTTCCCCACCCTCTGTGGCTTTACTCCTCCCCTCAGATCTTACACATACACACCCTCAGCACTCACTGCCCAGGCCACAGGAAGGCAGGATCGTTTCCTTCAGCCCACACCCTCCCAGCTCCTGGTTATGCAACAGCCACCTCATTCTTTCCTAAAACAAGGCTCAAGGCTGTGACTAAGTTTAAATTCTGGGCCCAAAAGCAAGAATTTCAGCCAGGGCCTTCAAACTATTCCTTAATCACAAAAGAAGCATGAGTCCTGCAGGGAAGTCACTTCTCCCACCCTTCCTGTGATACTCAGAATTTTCAGTTGCAAAGTTTGGGGAAGAGAATAGGATCTGAGGAATAGGAGGTCAGAAGATGTGGTACATAAGATTAAGGAGTTGGAAAGGACCTTCGAAACCAACTAAGGTCCAGTCCAGGGCCCCTCATTTGACAAAGGAGGAAACTGAGATTTAAATTACTTGTCCAAGGTCATACAGGAACAGAACCAGGGTGGAATGTCAGTATGTATTCCAGCTGCAGAAGCAAGCTTTTCTCTTTCCATCCTATCTTATGGCCTCAGCAATTCTGTATTGACCTATATGTGAACCTGGGTCAGCCGATCAGAAGGCAGTTGTCACTCACTACCAACCTACCAAAGAGAAACAGGCAATGTCATCAACTTGGAATTCAATTCGTCAAATGGCATTAATTGAAACATCAGCTCCTCTCCTTTATCCCTTCTGCTCTCCCAATAATTCTTTTAATCCAGGTGTCAGTATTAGAGGAGGGAGGAGCTGCATTTGAGAGTCCCCAAACTCTCAACATTATTTATTTCTGTTTTCCTATGTTCTTGACTCAGGCCTTTCTCCTGGGGGTTCCAGCTCCACCCTCTGACACTGAGAAAGGGAGAGGGAAAGGAAATTAGAGGTGGAGTTTGGGGAAAAAATGGACATGTCCATGTCCCCTTTCAAATCCCAGCTGCTGACTAAAAAAATAAGGGTTTTTTTGTTTGTTTTAGACATAGACTTTGCTCAGAACCACAGACTTGGTTCAGTTCTGGGGTATTCTCACAGAAATGCCTCTTTGGATTTTGCCCCTACCCTAGAAACATTAGAACTTGGTTCATGTCAAGGTTTCTGTTATAGGAGGAAAAGCGTCCTCAGGTTTCATGTAGTCTAACAAAACAGACTATAGGACAAACTTTATTTCATCATCTGGAAACCCAAATGATCATAGGATAAGGAAGAAAGAGGAGCTATAAAAGTGACCTAATCTAATCTTCTCATTGTACAGATGAAGAAATGGAAACGGAGGGAAATTAAATGATTTATTTGTCCAAGGTAAAAAGTGACAGGTGAGATTTGAACATCAGTTTTCTAGACTCCAAATCCATTGTTTACATCATACCACTGAGTCTTTCCAAGGGCTCACATTCAAGTCCACAAATGATCAAAATAGCTGCCCTTTCTTCTCATGTATACTAGCACCTCTCCTATGGACCTATATGATACTTCAGATTTCTACAGCTAGCACTTAGAGTTTCTAGAGAGTCAAACACTCCTTCCTTTGATTGTATCCTATTTTCCCAGGAACCTAGACAGTCCTCCAGAGTTTCAAAAGAGCTCTGGATGAAACAAAAAATGACTAATAATTACAAATAATAACATATGGGGGGCAAAAAAATAACCAAAACAAAACAACCTTAAAAAAACATGGGAATCAAATGAGTATTCTTTGTATATGATGTGTTAATTTAGAGGAAGGGTAATCATTTTATAATTATTATATGTTTTATAAATTTTCATATGTATTATAATCAATTAAAATGTTAAGTACATTTAAAAAAGCAGCTCTGGATGGAACCTTCTGAAAATGCATAAGAACCCAAAGTTGATAAAGAATTGACTCTACCAATTTATACAGTTCAAACAACACACAGGACCAGTGAAGTCAAAGTCTGGGCTTTCTCCTTTACATTAAGGCTCCACTTCTTAAGGTTTCTGGGTTTTGTCTCAGAATTGGTTTAAGAATACAAAACAAGGGGCAGCTAGGTGGCGCTATGGATAGAGCACAGCCCTGGAGTCAGGAAGACCTGAGTTCAAATGTGACCTGAGACACTTAATAATTACCTAGCTGTGTGGCCTTGGGCAAGTCACTTAACCCCATTGCCTTGCCAAAAAAAAAAATACAAGAACATCCCAGTGATCCAGCAACTTAGTTACAGCCATAGCACAGGCTGGAAGCAGAAATAAAAGAAATACCTAGGCAAAATTTCTAAGAACTGGAGAAACAGGGGGTGAGGGGAAGGCCAGAGAGAGAAGTCCAGAGATATATAAAAGGAACAAGACTTGGGACAGAGATGATTGGAGAATGAGGACATTCTGCAGTAACCACTTGTAGTGACCACTGCTGTTTCACTATTGCCACCTTAGGAGCTGAGAACACAAACCTCCTAACCCAACCCAATTCTCATAGAATATATTGCAGTGAATTTTCCATGTGAGCATGTTTATGTTTGTGTGTGTGTGTGTGTGAATGAAGGTGGTTGAGTCTCCCATTCACCAAGTCCACTAAACAAATCTATGAAATATATCAGAAAACTCTGATGGAGAAATTCAGAAAAAGACACAGTGATTCTTTTATCAAGCCCAGTTTGGCAGAGGGAGACAGATAGATACTGGATAGGAGTTGTGCTAGGAGCACTTTGAATTGGAACACTTCAGAATTAAGAGAGAGATTGTGCCTAAGGCAAGACAAGTCTCAGTACTCATAGTTGTGAGTGCCAACTGGTACTTTGTCACTCTCTAACCAGTCCCAGATCACAGTTCCAAGACAGAGTAAGGAGACCTGCCCATTGAAGTGGTGTTGAAGAATAGGGAGGAAATACACGGCAGCCCTAACATCAAAGCTGGAGGTAAACTGAAAGAATGGGTAAACAAGTAAACAAAGAAAAGAATCCTTCTATAATGAGTTATTATGGTGACAGGCATACTTAAGACATAAAATCAGGGGCAGCTAGGTGGCGGGTGTAGTGGATAAAGCACTGGCCTTGGAGTCAGGAGTACCTGGGTTCAAATCTGGTCTCAGACACTTAATAATTACCTAGCTGTGTGGCCTTGGGCAAGCCACTTAACCCCGTTTGCCTTGCAAAAAAAACCCCTAAAAATAAAAATAAATAATAATAAAAAAGACATAAAATCCGAACAGAATGACTTCACATTTACAAACAATAACTCAGAGAAAAACATCACTTGGATATAAGTTTAACCAGAATTCTAGAAAGAGTTACTTTTTTATATAAATGGAATGAGAGTCCTTGAGGAAAAATTTGGAAAAGAAACAAGTCATAGAAGATAGAATTGCAAAAAGAAATTAACAGCTTGACCCAAGTAGTACAAAATTTTGCCCAAGCAACAACTACTTCAAAATGATAATAGAACAAATAGAAATCAATGACTCCACAAAGCAAATAAGAAATATTAAAACAAAAAGAGGTTGAAAAAATAGAAGAAAATGTATATTATGACATTACAAAAACAACTGATTTGGAAAACAAATGGAGGAGAAATTAATTTAAAAATATATAAATGTGCTGACCAAAAAAAAAGAGCCCAGACAACATATTTCAAAATATCTTTTTTTTTTTTTTTTTTAGTTTTCAATTTATTTATTTAAGGCAATGGAGTTAAGAGTGATTTGTCCAAAGTCACACAGCTAGGCAATTATTAAGTGTCTGAGGTAGAACTCAGCTACTCCTGACTCCAGGGCTGGTGCTCTGTCCTCTGCACCACCTAGCTGCCCCCTTCAAGATACCTTTTTTTTAAGTTTTTTAAGGTTTTTTTTTTTGCAAGGCAAACGGAGTTAAGTGGCTTGCCCAAGGCCACACAGCTAGGTAATTATTAAGTGTCTGAGACCAGATTTGAACCCAGGTACTCCTGACTCCAGGGCCAGTGCTTTATCCACTATGCCACCTAGCTACCCCTCAAGATATCTTTAAAGAAAAATCCCCCATATCTTTTAGAATAAGAGGCCAAAGGAAATAGAAAGAATTCTAAAATTCCACTTGAAAACTTTCAGGAAAATCATAGCCAAAATCCAGAGCCTCCAGTTCAAAGGGAAAATATTGCAAATAGCTAGAAAGAAAGAATTCAAGTACCATAGTTAGGATCATCCCTATAGCAAGAGCAGAGAACTTGTATTATAATATTCCAAGAGGCAAAGGATATGGACTTATAGTCAAGAACAACCTAACCGACAGCACTGAATATACTACTACAGAGAGGGAAATGGATTTTTAATGAAATAGAGGACTTTCAAGCATTTCTGTTGAAAAAACCAGAACTATTGGAGGAAACTCTAAAGAAATTAAGAGCAATGCAAAAAAAGGAAACATGAATAAACCATGATAAAGGACTAAATAAGGACAACTGCTTACATTCAAATATGGGGAGATGATATATGTGTTCCCTCTGAATACCATCTGGATCCATAAAGAAAGCACAAATAGACAAGATCTGGGAGTGGTTCTGTGTTAACTTGATGATCCAAAGAAAAGAGTGGAAAGAGGGGGAAAGAAATACACTGGGAGGGGGTGAGTGAAGAGAGAAAGGAAGGTTAAGAAAAATTATTTCTTATAATCAGGGTATATAAATACATGCATTTGTGCATGTCTGTAAGATAACATCCGTACATACATACATACACACAAGGTAGGAGTATTGGGGGGGGGGTGACTGATGTTTAAACTTCATTATCATCTGAACCAGTCAAAAGACAGAAATTGGAATTAAAGAAGTGATTAGTACCAAGCAAAACAAACTCTAAAGATGTACCAAAATATTTATAGCTCTTTTTGAGGTAGCAAAGAATGGGAATCTGAAGGGTTGCCCACAAATTGAGGAATGAGTGAATAAGTGATGGTTGATAAATTATGTTGAACTATCAGTGTAATGATTAATCAAGATTCCAGAGGACTAATGATGATACTAGTATTTGAGAGGTAATGGACTCAGAATGCAGAATGAGATGAATAGTTTTTGTATGTGGCCTACATGAAAATTTAATTTGATGGAACATGCATATTTGTGATAACTTTCATTTTTCTCATATTCTCAGGTGGGAATGAGGGTGATATGGAGTGGGAGGATGAAAGGACAGATCTTGGTTCAGTAAAACAAATAAATTGTTTTTAAAAAATCTTCTTGGTTATGGCCCCTCTCCACAGTCATGCTTCTGTTTCCTCTGGTTCCCTGTTTAAAGGCCAAGGAATTGCGGGGTGGGGGGGGAGGTACCTGTGTTAACACCCATGAACTTCATCATTAAGTAATTCTCTGAACAAAAAGAGCTCACATCTGGTCAAAGAGTTTAAACCTGGTCAAGGAACTTCACACTTTGTTAAGGAGATCTCAACAGTGTTAAAACAGTCCTCAGCAGTGGGTAACAAGGACTTTGTTCCTCTCCCACCCTGGGCTCACCTTTAAATTAGAATACTTTTGCATTTGTCTGGTGTAGTGGTAAAAGTACTGAGAAGATCTGGGCTTCTACCCCTTATTGTGTGACCCTGGTTAAAGTCACTTTCAACCCTGTTTGTTCAACAGTGTCCTCAGCTATAGCATGGGGTACACCATAGGTGTCAATGGTATTCCTGAGAATGACCCAAACCAGATTGAAATGTAATTGGGAAATAACTTAACAATAAATAAAAATACAATAAAACATAAGTAATATATGGTTTTCTGTTATGTGACTCACAGGGATTTTTTTTATATGTTTAGTGACCTTCATTTCTATTTGGTTTGGATGTCACTGTTATATACTACCCCCATCTTGAATTGTATAAGGATATAGCCTTTGACCTTAGGGAACTGTAGGTAGCTTCCTAAAGCAGTAGTTTCTTAGTCTTTGAGTTGATTTTTGACACTGGGGCTTTTTCATCTACTTTTTAAAAATTTCTTTTTTTTAAATAAACAATTCAAACCATTCTTAATGTCTTTACATCAGAACCATTTCCCAACCACTCTCCAGACTGAGCTTTCCTTGTGGCAAGGAAAAATAATTCAGTAAGAATATCTGATACAAAGATCTTGTCTTACAAATATGTACTATTTTGTCCCAGTAGCCTTTTGTCTTTCTGCTACGCAGGATGTATGTTTCTTTCAATGTTTTCTAAACTTCCCTAATGAATGAACTCTAACACAAAGCCCAAAGTGCCATGGATTATCTTAATCTTTGGTTATATTTTCTAAAGTTTGTTTCCAAGTGTAACTAAGGACTCACTAATGTTTGTCTGGAGAACTGTGGGATTGAGACCTTGAGACTGAAAACTCAGCCTCTCCTCTCCGCAAGAGAGAGAAGAAGAACATGAGTAGATGACATCAGAGAAAGAGAAAGGCAAGTAAACTGGAAGCCTAGTAAAGACTTCCTGAAAGATATCACTGTCCCCATTGTGGGGGGTGGTGGTAAGAGGAGGTTACTCCTTCCCATGCCCAACATGCCTCAGTTGCTTCAACTATGAGATGATCATAGACTAAAGAACAAGGGAGAGGAGTAGATCTCTAGGGAACCACCAATGTTGCTACCATAAGGCAGAGTTGGATGTGGATAGCTATACCATTCCTAAGTCACCCAGGTTGATGGAGCAATTGTAGATATATATGTTTGCTGAGAATGACAAAGGTGACATTGCATGTCCTTCCTCTTTCATACCCTTTTCTCTTATTTCTGCTTGTGTTTTTCACTGAGGCATTGTTTGTTGATGTTTTGTAGTAATTTTTTTTTTTGCGTTTGTGTCTTGAGCATCCCTCCTTATGGTGAGTTTTGTTTGGTTTGTCCTTTCTTTCAGCCTACTTCTTGACTACGAACTTGATTTTAGGACTATCACACTTCTGGAAGGAAGCTACAGACTGGTTTTGTTACTTCTTTCTTGGGTGTTCAGAATGGTCTGAAACAGGGTAAAGTCTAATTGCTATACCCCTTGATTAGAGCTTTGCAAGTTTTTGATCTGGGCTTGGGTTTGAATATGAATAGATTGCTTCTGGATTCAGTTTTGATCAGCCATCTGGAAAGCTCTGCTGGTTCATCGTGGCAGAATTGTAGGTCTCCTTTTGGTCTTGGTTTCCTGCCTTAGTTATTCCTCTGTTGTCTGGGCTAGATGGTGAAAGTAAAATAGCTTTGGGTGTAGGGTCTGAGCCCCATCACTGTTGCTGTTGCTACAGGTTTCTCAATTTCTTCCTCCATATACCTCTTTAGTCTATCCTTCCCACTCTTCCCTGGAGCTATGATCTGGGACTGGGGAGTAAGATGATAAAGCTGTCCCTTTCAAAGTGCCCCATTTTGGTCCTGGGACCTTCTTTTGTGCTGATATGCTTTCCCTAGATATTGGAGAACTCTGTTACCAGATACTCCTGTTCCAGCCCTCCCCAGTGTTTGTAGAACTGTTTGTCTCCCTATGCTAAACTAGGTAAGACAAAACAATTACTATGACTTTTTCTGGATTTCTCTAAGATATAGTTTGATATATGTTATAAATCTGGGAGCTCAGCTATATTGCTTCTTTCTCTTTCACCATCTTGGCTTTGTACCCTTCCCCTTTTCTTTAAAACAAAACAAAACAAAACCCAACAACTTATTTTTTTTTAATTACTATTCACTTAGTCTCTAAGAGTCACACTAATGTCAATTTGTGGTTAATACAAAAGCATTTGGTCTCTATGTATTTCATGAGGTCATAGTCAGCTGCACACACAAAAAGAGAAGTAATGTAAAATAACTTCTTTTCAATTTGCCAGAATCTTCAGCTGGAGGCTTAAACAAAGAGATTAATTTTTTTATAGCATGTTATTTAACTTCCCAGGAGAAATTAAAAAATGAAACTGGATTATTCATGGATTCCCCTGGACAATAGGGGAGAGGCTTGGTAAAAATAGGGAGTCAGAGTCATTTCCCTTAGAATTGCTTTAGTGCCTCTAATATTTATATTTCCTCATTATTTCATTATGTGAGGCAGGTTTAAGGAACCCTTCCTCTGGTTAGGTGGAGATCAGGGAAGGAACAGGAGAAAGTCCTAAAGGAAGGGACTGCTCCATCCCAGGAGAGTAGCCCCCCCCCCCCCAAAAAAAAATAAGTAGGCTAAGCCAAATCCAACCCCAAGGTATTTTACATAAGGAATAAGAAAATATACAAATTCAGAAATAATGCAACAGAGTAAGTTATTAGAAGTGAATCTGAAAGAAATCTATGTAATCCAAGAGTGAATGGCTCCTAAAATTTATCTTGTCACCTTATGTATTTAACTTATTTATAGAGTATAGCATAAGAAATGCCAGGTTGAATGAATCAAAAGCTGGAATTAAGGTCCATGGGAGAAATAGCAAAAATCTCAGATATGCAGATACCACTCTGGTGGCAGAAAGTAAAGAGAAATTAAGAAGGCTCTTGATGAGGGTAAAAGAGGAAAGAGTAAAAGCTGTCTTGAAGTTTAACATTAAAAAAAAAGATTTTGGCAATTGATCCCATCACTTCCTGGCAATTAAAGGGAGAAGAAATGGAAACATCGCCAGATTTTGTCTTCTTGGTCTTAAAGTACACTGGAGACAACCATGAAATTAAAAGACATTTGCTTCTTGGAAGCAAAACCATGGCAAATCTGGACAGTAGATTATATGGCTGTGAGAGTTGGACTACAAGGACAACCAAACACCACAGAATTGACACTTCAAATTGTGGTGCTAGGGAAGACTTTTGAAAGTTCCTTGGATAGCAAGATCATCAAATCAAGTCAATACTTAAATAAATTAATTCAGGTTATTCAAATACTGAAACTGAAACTTTAACTACATATTGAAAAGATAAGACTCATTGGAAAAGACCTTGATGTTGGAAAAGATTGAAGGTAAAAAGAAAAGGATGGTTGAGATGAGATTGAACAGGCTTTGAGAGACAGTGGAGGATAGAAAAATCTATTGTGCAATTGTCCATGGGGTCATGAAGAATCAGACACGATTGAAAGACTGAACAAATATTAAGTCCACGTTGTTCCTACAAATTTATATTGGAACTCTGCTATGAAAATTCTTCTCTTCTGGGGTCATGCAGATGACACAGTCAATTCAGGGCCAAGTAAGGCAGATTATCTCAATATCCTCTTTCACCTTAGGCCCAGCTTTTTCCTTTCTGTATCTCTTGGAGATAGTTCCTTCTTTCCTAGAGTACCTGCTTGCAAGCAGAGATATTCTTCCATATTTGTGATCTGATCCCTTATCATTTTGTGTCTCCATCTGGCTCCAGTTCCTTGATGTGTATACATGGTTCCTTGGAGGGACTATCAAGATGTATAGGCCTTTCTCCAAAGGACCAGTTACCTCCCCTGTCTCATCTCTGACCTTTCTCTGCACAACTTTTTTCTTTCTTTTTTTATTTTAATAAGCTTTATACACAATTTGTTTCTGTTGTTCAGTCATTTCAGTTGTGTCTGACTCTTTTATAACCTTATTTGGGGTTTTCTAGGCAAAGATACCAGACTGGTCTGCCATTTCCTTCTACTGAGGAGGAAACTGAGGCAAATAGGGTTAAGTGACTTGCCCAGGGCCACATAGCTAGTCAATGTCTGAGGTTGGATTTGAACTCAAGAAGACTTATCTGACTCCATGTTCAGCACTATCCATTGCAATTGAGAGCTTGAAAAACCCAAGGATCCAAGCTTTTTGGATAAGAATTCATAATGTGATCAAAATTGCTGGGAAAACTTGGGAAAGCAGTTTGGCAGAAACTAGATGAGGACCAACATCTCTCACAGAATACCAAGGTAAGGTAAAATGGGTACATGATTTAGACATAAAAGGGGACTATCATAAGCAAATTAGGGGAGCATAGAAAATTTTACCTGGTTAAGGAAAGGATTTAATATTAAAAAAAGAAAGGATCATAGGATGTAAAATGAATAATTTTTATTACATTAAATTAAAAAGGTTTTGTACAAACAAAACCAATGCAGTCAGGATTAGAAGGCAAACAATAGCTGGGGGAAATTTTGTAGCAAGTTTTTTTTTTTCCCCTAATAAAGGCCTTATTTCTTAAGTATATAAAGAAATTAGTCAAATTTATAAGAATGTGGGTCATTCCCAAATTGGTAAATGGTCAAAAGATACAAATGGGTAGTTTTCAAATGAAAAAAAAATCAAAGCTATCTGTAATCATTTGAAAAATTCTCTAAATAACTAGTGACAGAGAAATGCAAATTAAAACAACTTTAAGTACCATTTCACACCTATCAGATTGGCTAATATGGCAGAAAAGAAAATGACAAACGTTGGATAGGATGTGGAAAAATTGCAGTACTAATGCATTGTTGGTGGAATTGTGAACTGATCTAACCATTATTTTATTTTTAAAATTTTTTTAAATTTTCCCCAGTTACATGCAAAAGCAAGTTTCAAGATTTACTTCCAAAACCTTTCTCTTCCTCCCATCCCATGTCCCCCATTGAGAAAGCAAGTTACTTGGTGTAGGTTAAAAATGAAAGCCATTACTAGGATAGTCATGTTGTAAAAGTAAACATATCCCTCCCAACAAAGAAAGAGAAATCTCAAGAAAAATGAAGTGAGAAAAAACATTATGCTTCAGTCAGTATTCAGATATCATCAGTTCTGTCTTTGGAATGGATAGTATTCCTTATCATAAATACATCAGAGAAATTGCTTCAATATTTTGCCCCTCAATTGCTATTACTAGTTGTATTTCCCTCCAAATTATTCCTCCTGACACCCATTTATTCTATTCTCTCTTTCCTTTCACTCTGTCCCTCTTCAAAAGTGTGTTGTATCTCACCACCCTTTCTTCTCCATAGCTATCTCTCTCTCTTCCTCCATTTCTCTTACCTCTCTCACCTTCTCCTCCCCTCCTCTTCCTACTTGTACTTAACCCTACAAGTGAAGAAGAGTCAAAGGCTGCTTTTGGTAGGTGGGTCTAGAGGTTTGGGGAGTTTGGAAGACAGTAGTCACTTTTCCTAGCTCATACTAGGGAAAACTCTCAGTATTGGAGTTCATACTCTACATGGGGATTACACTAACTGACTACCATCTCCTTTTTGATACATGACAAAGGGGGATAAGATATGCCAGATGTTGGGTGTCCCTTTGGTAATCTGAAAGTTCCCTAGGGAAAGGCAGGTTTATAGGGAGGAACTTTCTCCTTGAATCATCCATTCATCCATCCATCCATCCATTCAATAATATTGAGAATTTGCCATTGTGCTAGATTCTAGGAGGCATGCAACTACAAATGAAGACAAAGACAGTTTTTTGCCCTCAAGCCTGGGCCTAGATCTGAATTAAAATCTGATATCAGACATTTACTACTTATGTGACCCTGGGCAAGTCACTGAACTTCTGGGGACCAAATGAGATAATAGGAGCAAAGTGATTCAAACCCAGTGAGTTAATAAAACAAATCCATAAGTAGCATAAAAGATTCCAACAAGATTTTATCCAAGTTCATATCTTTCTTGGGGAATCAGGGTAGACTGCATGACCAAGGTGGCATTGAAGCTAAATTCTGAAGGATGGATAGGATTTCAGGAGGTCAATATAACATTGGAATGGGGCATTCTGGGCAGAGGGATGTTCTCTGGAGATTACCTGATATCTAATTACAATACCCTAGATTTCACTATGAAATTTCACTATGAAATCTCTTACTGGGTAAAGGTATCCAGAGGCCTGATATTAAATATTCTAGAATGTGACCTCAAAAATTGGGGTAGATAGGAAGGTAGGGGAATGCAGGGATGGCTGTCCTGGGAAAGACCTTGGCTATTTATGGCTGGGCTTGGAGCTTCAGAGCTGGAACAGATTCTGAGTGTGAAGACTTCATTGAGTGAGACTCTGGCTTCATCTTCCTTTCTTCCTCATTGTCTTCCTTCCCTTTTGCTTTACTTAACACACAGCTGTCAGTGAAGACATTTTGTGAGGTGATCCAGTATCACTTAAAACACTGGGAGGGACAGTATCCCATCAAGACTGGAGAGCATTTTAGGAATAACCTGTTGCTGTTGTATCATCATTTTGTCACTATGTGACTCCAGAGTGAGAACATTAAGGTGACTAACAGCTGCTATGGGAGCCTGTCCAAGACTAGAATTGATCAGGGCTTCCTCTTCCTCCTTCTCTCTTTTTGTCTTTCATAGAAACTAAAGAGAGAGAAAATTCAAGCATTTACTAAAAGCCTTGTATGTGCAGATCATTGCTGGGTAGGGAGAAGCAAAAAAGAAGCAATGCCTACCCTCAGGTAGCTTATACTCCACTGAAGGGGTTGGGGGGGGAGTACAAAAGTAAGTAAATACAAAATAGATTTGGTTCTCTAGCTCTGTTCCAAGAGGTAGAGATGAGAAGTAGGGGTGGGGGGGGGAGAGGCATTTGAGTCATGGAAAATGAACAGTTTGGCAGGAATAAGGGTGTGAGTCTGGAAATGATTCAAGAAGATCTTCAATGACAACAAAAGAATTAGGGAAGGCATCTGAAAGAGGTAGTCTTTAAGCTAAGCCTTGATAACAGGTAACTAAATAAGGACAAGGTATGATGGAACTTCAAAGCTTTCTTTCAGTCTTAAGATTTGGCAACCCTCTTTCTTCAAATGAAACTTGAATGTTATTTTATCTAACCTGGCCATGCTGAGAACCCCAGACCTACACATCTGTTCTAACATAGGACCCAGTCAACTTTTCAGCCTTCAAAGTCAATGTGTCTTTTTCAGGAATTATGGCTGTTGGGGTGTATGAAACCTAATTGTCATTGGCATCAGGATTCTAAAAAACTGTGCCCACCCCTGAAGTTCAAGGAAAATAACTTCTCTGAGTGGGACCAAGGCAGGGAGAAGAGGGGCAGATGGCATCTATGTGCTCTGTAGATAAGAGAGAATGGTAGTGGAGGACCTAGGCTTCTTTGAGTTCGGATATCCTTCTCTCTAGGGAAGGAGAATACAGCAAGTTTTACAGTTGTTTCAAGTTTTTACAGTTGTTTAAGGAAACAACAAAAACCCAGTCAATTATTCCAAGACCTGAAAAATACATAAAAGAAACTTCAGTGATGTCACCCCTAATAAACCTAAGGCAATGTCTGAGTTGTAAGTCTAGAGAAAGGAGGTGGGAATACAGACCAACCAGTCATACTCAGTCATTGATTGAATCCTGAAAGATACTAAAAAGGTCTAGTCCTACTTATTATCTTCCATTTTACAAAAGGAAAAACATTCCCATGTCTAGATGAAGTTAAACTGGAAGCAATTCAATTGAGCTCGTCAAACAGTACTTAAGTATCAGGCAAAAGCAATCAGTCTCTGATTGCAAGAAGCTTACATTTTTGCCCTTTGGGGGAACCCTATCACCTGGGGTAGGGGAAATTCAGGAAAGGTCTCATAGAGGTTGTACCTGAGCCTGAAGGAAGGTACAGGTCCTAAGAGAAGTCAAGAGAGAATGTACACAGACCCACCTGTGCAAAGACATGGTGATGGGAATTGGAATAGTATTTGAAGCAACTATAATACTTTAGTTCAACTTGACTTTTAATAGAATGAGACCGATCTATTTCATATCAGTACTATCATGCACAAATGAATGTTCTATGCTCCAGTCTACAAGAAGATTTAACTCCTTAGAGTCAATGTTGGGGACTGGCAGCCATAGTCTGTGACAAAGAGAAGTCCATTCCCCATCATCCAGGGAGATATGAAGTAGGAAGCATGTTGGTTTTGGAATCAAGAATCCTTAGATCAGCTGTGTGGTGCAGCATTATCCAAGGACTTGGGTTCAAATTCTGACTCTGATTCTTGTTATTTTTTCTTATCATAGGCAAGGCTGTCACCCTTTTTTAGAATCCAACTCAAAGTATTATTTGGAATTTGCACTCATCCCCAGGTGATGCTTTCCCCTATTTCATTGAATGTCCATCTTTTCTCCTGAAAGAGTATGTTCAGTTTGCTATTTGCTAGTTGATTCTTGGTTGTAATTCAAACTCTTTTGCTTTCTGGAATAACATTTTTAAAGTCCTACAAGTCCTTAATCTGGCCAATTCTGCTTTTTAAAATATTTTTTTTTCCTCATTGACCTTTTGAACTGTTTTTTCCATTTGTTCCAGGTTGGTTTTTTTGAGATGTTATTTTCTTCGGTATTTTTTGTATCTCCTTCATCAGCTACTAACTTAGTTTTCATGATTTTTCCACATTACTCTCATTTCCCTTCCCAATTTTTCCTCTACCGCTCTTACTTGTTTTAAAAAAAAAAATTTGAGCTCTTCCATAGCCTGAGACCAATTCATATTTTTCTTAGAGGCTTTGTGTATAGAAGCTTTGGCTTTGTTATGTTCTGAGTTTGTATTTTGGTTCTCCAGAGGGCCAAAGTAATTGTCTATGGTGTGATTTTTTTTCCTTCTGTTGTTTGCTCATTTTCCCAGCCTGTGACTCTTTGTTAAGGTGGGGCTCTGCTTCCAGGGTGGAGGACACACTGTCCCAAGGTTTTGAGTGTTTTTGCAGCTGTTTTCAGAGACAATCCCCCACCCCCACCCCCACCCCACCCCAGGGACTTGTAAGTTCTCAATTCCTCCGAGGTCTTATGAGAGGCTATGACTGCTCTCCTGGCCCGTGTTCTGGTCGGTGGATGACCACAAGCACTCCTTTTTGTCCTGGTACTGTGAGGAGGATCCCTGCTCTGCTTTGGCAGTGAAGTTCCTTTTCCTGAGACTGGGGCCCCAGACTATGACCTGGATCTGAGCATGGGCAAAGCCACAGAGTCCTGCCTCAGGAATAGCAGAGACCTCTACAATCTGCCCAGTCACATTACCATCCAAGGGCTGAGCACTCTGGATGCAGTAGCTGGGTGGCTCCCCAGGCCTGCTCCTGGTCTCCTGAGGCTGGGTCTGTGCGGAGACCTGCCCTGGACTGGGCTCTGCTCTCACTCTGGCTGTGGCAGAGTTTTCCTGATGATTTTCCTTGTCCTTGACAATCTCTGGGCCGTTTGCTGTGCTGTGGGCCCTTTCCAACCCCAGGGCAACAGATTCTTCCTGCCAATCTTCTAGTTGTTGTGGGCTGGGAAATTGTTTCACTCTGCCACTTTCTTTTGTGGGTTCTGCCACTTTAGAATTTGGTTAGAATCATTATTTAAAGGCATTTGGAATGGTTTGGGGGAGAACTCTCAGGGATCTCTGTCTTTACTTCATCATCTTGTCTCCTCTACCCCAATCCAGTCAGTCTAAAGAGCAATTTGAAGTTACATCAATAGCAATAGCACTATTAGGTCTATATTTAAAAAGAAAAGAATCTACAGTACAAAACATATTAGTTCTTTCTGTGATTGTAAAGAACTGGAAATTAAGGGAATGGTTAAATTAAGGAATGGTTAAGTTAGCTGTGTTAAAAGATAGTGATTTAGGGGCAGCTAGGTGGTGCAGTGGATAAACACTGGCCCTGGAGTCAGGAGTACCTGAGTTCAAATCCAGCCTCAGACATTTAATGACCTAGCTGTGTGGCCTTGGGCAAACCAATTAACCCCATTGCCTTACAAAAAAAAAACAACTAAAAAAAAGATAGTGATTTGATGCATTTTCTATAAGAAATGATGAGCAAGATGACCAGAAAAATCTGGGAAGATTTATTTGAATTGGCTTAAGTGAAGTGAGCAGGACCAGGAGAATATTGTACTAATATTAGCAATATTATATGATGCATGATTAATTGTGAATGACTTAGCTTCATTGACTTAGATCAATATAATAAACCAAAATAATTCTGAAGGACTCATGATGAAAAAAAACTATTTGTCTCTAGAGAAAGAACTAACTGAGTGTGAAATGAAGCATATTTTTTTTACTTTTCTTGCTTTTGGAGGGTAACATAGCTAATATGGAAATATTTTGCATGATTTCACATGTAAAATTAATATCATATTTCTTGCCTTCACAATGGGTGAGAAGGGGTAAGGGAGAGAATTTGGAACTCAAAAAAAATTTTTTTAATGAATATTAAAGGGGGCAGCTGGGTAGTACAGTGGATAAAGCACTGACCCTGGAGTCAGGAACACCTGATTTCGAATCCAGCTTTAGACAATTAGTTGTGTGACCTTGGATAAGTTGCCTTGCCTTGCCAAAATAAAAAAAAAAAAAGAATGTTAAAAATAATGAATTTTTTAAAATAAGCTTTATTGATACAGTTTTATGTCAGTCATTTTTGGATAGCTCTTCTCTCCCCTCACCCCCCTTCTACAAAAACTGTTTTCAATTTTCCCTTGTAGAAACAAGAAGAGTAAATAAGATCAACAATACAGTGACCAAATCTAATCATATATGCCACAATCTGCATCTATGACCTTCCAGGGAAACAGATATTTTCTCCTTTTTTTCCCCTCTTTGGACCATAATTGATCATTACAATTGCTATGAGTTAGACTTTGTTTAGTGTTGTTTCAATTTATATAATTACAATTTTTCAAACCTTTTTTCTCTCCTGGTTCTTTTTACTTTATTATACACCAATTCATATAAGTCTTCCCATGTATGATAGAAACTACCTTTCCTAAGTTCTATGAATCTTTACTGAGGTTCCTTTAAAAGGCAATGATCTAAGTCTTGAACCAATGACATAATTTCCTGCTTACATAAGTACAAAAAGCTCAGCACTCAAGAAATTGGAGCTTCTTAGGCTCTACTATGGGAAACTGAACAGTAAGGTATCTGTGCCCCTACTGAATCCATGTTGTATCCTTGATGTCTGTCCTTTTCACAGCAATGTTAAATAAACTTATTTTTGCTAAATGTCTCATTTTGTTCCAGTGTTTAATCTGAAAAAGTGACCTAACTTGAGTCTGGGAACACTGACCCTGAACAGTTTCACTGAATTCTTTAAATTAATCATTTCTTACAGCACAATAAAACTCTCTTGCATTCATATACCACAGCTTGTTCAGTCCAAAGTTCTAGTTCTTTGATACCAAGCAAATGCAACTATAAATATTTTGTTAATATGTTAATATAGAAATATTTGATTTCTCTAGGGAATATTTACAGTAGTGGGATTAGTCAGTCAATAAGCATTTATCAAGTATCTACCATGGACTAGGCACTGTGCTAAGGACTGGGGATACAAATGAAAAAAGGTAAAAATCTTATTATCTAATGGGGTACATAACTTGTAAACATCTATATTCATGTGGCCAAAAGGTAGGAATAGTTTATTAACTTTTCTCATAAAATTTCAAGTTGTTTTCCAGAATGATTGTAATAATCCTTGGCTCTACCAAAATTATAATAGTGAGTCTTCCTATAACACTTTCTTCAATCTTTGTTTCCAATATTTTGTAGTCTTTATTAAAACTCAAAACCAAGGATTTGTGAATAAATCCATGAGCTTTAGACAGTGTTAGGAGGAAAAGAAAACCTAACCACACATTATCTATGAGGTAGGGAGGATGGAAGCCTAGAGAAATTTAAGCCTTCCCTAGGGAATTTTCATTTCCATGAGAAATGTAGAGGCAGAAAAAATTTACCCACCAAGGTCAATCTTCTTAATAAGAAATGAAAACAAGCAGAAGGATTAGTAACTACTCCAGATAGTCAAATCTGCATATCATTAATGCACTCGTTTGTTTTTTTGTTTTTATTTATATTTGTCTGCATTTTGAGTTCCTAATTGTCTTCTCTATCCCTTTCCATCATACACTAGAGAAAACCCTCATTTGATGTAGATTTATAAATATAAGTAAAGCCATGCTATGCATACTTCTATTAATTGGTTCTTTTTCTGGAAGTGTATAGCATCTTTCTTCATAGGTTACTTATTATTTATTCAGTTATTTATAGTACTTAGAATTACTTGGTGGTTCACACATACCCTTTGAACAATTTTGCTGTTACTGTATACAATGATCTCTTGGTTTTGCTCAGTTCACATTGTATCAATTCACAACTGTATCAAAAGTCCTTCCAGGTTTTTCTTAAATCCATTGGCTCATCATTTCTTTTTTTTTTTAATTTTTATTTATTTAAAGCAACGGGCTTAAATAACTTACCCCAGGTTACACAGCTGGGCAATTATTAAGTATCTGAGGTTAAATTTGAACTCAGGTCCTTCTGACTCCAGGGATATAGGGCCACTGTATCCACTATGCCACCTAGCTGCCCCTGCTTCATCATTTCTTATAGCATAGTGATATTCTATAATGATCACATATCACAACTTGTTTAGCCATTCCCCAATTGATGTTATACCTCAGTTTCCAGCTCTTTGCCACAACCAAAAGAACTCCTGTAAATATTTTAGAATATTTAAGTTCTTTGCCTTTTTTTCTGAACATTTTTGGGAACAGACCTATTATTGGTACTGCAGGATGAATGGGTATACAGTTATATAATGTTTGGTTATAACCCCAGATTGTTCTAAAAATGGCTGAATTGGATCACAATTTCATCAGTATGGTATTAATGACTCATTTTTTCCATATCCCCTCTTTCATTTGTCATTTTTCTTCATATCATTTTAGACAATCTGATAGTTATTTTAGTTTGTATTTCTCTCATTAATAATAATTTGGAGCATTTTTATATGACTATTTATATATAGGTTTGATTTCTTCATTGAAAAACTCTCCAGGGGTGGCTAGGTGGATAAAGCACTGGCCTTGGAGTCGGGAGTACCTGGGTTCAAATCCGGTCTCAGACACTTAATAATTACCTAGCTGTGTGGCCTTGGGCAAGCCACTTAACCCCATTTGCCTTGCAAAGAAACCCTAAAAAAAACCAAAATGAAAAACTCTCTGTTCATATCCTTTCATCACTTATCACCTGGGTAATGACTCATATTCTATAAATTTGGCAAATTTCTCTAAATATTTGAGACATGAAATCTTTTTCTAAGATACTCTATAAAAAAAAGTTCCCCCAATTTCCTGCTTTGCTTCTAATCTTGGTTGCATTGGTTTTACTTGTATAAATTTTAAATTTAATGTAATCAAAATTATCCATTTTATATATCATAATGCTTACTATATCTTGTTTATTCATAAATTCATATCCAATCCATAAATCTGATAGGTGATATGTTCCATGTTCTAGTTTTCTTATGATTTCTCCCTTTATATCAAGGGCATATATACATTTTGACATTATTTTGATAAATGGTATAAGATATTGATCTATACCAAATTTCTGCCAGAGCTTTCCAGTTTTTCCCAATAATTTTTACAAATAGTATATTCTTATCCCTAAGTCTTAAATCTTTATTTTTGTCAAATGCAAGGTTACTAGAATAATTTACTACTTCGTATTATATATCTGCTCTGTTCCACTGATCCACTTTTCTATTTCTTAGCCAGAACCAGATAGTTTTGTGAATCAGTTCACTTTGTGCAGTCAGATCATGAACTTACTAGAATTAAGGTAAAAATCCATACCGAGTTAGAATAATGACTAAAAATGAAGGCAGCACATTGCATATAATTACAAATACTCAAATGTATATAAATGGGCTATTGATTCTGAAAAATGAGAAATGTTAAAAAAGAAAGATATAGGGGTGGCTAGGTGGTGCAGTGGATAGAGAACTGGCCCTGGAGTCAGGAGTACCTGAGTTCAAATCTGGTCTTAGACACTTAATAATTACCTATCTGTGTGGCCTTGGGTAAGCCACTTAGCCCCATTGCCTTGCAAAAAAAAAAAAGATATGGATTCATTATGATCATTTCTTAGAGAAATTTAATGAATTGTAAAACAATCACTACAGTCAAGAGTCCAAAAGACCCTAGGAACTGCTTATAAACGAAAATTAATATTCTAACCAAAGATGACTGCCAAGAACAAGCTGGTAAAGGATTCTTCTTTTTTTATTATTAGTGTTATTATTGTTGATCATAATAGTTATAAGAGCATTCACATAGTGGTTTTTCAAAACATTCTACAAAGATTGCAAATCTTTGTATTTTCAATTATTTACAAAGCTTTTTATATACATTATCTCATTTGAGTCTCACAACAAATAAAGTAAGTACTATTATTTTACAGATTTGAAAACTGAGGCTGGGAGAAATTAAGGGTAACCTCATACATCTAGTGAATGAATGAGTCAGGAATTTAACTCAAATCACCTCAACTCCTAAGACCATTGCTCTATTCACTATAATACTTAACTGCCTTATCAAAGCAATGGTTAGATATCCAGAAATATATCTAGAAGGAGAAATGGAATTCAGAATAATAGAATCTAGAAAATTGAATGACTAGAAAAAGCAACAGAAAAATAGCTGGAAAGTTAACACAGTTTCTTCAAAAACAGGTCATTTAAGACTAGTCTCATTTCCTTTTTTTGACAAGATTAACTAAATTAATAGATGGGGCAGTGTTGTGGATATAGTTTAATTAGATTTTAGCCAAGATTTTGTTAAATTACCTCATACTATTTTTTGTAGTGTTTGGATAGAGAGAGTGAACTTGATAATACAATCCAATGAATTTGGAAATGGTCAAATGGCTGGACCCAAAAAGTAGTTATTGATAGTTCAATGTCAGCATGAGAGGGGGTCTCCAAAGGGGGATCTGTGAATGGCCCTGTGCTGCTTAACATTTTTATCCATAACTTGGATGAAGGCATAGATGGTATGCTCATCAAATTTGCAGATGAGAAAAAGCTAGGAGTGACAGCTAATATGCCAAATGACAGAATCAAATTCTAGGAGGATCTTAACATGCTAGACTAGAGCACTGACAGAATCTACTAAGATGAAATTCAGTAAAGTAATGTCAACTCAGGGAATTTGAGGCTCTCCATGTACTGCAAACTCAATAAGTGTCAGCGGGGTGATGGAGCAGCCCCCAAAGCTCACATAGACTTGGGCTTCATTAGTAGGGGTAAGATTTCCAGGAATAGGGAGGTGATTATCACATGGCACTCTCCCCATGTCAAATCTTATCTGGTCTATTATATTCAGTTCTGGTTAGTGCAATTTAAGAGAGAAATTAAGAGAGAAACCTTCTAGAGAAGGTTCAGAGCAGAGCAACCAGGATGTTTTAACAAATAAAATAAGATGCATAAATTTGGCCTTGAGTTCATGACATATGAGTATTGCTTGATGTGATTGGACTTTTTATCCTGGAGAAAAGCAGACTCAAAGGGGACCTAATAGCTGTGTTCAAGAATCTGAAGTGTGGGTTGCAAAATTCTAATTTGCTACAAAAGGAAACTGAGGCAGAGCTCCAAACACAATCAGTCTACCAGGGAGATTGGTGGTGCCTAAACAATTGGCTCTAAAACCTTCCTCACAGTCATGGACCTACAGCACATCCCTTTTAAAGACTTTGTGAGGCTTTTAATGAAGCCTTACAACTCATGATTGGTCAGTTTTCAGAAGTAGGGGGGCTCCTATGACTGGTTATGGGAGAATCCTTCAACCAATAGTACTTTGAGGCTTTTCACAGACATAGTACTTCATCAATGATATTCGAGGACTGCTTATAGATTATAAGAACATCTAGACATGGCAACTGTGGTTATTCAAGAATAGTTCACTTATAGACAAGGGTTGGGGGGTTAGTACTAACAACAAATTTTAAAAACAAGTTAATATGAGGTTTAACTAATTATGGTATATAACCATATAAATTATATATCTAGTTATTATATTAAATTAATTGCTATAATTATATAAGCATCCCCTTTATACAAGAAATATTCCAAGGAAAAAGGTTTTGCATTATAAAAGAATGTTCCTATGAAACATTTCATAAGGAGAAATATATATATTTCTTCTCTTGGTCTGCTGCACAGATAGAACCAGATGGGAATATTTCTTGCAGTATTTTCTTGCAATATTTTCTCTTTGTCTGGGAGTTTTGAAATTTAGCTATCATAATACTGGCAGTTTTCATTTTGAAATATCTCTTAGGAGGTGATTGTTGGATTCTTTGAATTTCTATTCCCTCAGCTTCTAGAATAACAGTTTCTCTTCATAATTTCTTGAATGATGATGTCTAGGTTCTTTATTTTTTAATTTTTTAAAAATTAAAAAAAAAGAGTTTATTTGAGTATTACAATTTCCCCCCATTCTTGCTTCCCTCCCCCCATTCCCCACAGAAGGCATTCTGTTAGTGTTTACATGGGTTCCATGTTATACATTGATCTCAGTTGATTGTGATGACAGAAAAATCATATCCTTAAGGAAGAAAAATAAAGTATGAGATAGTAAAATTACATAATAATATTATAATGCTTTTTTTTCCTAATTTGACAGTAATAGTCTTTGGTCTTTGTTCAAAGTCTTAATTCTTTCTCTGGATACAGATAGTATTCTCCATTGCAGACAGCTCAAAATTGTTACTGGTTGTTGCACTGAAGGGATAAGCAAGTCCATCAGGGTTGATCATCACCCCCATGTTGCTGTTAGGGTGTACAATGTTTTTCTGGTTCTGCTCATCTCACTCAGCATCAGTTCATGTAAATCCTTCCAGGCTTCTGTGAATTCCCATCCCTCTTAGTTTCTAATAGAACAATAGTGTTGTTCTATGACATACATATACCAAAGTTTGTTAAACCATTCCCCAATTGATGGACATTCACCCAATTTCCAATTTTTTGTCATCACAAACAGGGCTGCTATAAATATTTTTGTACAGGTGATGTTTTTTACTCTTTTTTTATCATCTCTTCAGGGTATAGACTCAGTAGTGGTATTGTTGGATCAAAGGGTATCCACTTTTTTGTTGCCCTTTGGCCATAATCCCAAATTGCTCTTCAGAAAGGTTGGGATGAGTTCACAGCTCTACCAACAATGTATTAGT
Organism: Macrotis lagotis; assembly: GCF_037893015.1. Classification (NCBI taxonomy): domain Eukaryota; kingdom Metazoa; phylum Chordata; class Mammalia; order Peramelemorphia; family Peramelidae; genus Macrotis; species Macrotis lagotis. The sequence goes on from NC_133659.1 coordinate 254,246,444, forward strand.
GTCCCAGATTTGATCATTGTCCTTTCTGATCATATTGGCCAGTCTGAGAGGTGTGAGGTGGTATCTCAGAGATGCTTAATTTTCATTTCCCTAATAAGTAATGATTTGGAGCAATTTTTCATGTGACAATGGATTACTTTGATTTCCTCAGCTGTAAATTACCTTTGCATATCCTTTGACCATTTGTCAATTGGGGAATGGCTTGTTTTTTTGAAGATTTGACTCAGTTCTTCTGTATATTCTAGAAATGAGTTCTTTGTCAGAAATACTAGCTGCAAAAATTGATTCCCAATTTTTTACATTTCTTTTGATCTTGGTTACAGTGGTTTTATCTGTGCAAAAGCTTTTTAATTTAATGTAGTCAAAATTATTTAGTTTGTTTTGAATGATGTTCTCTATCTCTTGGTCATAAACTGTTTCCCTTTCCATAGATCTGACAGGTAAACTACTCCTTGATCTTCTAGTTTGCTTATAATATTGCTTCTTATGTCTGAATCTTGTATCCATTTGGATCTTATCTTGGTATAGGGTGTGAAGTGTTGGTCTAATCTAAATTTCTTCCATACTAACTTCCAATTTTCTCAACAGTGTTTATAAAAGAGAGAGTTTTTATCCCAATAGCTGGACTCTTTGGGTTTATCAAATAGCAGATTATTATAATCATTTCCTGATATTGCACCTAGTCTATTCCACTGATCCATGACTCTTTTCAATACCAGACAGTTTTGATGACTGATTCTTTATAATATAATTTTAGATCTGGTAAGGCTAAATCACCTTCTTTTGTACTTTTTTTCATTGAATCCCTGGAAATTCTTGACTTTTTATTTCTCCATATGAATTCACTTACAACTTTTTCTAACTCATTAAAGTAAATTTTTGGAATTTTGATTGGTAGGGCACTAAACAGGTAGTTTAGTTTTGCTAGAATTGTCATTTTTATTATATTAGCTCGACCTATCCATGAACAGTTGATGTTTGCCCAGGTATTTAAATCTGATTTTATTTGCATGAGAAGAGTTTTGTAATTGTTTTCAAAAAGTTTTTGAGTCTGCCTTGGCAGGTAGATTCCCAGGTATTTTATTTTGTCTGAGATTACTTTGAATGGGATTTCTCTTTCTAGCTCTTTCTGCTGAATCTTGTTAGTCATATATAGAAATGTTGAGGATTTATGAAGGTTTATTTTATATTCTGCTACTTTGCTAAAGTTGCTAATTATTTCTAGTAGTTTTTTAGATGACTTTATGGGATTCTCTAGGAATACCATCATGTCATCTGCAAAGAGTGAGAGTTTGTCTCCTCCTTCCCTATTCTAATTCCTTCAATTTCTTTTTCCTTCTCTTATTGCTGAGGCTAACATTTCTAATACGATATTGAATAGTAGTGGTGATAATGGGCATCCTTATTTCATCCCTGATTTTATTGGGAATGCCTCAAGCCTATCCCCATTGCATGTAATTCTTGTTGATGATTTCAGATAGATACTGCTTATCATTCTAAGGAACAAACCACTTATTCCTACACTCGCTAGTGTTTTTAGTAGGAATGGGTGCTATATTATATCGAAAGCTTTTTCAGGGGCAGCTAGGTGGCGCAGTGGATAAAGCACCGGCCCTGGAGTCAGGAGTACCTGGGTTCAAATCCTGTCTCAGACACTTAATATTTACCTAGCTGTGTGGCCTTGAGCAAGCCACTTAACCCCATTTGCCTTGCAAAAAAAGAACCTTAAAAAAAAGAAAAAGAAAGCTTTTTCAGCATCTATTGATATGATCATATGATTTCTCATAGGTATGTTATTGATATAATTAATTCCACTAACAGTTTTCCTAATATTGAACCAACCCTGCATTCCTGGGATAAATTCTACTTGATCATAATGTATTATCCTAGCGATAACTTGTAATCATTTTGCTAAGATTTTATTTAAGATTTTTGCGTCTATACTCATTGGGGAGATAGGTCTATAATTTTCTTTCTCTGTTTTAACTCTTCCTGGTTTAGGTATCAGCACCATACTGGTGTCATAGAAAGAGTTAGGCAGAGTTCTGTCTTCACCTATTTTTCCAAAGAGTTTATAAAGAATTGAAACCAATTGTTCCCTAAATGTTTGATAGAATTCACTTGTGAATCCATCTGGCCCTGGAGATTTTTTCTTAGGGAGTTCAATAATGGCTTGTTGAATTTCTTTTTCTGAGATAGGGTTATTTAAGTTTTTAATTTCCTCTTCATTTAACCTGGGCAACTTATATTTTTGTAAATATTCATCCATTTCACTTAGATTGTCAAATTTATTGGCATAGAGTTGGGCAAAATAATTCCAAATTGTTACTTTAATTTCTTCCTCATTGGTGGTGAGTTCACCGTTTTCATTTATGATACTAGCAATTTGATTTTCTTCTTTCTTTTTTTTTAATCAAGTTGACCAGAGGTCTAACAATTTTATTGACTTTTTCATAAGACCAGCTTTTGGTTTTATTTATTAGTTCAATAGTTTTCTTGCTTTTGATTTTATTAATTTCTCCTTTCATTTTTAGAATTTCTAATTTCATATTTAATTGGGGTCTTTAATTTGTTGTTTCTCTAGTATTTTTTGTTGCATTCTTAGTTCATTGACTTCTTCTTTCTCTAATTTATTCATGTAATCATTTAAAGATATAATATCTCCCCTGACAGCCACCTTGAGTGTATCCCATAGATTTTGGTATGTTGTATCATTATTGTCATTATCTAGGATGAAATAATTAATTCTGTCTAGGTTCTTTTTTGATCATGGTTTTCAAGTAGCCCATTAATTTTTAAAATATCTCTTCTGGATCTATTTTCAAGGTCAGTTATTTTTCCAGTGAGATATTTCACATTTTCTTCTAGTTTTTCATTCTTTTAGTTTTGTTTTACTGTTTATTTCTCACAAAATCAGTTTCCCTTTGCTCAATTCTATATTTTAAGTAATTATTTTCTTCAGTGAGCTTATGAATCTCCTTTTTTTTTGACCAATTCTACTTTTTAAGGTATTCCTCTCCTCATTGACTTTTTTGGACTTTTATTCATTTGGCCCAGTATGGCTTTTAATGTTATTTTCTTCAGTATTTTTTTTTTATTTCTCCACTTAGCATCTGACTTGATTTTTATGGTTTTTCTACATCACTCTCATTTTTCTTCCCATTTTTTCCTCTATCTCCCTTACCTGATTTTCAAAATCCTTGTTGAGCTCTTCCAATGAGACCAATTCCTATTTTTCTTGGAGGCTTTGGATGTAGAGTTTGACTGTTATCTTCTTCTAGATGTGTATTTTGAGCTTCCTTATCCATATAGTAGATGTCTAAGTTCAGATTTTTTTTCCTTCTCTTTTTTGCCCATTTCTCCAGGCTATGACTTGATTTTAACTCTTTGTTAAGGTGGAGCTCTGCTTCCAGGGTGGAGGACACACTATGCCAAGCTTTTGAGAGTTTTTGCAGCTGTTTTCAGAGATATTTCAAGTTTTCCATTCTTTCTAGGTCTTATGATCTAAGGAGAGTTTTTTATTTTTTAGGTTTTTGCAAGGCAAATGGGGTTAAGTGGCTTGCCTAAGGCCACACAGCTAGGTAATTATTAAGTGTCTGAGACCAAATTTGAATCCAGGTACTCCTGACTCCAGGGCTGGTGCTTTATCCACTGCACTACCTACCTGCCCCTTAAGGAGAGGTTTTGACTACATTCCTGGTCTGTGTTCTGGTCTGTAGGTGACCATAAGCACCCCTTTCTTCCCTGGAATTGTGAGGAGGGGCACTAAATTCCTCTTCTTGGGACTGGGATCCAAGACTGTGACCCATATCTGAATGTGGGCAAAGCAACAGGGTCCTGACTCAGGGACAGCAAAGAGATCCCTGTAATCTCATTCTGACCCACTTACCATCTGTGGCCTGAGAGCCTGAAGCAACTGTCCTCTCTGCTGATTCTGTAGCTCCCAATGCTTGCTCATGATCTGCTAGGGTTGGGTCTGGATTAGACTGTACTCCAATCTCACCCTGGTATGGCAGAGTTTTCTTGCAGCACTTTCAAGTTGTCCTCAGCAATTTCTGGGCTGAAAAGTCTGAAAATTCCTGCTGCTACCACTGACCCAGTCTCCCAGCTACCTGTTCCTGAATTGCTGGGGCTGGTCTGCAAAGGTCAACCATGCCACCCTAAATTCTTCTCACCTCCATGCAACAGACTCTTCCTCTGGATCTTCCAAGATGTCTTGGGCTGGTCAATTGTTTCACTCAATCTTTTTGTCAGTTCAGAGTCATTATTTAAAAGTATTTGGAGTGGTTTGGGGGAGAGCTTAGGTGTGTCCCTGCCTTTACTCCACCATCTGGATTCTGCTTCTCCAGAAGCTTAGATAAAATAAATCCAAGGGGAGACCATCAGGACATTTCAAATGTGCACAGTTTACCAACCTTTGTTTATCTGTTCAAACCAGCCAAAACTTTGAGGACATTATGAGGTATAGAATCCAGGTGTGTCACCAAGATAACAATATGTTTAAGAGAATAGAATTAATGAAAGGAGACCATTTATGTCAATGCATATAGGTAGACTATATCAGGACATAATTTTTTTTTTGGATTTTTTTCAAGGCAATGGGGTCAAGTGGCTTGCCCAAGGCCACACGGCTAAGTATTTATTAAGTGTCTGAGGTCGGATTTGAAGCCAGGTACTCCTGACCCCAAGGCTGGTGCTCTATTCACTGCGCCACCTAGCCACCCCCCTGGACATAATTTTCTTGATGAGAATTTTGGTAACAAAAACAGTTATGGCTTTAGAACTAGGGAATGCCTCAACCCACTAAGTCAACTGGTCAAAGACAAGAAGACAGTGTTTATAAAGACTTGCCCTGGGCATATATACAAAATCAATTTGTAAATGTTCAAAAAGGATGCAAACTTAAGGACAGCCTGCAAAGGTTGTGACTCAAAATGCATGCTGATTGATAGCCCTACAAGGTGGATCAGTGGCTTTTATGTGAGCTCCCAATGGCATGATACCTGAAGCAATTCATCCATGCCTAATTAAATCTATTATCCCTTGTGTGCCATTATGACTCCTTATGAATGAAAAGGCATATCTGGTGATAAAAACTCTGGGGGGGGGGGGGGAGTGGCCTACCTTCTTTAGTCACCAGACTCCAGAGATCCATTTAGCCTTGTTTTTCTGTTTCTACTTTTCAATGTCGGCATCACTTGTGGGGAACAGGGTACCATTGATTTATAACAGAGCTACTGGAAAAGAGAATGCTCAGTAGATGATGGAGAGTCATTGAGATGAAAGATTTAAGAAGGATTTTCTAGAGTAGCTAACTTTGCAGCAGCATCTGTCCAAGCATTCCCAAGAGAGAAAGGATCAGTTCTGTCTGTATGAGCAGAATAATGGATAATCACCAAGGTCTTACGAAGCTGATTGGCAGAATAAAGAAGATCTTTAATAAAATCTGTATTTGTAATACCTGTACTCGAGAAGGTTAAGAACCCATTTTGTAATCACAATGCCATGATGAGCAAACCATTCAATTTGCAAGAAAGTCATTGAATTTCCTAGAGTCACAGTTAAACTCCTTAATTCTAGAAATAGATGAATGTTGAGGTTCTCTGCCTGCATATGATTTTACTTAATTAAGTTCTTCAGATGTAATTAACTACTTAAAGTCTTCATGACCTAGCTGATATTATTATTAGTATTTGTTTTTTTGCAAGGCAATGGGGTTAAGAAATTTGCCCAAGGTCACACAGTTAATTAATTATTAAGTGTCTCAGGTTGGATTTGAACTCAGATCCTATTGACTCTGCAGTTGATGTTCTATACACAGCATCACCTAGCTGCTCCAACTGATGTTATTTTTTTTTTACAAGAAGCATGTTGAAATATCACTACTAGTGGTATCCCAAAGTAATCATAAAAAAAGGAAAAGACCCAAATATATTTTTATATTTATAGCAGCTATTTCTGTAGTGGCAAAGAACTGGAAAATGAAAGGATGCCTACCAATTGGGAAATGGCTGAAAAATTGTGAAATATGAATATGATGGAATATTATTGTTCTGTAAGAAGTTATGAATAGGCAGACTTCAGAGAAGCCTAGAAAGATTTGCATGAACTGATGCTAAATGAAGTGAGCAGAACCAGAAGAACTTATTTTATTTTATTTTTTTATTCTCATTTTGTACAAATGAATGTAGAGTATTCTTGTTTAAGAGTAAACGAAATACCCCCCCCCAAGAATATAGACTTGCTTGAGCAATAAAGTAAAGGGGAGAGAAAAAAATTAAAATTAAAATAGTAATAATTGTAGGTATGGCCAGGTGGCACAATGGACGAAGCACCAGCCCTGGAGCCATGAGCACCCAAGCTCACGTCCAGCCCTGTAGACCCAACAATCACCCAGCCATGTGATGTGCAAGCCACCTGATCCCCACTACCCTGCAAAAACCAAAAAGAAGAAAAAAAAGACCCAAAATAAAATAAAATAGTAATAATAGTGGGGGGGCTGGGTGGCCGACAGAGCATTGGCCCTTGAGCCAGGAGCACCTGGGTCCAAATCCAGCCTCAGACACCCAAAGATCACCCTGATATGCGGCCCCAGGCAGGCCACCCAGCCCCATTTGCCCTGCACCCCCCCAAATAATAATAATAATAAAAAATGTGCTTCAGTCTTTGTTCCAACACCAACAACTCTGTCATGGGTGGATCACATTCTTTATGGTAAGTCCATTGCAAAAGTTACTTCCATATTTTTCCAACGTTGCCATTGCTGATCGCAACTCCCTCCTTTCTTATTTCTCCACTACCAGGTACCATATTTTCTCTCTCCTTTTACTCTGACTCTGCTGTAGGGTAGCTGAGTGGTGCAGTAGACAGATCCCTGGTCCTGGGGCCAAGAGGCCCTGAGCCCCCATACTAACCCTTAGGCCCAGAATCCACCTGGCCCTATGGTCCTGGACAGGCCTTCCAATCCCAGCCCCTTGCAAGAAGTAAAAAAGAAAATGTGTTATATCTGACCATTCTCCCCCATGGTCCATCCTCTCCTCCTTTATTCACATCCCCACCCCCTTCCCCCTGCTCCCCGCTCCTTCTTGCTCCAGAGGCCTATACCCCATTGAGTATATATGCTGTTTCCTCTCCTAGTCACCTCTGACGAGAGCAAAGGTTCCCTCATTCCCCCTTGCCTCCCCCCTTCCATATCATTGCAATAGCTCATTGTAATAAAAAAATCTTATTATATGAAATATCTTGGCCTATTCCCCCTCTCCTTTTTCTTTCTCCCATTACATTTCCCTTTTTTTCTATTGACTCCATTTTTACACCATATTTTATCTTTGAATTCAGCTTACTCCTGTGCTTCAACTATAAAAGCTCCCTCTACCTGCTCTATTAACTGAGAAGGTTCATATGAGTTTTATCAGTGTCATTTTTCTATACAGGAATACATGCAGTTCATCATCATTAAGTCCCTCATATTTTCCCCCTTTCCTCCAATCTCCATGCTTCACCTGATTCCTGTATCTGAAGATCCAACCTTCTGTTCAGCTCTGGCCATTCCAAAAGGAACATTTGAAATTCCCCTGGTTCATTGAAAGTCCATCTTTTTCCCTGGAAGAGGACATTCTGCCTTGCTGGGTAGTTGATTCTGGGATGCATTCTAAGCTCTTTTGCCTTCCAGTATATTATATTCCAAGCCCTACGAGCTTCCAATGTAGTTGCTTCTAAGTCCTGTGTGATCCTGACTGCAGTGCCACGATATTTGAACTGTGTCCTTCTGGCTGCTTGTAATATTTTCTCTTTGACTTGGGAGTTCTGGAACTTGGCTATAATATTCCTAGGGATTGGTTTTTTGGGATCTCTTTCTCAGGGGGGATCGGTGGATTCTCTCCATTTCTATTTTGCCCTCTGCATTCCTGGAGTAATTCTTTGAAAATGATGTCAAGGCTCTTTTCCTGATCATGACTTTTAGGTATTCCAATAATTTTTAAATTATCTTTCCTAAGTCTTTTTTCCATATCAGTTGTTTTTTCACTGAGATATTTCACATTTTCTTCTAATTTTTCATTTTTTTGGTTTTGCAGTATTGATTCCTGATTTCTGGTAAATTCATCAATCTCCCTGAATTCTATTCTTTGTCTGAAGGATTTGTTCTCCTCAGAGAGTTTTCTTATCTCTTTTTCCATCTGTCCAATTTTGCTTTTTAAGGCATTCTTCTCCTCAATAACTTTTTCAACTGTTTTATCCATTTGACCTAAGCTGGTTTTTTAGCATGCTATTTTCTTCAGCATTTTTTTGGATTTCCTTGACTAAGCTGCTGACTTCATTTTCATGGTTTTCCTGCATCTCTCTCCTTTCTTTTCCCAATTTTTCTTCTAACTCCCTCATTTGATTTTCAAAGTCTTTTTTGAGCTCTGTCATAGCCTGAGCCCAATTTCTGTTTTTCTTGGAGTCTTTAGATGCAAGAGCTTGTGCTTCCTCATCTTCAGACTGAGTATTTTGATCCTTCTTGGGCTCATTTGCAAAGTATTTCTCAATGGTGTTCCTCTTATTTCTCTGCTTGCTCATTTTCCCAGCCTGGGCCTGGTTTTGGGGTGCTTCCTGAGCTTTTGGGACACTCCCACAAGGGTCTCAGTGTGTGAGGCTCTGTCCTCCCTCCTGGTCTGTGAATGACCATAAGCGTCCCCTTTGCCACGGGGCTGAGGTGGGGGGGTCCCTGCTGTTCTATGGGGGGGCCTAGACTGCGATCAGGATCTGAATGTGGTCAGAGCCCCAGAGTCCTGTTCCAGGGGCAGAAGACAGAGCTCTGCAGTCTCTCTTCACTCCCCTCCCTCACCTCAATGGGCTCATGCCCTGGAGGCTCCTGCTTACCTCCGCCTGTTTCTGTTTCTGGATCTGGGCTGCAGAAGGACCAAGCTGCTCGCTGTGTGCCCTGAGGGCTGGGCTCCACATGCTCTGGCAGAGGTCCCCCGCTGTTCCCCCACTTTGTGCCCGGTGCTCCCCGGGGCATAAGTCAGTAGACTCCCCCGCTGCTGTGAGCTGGGGCTCCCAGCGCCCTGGGGCTGCCTCTGGGAGGCTGGAGTTCTTTCGCTCTGGAGGCTGTCCCTCTGGTGGGCCGCCCCTCTGACCCCGGGGAGCAGAGCCTTTCTGCTCCTTTCCAGGTTACCTTGAGTAAAACTGCCTCTCTGGGTCCCTTTGTGAGATCTGTCTCTCAAAAATTTAGTTAGAGTCCTTAGTTTAGAAGTTTTATCAGAGAGTGCCTAACACTGGACCCTTTCTTGTTGCCATCTTGGCTCTGCCCCCCCCCCTTCAATTCCAGAAGAACTTTATATATATTAAGAGCAACATTGTATGATGATCGACTATGATGGATTTAGCTCCTCTCAGTAGTTCAGTGATGGAGGACAATTCTAAAAGATGAAACATGCCACCCTCATCCAGAGAAGGAACTAAGGAGTCTGAATATAGAGCAAAGCTATGTTCTCTTTTTAACACTTCGATGTAGTTTGTTTCTCATGTGTTTTTTTCTCTTTAGTTCTGATTCTTCTTTTACAATGTAACTAATAAGGAAATATGCTTAATATAGTTTTACCATGTATAACCTATATCAGATTACTTGCTGTCGTGGGGAAGGGGTGGGAAGCAAGGGAGGTAGAAAAAGCGTGGAATTCAAAATCTTTCAAAAAGATGAAAGTTGTGACAGCTAGGTGGCATAGTGAATAAAGCACTGGCCCTGGAGTAGGAGGACCAGAGTTCAAATCTGACCTCAGACACTTAATAATATTTGTGTTACCTTGGGTGAGTCACTTAATCCCATTGCCTTAAATAAATAAAAAAGTTTAAAAAAAAGATGAAAGTTGAAAACCATCTTTGTATGTAATTGAAAAAATACAATAATATTAAAAAACCAAGTGGCATGCTGAGCACTTCTTCTGGTTACTCTTATAGTGCAATTACCAGTCCAGTAGTACAGCTCTGCTAAAAACCACTTTACAACTGTCACAAATTAAAGTTCTATAATGATACCCAAAAGCAAACTCTCCATAATCAAGACAGGAAAAGCTTGAGGGTAAGGGAAAGATAGATGCAGAAGTTGTAGGGTGAAGTTTCATGGGAGACTGAAGAAGAGGGTTAACTCCTCTCAGATACTGAAGAGTTGAAGAGATGCTCATTGTCCCCTTTTAAAAGAAGCATCCATAGCTGAAAGTATGTCTTGATTTCTGAAGTGAGGTTCCTGCTATTGAGAACAATATGAAATGTGGAATTTAACAAAGGCAACAACTAGTCAAAATACAAAGAAGTCAAATATAATTAACAAAATCACACAGTCCTCTTTTTTGGAATATAAGGATTGTAAAAAAGGTAAGGAAAGAAAATCAATACATTGAATTGTACCTGCACAAATGAAGAAATAAATCTCACTCTCCCTTGATAAAGAAACTGGATTTCTGGCTGAAGAACCATCAGATGCTTTTTAGAGTTTTGGGGAGTCATTCCAATTTGATAACACTATGACAGCAAGTTTGACAATATCATCTGATGCATTTGGTAATTTTACGATTATTGTAGAAGTCTTACCAGTCTAACTTTTTTCATTTCTTTTTGAGGTGTGGTTTCCAAAGAAGCATGTACAAAAACCACAGGCAGGCTCTTATTTGTTACCACAAGCCACTCAATGGTCCTGCTGGAGCAACTCAAAAATCCTTATGCATGAACTTGGAAAAAAAACAGCAATTAGGTGAGGAAATCCAATCAAATGTGGGTAAGACAAACAGCCCATGAACTTGTGGGTTCCAACATTGGAGAAGAGAGTCCTAAGGAGGTAGAATTCAAATAGCTGAAACTCTACACAATCTATGGTCAAAGTGGTCAAGATCATAACGAATAATAGATAAAATTTTTGGAGAAAAAAAGAAATACTCAGTATTCACAGTTGAATTTTGAAATGAAACCTGAGGTCAATATAGAGGTACATGTAGTTAAGTAGCACAACCAGAAAAGAATGATTTTGCACAAAACAAATTACTGTCTCTCTGAAAATAAAGGAGAAAATTACATCACCATGGAGTAGAGAGGGAGCCAAGAAAACAAAGATGAAGGTTCTCACCAATTTCCAGTACTTGGAGTTACATGGTTTCATGTTCTATTTGTTGAGTATCATTCAAAATTCTTTGAAGTTCATGGATGTTTGTGATAATGTCACCAGAACAGTTGATGTAGAAACAAAAGGATTGGTTAATAGTTCAGGATCCTTCTTCTACAGCATTTAGAATAATTAGTGCCATTAGATTTTTCTCTAGCAAAGGAGTTAGAGTTGATTTCTGCCTGTCAGTCAAAGATGGCTTTTTGTGGTATGCTGAATGACTGAAGATGAATCCTGAAGGTTCCAGCAAAGTGCTGACCATCTTTCATGGAGAAAGAGCCTTCAGTATAGAACACAGTCTAGATTCTCCAGAGGCAGAGATCATTATGAGGCTTCTCAGCCAAGTCAACAACTGAGGTATAGTCATATAAAGGCTCCTGAGAGCACTATTGGCAGGATTGAGAATAGAAAATCATTTTAAGATGAGAGTCTTTTTTCCAAACAAAGTAAGTAAACTCATATTTTGCAAGCCTCTGGTCAGAAAAGGCTTGAATAGGATGGAATAACAACAGAGGTTCAACTTCATGTGGGTACTTTACCATAAAGGCAAATGCTAAGACCAGGTCCCAGGTCCTCTCTGCTAACCTATATCAGATTACTTGATGTTGTGGGGAGGAGGATGGTAAGGGAGGTCGAAAAATGTGGAATTCAAAAATCTTTCAAAAAGATGAAAGTAGGGGCAGCTAGGTGGCATAGTGAATAGAACACTAGCCCTGGAGTAAGGAGAACCAGAGTTCAAATCTGACCTCAGACAGCAGTGGTGGCTACTGCCCACAGGCAAGGTAGAACATCTGCAGGTACATTATTCACATTATCCTGTAAGCCACAACATGCAGTGAGGTCATAATGGTTGAGTTAGGATCCTTCAATCCACTCTCCTTCATTCATGTAAAAAATATTAATTTAATCTGGGAATCCTAGGGCAGGAGCAGATAGTAATGCTTTCTTAAGTTGGTCAACGTCACAAGATGTTCAAGATCAAACTCCAAAGGTTCAATAATTATGAGGGGGAAAATGGTTATTTCTCTCATATTTCCATGAATTTGGGATTGGGACTAGGGTTTTTCTGTTGTACGTGTTAATGGCAACATTGTTTTTCCATTGGCAATATTGTGTGATGTTCATCTATAATGGACTTAACTCCTCTCAGTAGTTCAATTAACAGAGACAATTCCAAAAGACTTGTGATAGAAAATGCCATCCACATCCAGAGAACGAACTATGGAGTCTGAATGCAGACCAAAGCATACTATTTCCACTTTTAAAAATTTGCTTTCTATTTTTTCCCTCATTTTTCTTTTTTGTTTTAATCTTTCTTTTGCAGCATGATTAATATGGAAATATATCAAATATGATTTTGCATGTATGATCTATATCAGATTTCTTGCTGTCATATGGAAGGGGAGGGAAGAAAGGGAGGTAGAAAAATGCGGAACTCAGAATCTTAAAAAAATGAATGTTGAAAACTATCTTTTCATTTAATTGAAAAAAGTAAAAATAAAAGTAACAACAAATAAACAGCCAAACAACCAACCAAATAAATAAATAAATAAAAGGACTAGAATTTTTCCCCCTTTCTACTTCTGTATTGAAGAGGACCACACTAAACAACCAAATTGTTGGAGGCATGAGATAAATGATTATTATTTTTTTTTTTACAGTGAGGGGTTTGCTGTGCAAGGCAACTTCTCACTTGCCTTTACCAGAGTCATTTCACCCCATAGCCTGATTTAGAGGAAATAAAACTATTGGAAATGATTTGGCTGCTGTGGAAATCACTTTGACTTAAATTAGTTTTGCTTCCTCTCTTGTCAGAGAGGCACCATGGGGCTTCATCAATGCTGGGCAAGCACTACCCTGTGCTATCTGGTGACAGAATGTAGCTACCAGGTACATCCTAACCTGTCTCTCCATGGGCTAATCATCAGTTTGGCTTTTAATCAGCCCCTATAGGTTACTCAGGTAGCTTTTGGATTACAGGACTGATAATGAGAAAGGAAAACTCAGGTCTGTTCAAAAGGTAAACAAATTTCTGTTTAGGTGAATTGGTTGATTCTGGGCCCATTGTGTTTTGCTCAGACAGTCTGGGGAAAAAGTGGATTCTCCCTTTTGTTTAGATTATCCTAGATGGTAATATGGGTATAGATAAGTTTCTTTGATGAAGCCTGTGTTATCAGTCCCAATCTACCAGACCATCACTACAACCAGTCCACTTCTTATTATTCTATTCATTCTCTCATTACTTGTTAACCAATCAAAGTTGATTTCCATCCTCCCGTTCACCCTCTTTGCCAAAGGCTTTATAAGTATTGAAGGTTAGAAAGATTAGGCCTTTTTGTTTGTTGAGAGAACAAATGACTTTGTGTTGATTGTAGTTGATAAAATTAATTATAATTTACTTAGAAACTTAAAAAGTTCTATTTACCACAATTGGATCTTTGGTCAAAGCAATAAGGTTTAGTAATCTCACTAAATGAGGGGGTTCATCATGTCCTGCTGTTCTGAGAATGGCATGTAGCTACTTCTTAGTTTTTGAAATAGACAATTGTTGAAGAGCCTATATATGCTTTTTGGAAACAGAATGTTTCCCAGAAGATAGGACTAACCTAAGATGTCATGCCTCAGGTTGACACTCCAAGTTAATCTGGAGACCTTATGGCTGCTTTAATGAAGCTAAAGAAGAAGATAGTGGTAATTACTTTGATAGATTTTGATGGTAGGTGATACTAACAGAAGGTCTTCAACATTAAGGTCTGTAAAAACAAACAAATCTAGATCTTGCTGCAAAATTTGGGAGAATGAAGTTGATCTTTTGACATGTCCTTGAGGCATTTGTCTACTGTTGATTGTTCAAAAGCAGGTTGGATGGGTATTGGAAATCTGGGTGAATGAGGAATGTTAGAAAAATGCAGAGCACAAATCTATGACAGAAAAGCATGTTGACTCATAAGGAATACAAAAAGCAAAGTGCTTCAAGATGTCTAGAATATAAGATCCATGAACCAAGGTAAGCTGGATATGGTCAAACAGGAGACAGATTAAACATTGACATCTTGGATGTCAGTGAACTTAAATGGATGGGAATAGATGAGTTTAATTCAGATGATCACTATATATACCAATGTGGACAAGAATCCGTTAAAAGAGATAGAGTAACTCTCATAGTCATTAAAAGGGTAAGAAAAGCAGTGAGAAAAGGTATAATCTCAAAAATGACCCCATGATATCTGTTTAAATTCAAGTCAAACCATTCAATATCACAGTTCTATGCTTTCAACCACTAATGAAGAGGTCAAAGCTGATCAGTTCTATAAAGATCTGCAACATCGTCTAGAAATAACATAAAAAGATATTACATTCTTCATAGAAGATTAAAATGAGAAAGTAGAAAATCAAAAGAAAATTGGAATAACAAATTAGGGGGGCAAATGTGGGGGCTGGAAGCCTATTATACCTTTTTCTCAGAATACATGGGACCTACATAAAAACTGACAATGAAGGAGAACAGAAAATGCAGAATCAAATGCAAAAAAGAGAAACATTAAATTTATTCTTTTCAGATCATAATGAGATTAAAATGACATTTAATAAAGAGCCATTGAAATGCAGATTGAAAATTAATTGGAAATTAAATAATCTAATCCTAAAGAATGAGTAGGTAGAACAATTCATGGAGATTTGGATGTTACAATAATACTTTGTTTCTTAAAAGAGTCAACAATAGGTTTAATACTTTTAATACTTCCTCAGTAGCAATAGCTGGTTCAAAAATTCACTTCAATACATAATAATTATTAACAGATACAAACTTTCAAATGATGTTAAGTGAAACTCACTTATTATTCAAAGTTTAACTTGTAAATATTTTTAATTTGGTTGGAAGATTCTTTAAAGTACAGTGCTTCAGAGTTTCAAAAAATACAATCAGCAAGGTTTTTAAGATTGAATTTCTCACATGGACCTCCTGAGAAAATTTTTCTACTCTTTTCTTTCAACAGTGAGGTATTATTATTACTAATTTCTAATTTAAAACAAAATATACCTCATATACAATTAGCAGTTTTCAAACATGTAGTAATATTATATAATGGATATATTTATAATCTCCCAGCATTGTTTAAAAGGATAACTTACCTTAACAGCTTTTCCTAGCTTTTGTTACACAAGAGAAATTTTTGATACCCAATAAATTCTCTTACAGAGAAATAACTCATCCTATCTCCTTTGGTAGTTTACTAATTATTTCCAGTGATATCTAAAGTCCAGTTTACAGTTATCCAATTTTAAGTAACCAAAGTCAATTAAAGAAGCAACAATAGTTCATTTACATAATATTTAATATATGCCAAGCTTTTTTCTTAGTATGTGAAGTTAGAGTTTCAGAGTTGTGTCTTCTGCAATATATCAGAATGTTTAGTTTTGATTTTTTTAAGTTATAATTTGAATTTCTGAAATATAACGGCAACTTGGTTAACTTTGGATACCACTTAGAGAAAGTATTTTTTTAAGATTTTATTTATTTTGAGTTTTTACAATTTTCCCCCAATCTTACTTCCCTCCCCCCCCACCTCCCCACAGAAAGTAATTTGCCAGTCTTTACATTGTTTTCATGGTATACATTGATCCAAATTGAATGTGATGAGAGGGAAACCATATCCTTAAGGAAGAAACATAAAGTATAAGAGATAGCAAGATCAGACAATAAGATATCAATTTTTTTCTAAACTCCATAATTCTTTCTCTGGATACAGATGGTATTCTCCACCACAGACAGCCCCAAATTGTCCCTGATTATTGCACTGATGGAATGAGCAAGTCCATCAAGGTCGATCATCACCTCCATATTGTTGTTAGGGTGTACAATGTTTTTCTGGCTATGCTCATCTCACTCAGCATCAGTTCATGCAGATCCCTCCAGGCTTCCCTGAATTCCCATCCCTCCTAATTTCTTTTTTTTTTCTTTTTTTTTTTTTAGTTTTTTGCAAGGCAAACGGGGTTAAGTGTCTTGCCCAAGGCTACATGGCTAGGTAATTATTAAGTGTCTGAGACCGGATTTGAACCCAGGTACTCCTGACTCCAAGGCTGGTACTTATCCACTACGTCACCTAGTCGCACCCCCCTCCTAATTTCTAATAGAACAATAGCGTTCCATGACATATATATACCAGAATTTGCTAAGCCATTCCCCAATTGAAGGACATTTACCTGATTTCCAGTTCTTTGCCACCAGGGCTGCTATGAATATTTTTGTACAAGTGATGTTTTTACCCTTTTTCATCATCTCTTCAGGTTACAGACCCAGTAGTGGGATTGCTGGATCAAAGGGTATGCACATTTCTGTTGCCCTTTGGGTGTAGTTCTAGACTGTTCTCCAGAAAGGTTGGAGTTCACAGCTCTACCACCAATGTATTAGTGTCCCAGATTTCCCACAACCCTTCCAACTATGATCATTGTCGTTTCTGGTCATATTGGTCAGTCTGAGAGGTGTGAGGTGGTACCTCAGAGATATTTTAATTTGCATTTTAGAGTAAGTATTTTAAAAGTGGCAGAGTATTTTGCCCTACTGAATTCCCATATGGTCTGAATACTAGTGCTCATCCTTGGCCAAAAGCCAGGTTTATGTTAAACACTTCATAATAATGTGCTTCTCCCAATATTCCTGGGAGGAAGTTGGAAATATTTGTTATCTTCTTTTATATAAAAAGACTGGTTAAATTCTTTAATATGTGACAATTATAATGTAGTTTTAGAATAAAATTTTCAATCAAATCTTGATTTGACTTGATTTGATTCAAATCACTAATTGACAATATTTAAACCTCATTTTTCACAAGGGTCCACTGTATTACAGAAAAAAAAATGCATGGTGGCACTCCTAGATCAGCATAAAAGTTTCTTCATTTCCTTAAATCACCCAAAGAGTCAAATCAGTTCATTTTATTTTCCTAACTTAACCCTACCAGTGTGCCCCAAGAAGACAGATCAAGGACACATCTTTCCTTACTCAGAGGCTTTTTCCCCTTTTGGTTGCAACCCCAGTAGGAAAAACTAGACCTTTTCAGTATAACTATTTAAATCAGAGAAAAGGGAAAATATTTTCTCTATCAATTTTTTGGTTAATTTGGATTTGCCAAACTTTCACTTGACCATCTAATGTCTAATGAAGTGAAGCGTTAAAGTAACAGATAAGATATGATATTTTGCTTTTCATTTACAAATGTGTGATCTGAAGGATGAGTACATTCATGGCAAACATAGTTTGGTGACAGTATTAAAACTAAAATCATAGTATAATAGAATCCTAGTCATCTAATATCATTGTAAAATGGAGAGGTATAAGTCTAATGAATGATAAAAAAATAAAAATACTTAGAAATAAAATATATTTAGATATAAAATATAGATATAGATAGATATGGAAAATCTTTTATATCTCTAAAAGAATCTTATTAAGAAAACCTTCAATGGAATCTCCAGGAACAATGATCAGAAAATGGCTCAGGTTTTACCTGTGAACAGTGGATTCATGAGTCTTTTTCACCTACCTTGATAGTTGTTAGAATAATCAGCAGGACTTTCTACTTCTGAGGAACAGAACCAAACTCATTTCAAATGAGTTTCAGAACACATCAAAGAGGGATTTCAATTCCGTATTCATATGTTCAACCTGATCAGAACTTTGGGGATGATATGGAGTGTGAAATTTGGGAGAGATTCCAGGATTAGAATACACATGGGAAAGGAAGAGTCAGTAAAATGAGATCTTTTATCAAGTCAATTCAAGACTCTGGCAAAATTTACTTAATCAACATCCTAGTTACAAAAGCAGCAGTGACTTTTAAAGTAGGGAAAGCTTCTACCTAGCAAGTCAGTTGATCAACTATAACCAGACAATGTTTTAGATGTCCTAACAAGGCTGTGTGTGTGTGTGTGTGTGTGTGTGTGTGTGTGCGCATGCATGTGCGTGCCACCCCCCATTTAGTTTTTGTAAGGCAATGGGATTAAGTGACTTGCCCAAGGTCATATAACAAGGTAATTATTAAGTGTCTGAGACTGGATTTGAACTCAGATCCTCCTGACTCCAGGGCCAGTGCTCTATCTACTAGCATCACCTACCTGCCCCTATAAAATCTGCTTTTTTTATTAAAGATTTTATTTATTTTGAGTTTTATAATTTCCCCCCCATCTTACTTCCCTCCCCACCCCCCACAGAAAACAATTTGTCAGTCTTTACTTTGTTTCCATGTTGTACATTGATCCAAGTTTTGTGTGATGAGAGAGAAATCATATCTTTAAGGAAGAAACAAAAAGTATAAGAGATAACAAGATCAGACAATAAGATATCTTTTTTTTTCTAAATTAAAGGGAATAGTCCTTAAACTTTGTTCAAACTCTACGTTCTTTCTCTGGATACAGATGGTATTCTCCATTGCAGACAGCCCCAAATTGTCCCTGATTGTTGCACTGATGGAACGAGCAAGTCCATCAAGGTTGATCATCACCCCCATGTTGCTGTTAGGGCATACAGTGTTTTTCTGGTTCTGCTCATCTCACTCAGCATCAGTTCATGCAGATCCTTCCAGGCTTCCCTGAATTCTCGTCCCTCCTGGTTTCTAATAGAACAATAGTGTTCCATGACATACATATACCACAGTTTGCTAAGCCATATAAAATCTATTTATAAGTGCTCAAAAGTATAACCAAGGGGAAAGCCATCAAAAGCTTTGGTCTTGAAGTTATATTGATTAAAGGCTAAACAACTGGGGCAATTTGAAGTTATACAGTCAGTTATACTGATTGAAGTGATACCATAACAGAATACTCCACCCACATCTAATTGAATCAATTATTCCCCCTGTGACATAATGACCACCAGAATGACCTGAAAGACATGTTTCCTGATAAAAACTCCAGGGATAGAGTGGTTTATCTCCACAAGTAACCCTGTCCCCAGAAAACTGTTTTGCATTGTAATGCTGCTTCCATTTCTCTATCATTGTAGGGAAGATGAAGCTAGTAAATATTATCAGGTTTGCCTGAAAATAACAAAGAATCATCAAGATAGAAAGCAAGTGGCTCTTGGTAGCTACATCCACATGGGCATTTCTAAGAGAAATGGGATCAGTTCCATTAATATGAGCAGAGCTCTGGGCAATTTTATGACAGAAAGAGGATCTCTAAGTCATAATTGGCAATAATTTCCCAGAGAAAATAAAAAAAATCCTTATTGCAACCACAATATCCCAATTACATGACATACTCTAAAAGAATAATGAGAGTCAGTAGCAAGATGGCAGGCCTGGGTGAAGGCAATCAGTTCAGTGCCCTGGGCATTGAAGTTAGAAGGGAATGAGGCTGCCTATATTACCCTATGATCAGAAACAACAGTGGTTCCTTTAAAGAATTCTCCATCATTCATAAAGGAGGAGACATCAGTATAGAGGATCAAATCTGGATTGTCTAGATGGATATCAATAAGGTCACTATGAGGCTTTTCAATGAAGTCAGCAATTGAGGAAAGGTAGGAAGATCAGGAAGCAATGTTGCAGGATTAACCTTAGGAGCACATTTTCCCTTCCAAATAAAGTCACTTCATATTTAGTAAGCCTTTATTCAGAAAAGGCTTGGGTTTGGTGATATAGCAGCAAGATCTCAACTTCATGAGGGCACTGAATGGTTAATGGATTTCCCAGAACCAGGTCAGCAGCTTTCTCCACTGAGGGCAATGACTGCAACAGCCCAGAGGCAAGATGGTGCCTCCACAGTGACAAAGACCCAGTGAGTTGAATAACAAGCTACAGGTACATGATAGGTCCCAATGATTGTGTGAGGATACATGAATTTACCCCTCCAAAAGAGTGAAGGGTTTACTGTAGTCTGGGAATCCTAGAACTGGAGGAGACACCAGTGCTTTCTTAATATTTTATGAGAAAGGGCAGCTGGGTGGTGTAATTGATAGAGCACTGATCTTGGAGTCAGGAGTACCTGAGTTCAAATCCAACCTCAGACATTCAATAATTACCTAGCTGTGTGGCCTTGGGCAAGTCACTTAACCCCATTGCCTTGCAAAATTTTTTTTTAAAAAAGCATTTTATGAGAGCAGTGACTTGCTCATGTTTAAGATTTAGAGGTTTAAGAATTTGTTCTTTGGTCAATGAAACAAGAGGGTTAGTTACTTCATGAAATGGACTTAACTGCTTCTTTGTCATAGAAACTTCCAGGTGTTTCTGAGAGAGGATCTGTATTCCGGAAGATAAAACAAAGCCAAGACACTCTATCTGAGTGTGACAGTAGCCCTATCTACACTGTACCTTTGATCTAGAGACTGTGTGTTCACAGTGTAGAGCTGAAGGAGAAGATAATGACTATTTCTCTGATAGATGTTAGTACTAGATGAGACTAGTAGAAGGCCATCAATAAATTGGACTCAAACTGAGTCTGTGAAGACAATAGAACTTAAATCTTGCTTTAAAAATTGAGAGAAGGGGGGGTGGCTAGGTGGTACAGTGGATAGAGCACTGGCCTTGGAGTCAGGAGTACCTGAGTTCAAATCCGGTCTCAGACACTTGATAATTACATAGCTGTGTGGCCTTGGGCAAACCACTTAACCCCATTGCCTTACAAAAAAAAAAACCTAACAAAAAAAATTGTGAGAACAGAGTAGAAGACAATATAGTTTTGAGGTAAATGAATCCAGGTCAATGTGGAAGTTGATTATTCCACATTGATATGAATAGGTATCTGGATTTGGGACTTAAAAGAACACTAAAAAATGCAGCACAAAGCAGATGACATCATGAGGAATGGAAGACACAATTATGGCAGGTATAGAGACCACATGCATCAATGACATGTAAATACTGAACAAACCTGGATAGAGGTCTGCCTGGTCTAAATTTTTTTTTTAGGTTTTTGCAAGGCAAATGGGGTTAAGTGGCTTGCCCAAGGCCACACAGCTAGGTAATTATTAAGTGTCTGAGACCGGATTTGAACCCAGGTACTCCTGACTCCAGGGTCAGTGCTCTATCCACTGTGCCACCTAGTGCCCCTAGATTTCTTAATAGGTAGTATAGGAGTATTGGAGAGAGATTTGCATGGACTCATAAACCCTTCCTCTATTAAAAGAATTAATGATGGGTACAATTTCTTCAATGGCCTCCCTAGAGAGGAGATATTGAGGCATTGATAGTGGCTTTCCCCCCTTTGTTGACTGGAACTGCTGAATTTAAAAGGCCTATATCAGTAGAAGTAGCTGACAAATATCATGGGGGAATACCAGGGCTACTGGTATTCATCTTGGATTGGGGCAACAGGAAAAAGTTAAAGGAGCTCATCAGAAAAATCATAAAGTAAATCAATCAAAAATGGAAATAAAGGGCTCAAATTATTTGAGAATTGTACAGTTAAAGCATTATCTAGGAGACTTGAAATAGTGGTAAATAATTTACACAGGACAACTCTTCTCAACAAGTTAGTAGATATACCAGATACCCCTAAGAAGGAATGCAAAACAGGGAGCCTACTTCACCTCTTGTGGGGCTAAGAAAAAAGCTTCACAAGGTGTTCCCTCTATGTTTATAGACTGAATAATAGTACAGTTGGAACTTGTATTTTTTTTTAAATCAGAATTGAGAGAATGGCTCTAGTATCAATAAGGCAAGTATATGAGACTCTGGCAATTTTCAGTGTTATACTCAGTTCTCTAGTGGGGCAGAGGCAGGGATAACAGAGGCAAGGATATTGGAAATAATACTATTCCCTCCCTCTCTCCAACATCTTCGTGCAAAGAAGTTTCCCTGTTGTTCATATTCTTTCATGTTTTGTTCCTGGACCCTTCTGTGCCCTTTGTTCACTTCAATTTGATTTCGAAACTGCCTGAATTGGTTCTTCCTTAATGAAGGATAATCTTGCCTTTGAGATCAATTTAGGTCTTTTCCTTTGATTCTAGTAACCTGAGGGGGCCCTAAGGGTTTTTCATGCCAGCCTGGGCAGTACTTGAGAAAGCAGTCCTTGATTTTATGCAATAATTGATTAACCAAGACCACATTCATAATCCTTGCATCCTTCTGATTTAAGGGATCTAATGTAGAACACTTTCCATTATTACATAATAGATTCTCTTGAGATTTTCACACTTTCCCTCAATTGTCTCCTGAAACTTAATGAAATTAACAGGACTCTCTGCAAAAAAATTCTATACCCCCTGAATAGCCTATTGGATCTGGGCAGGTTGATTAGGATCCTGGCGGGGGTGTTGCAGATCTTAAGGTAGTATATTTCTTTGATCTCTTATACCCACAATTTTTCCATTTTATAACTTCAATAACACCTGCTTTTTTTCTCCTGGAGATAATAGGGTCTACATGAGATCAGTCACATCACTCCATATTGGGGTATTGGCTTGAAAGATAGCTTTAAATTGATCATTAACACATCAGGATCTTCATCACATGTAGGAGCACTTTTCCTTCAATTAGAAAGGTCTGATAGTCTAAAAGGATGATGCTCTTAAATATATATAAAATCATTCCCCCTGCTGCTTAGTGAACTTTATCTATAAGAAAAAAATAGCAACAACTTGTTCTGTTCTTTGGACTTTCATTAAGGGAGGCAGTGCTTCAGAAAAAGCACAAACAGAAGGGGCAGAAGGAGGAGGAAGACAATGGTTTGGTAAAGCTCAATAGATAGATGAGCGCTATTTGTCTTAGAAAGCACCTCCCTGGGGCAGCTAGGTGGTACAGTGGATAGAGCAATGGCCCTCAGGAGGATCTGAGTTCAAATCCCACCTCAGACATTTAATAATTACATAGCTGTGTGACCTGCGTCAAATCACTTAAACCCACTTTTTTGCCATGGGGAAAAAAATCAGCACCTCCTGGCAATACCAGTAATTTATCTGCTCTATGTTAATTTTGGAAGACTGTTCAATAAAATTCTTTAACTCTTTAAGATTAGGATAGTTGGGGCAGCTAGGTGGCATAATGGATAAAGCACTGGCCCTGGAGTCAGGAGTACCTGGGTTCAAATCTGGTCTCAGATACTTAATAATTACATAGCTGTGTGGCCTTGGGCAAGCCACTTAACCCCATTTGCCTTTCAAAAACCTAAAAAACAAAACACACACACACACACACACACACACACACACACACACACACACACACACAGATTAGGATAGTCAAAAGTTCCATACTTTGCCTAGAATCATTCCCTCAAACCTTTGTAGCTTCATACCAAAACTATATCCTCTGTTGGAGAGGGAGTCCACCCTTATCCCAGGCTGTTAAAAGTCTGCCTAATGGGAATCCTGTAGCTTATACTTGACCCCATCTGTCCTGTGAGCATCTCCAAACAGGAGTGGCACTCCTCAGAGGAACTTTTCCTGAGAGAACTAGACCTTTGACTTATTCTATCTGAGCTGTTTCCCACTGAAGGAGCTAGGGATGCATCCTGTTCTCAATTATGGATTGTAGTTCTTATTATGGAAGTTTTGCCTACATAGAAGTTCTTTCCTATAACTTACACTCAAGCATTTTAGGGCAATTTCTCAAAAGCTCTCAATTTTTTATTTTTAGGACCAAACTTCTAAGCCTAAAGGACCTTTCTCAGGGCCTAGAACCAAGTGGCTGATCTAGAGTCGTAAAGCTAAACTGTTCCCTAAATCCTTAAAGGTTTGAGAAACAGGAGTGAGTTCCTGAAACTAAGAGACTGCCAAGGAGGCCCTACCTGGTGGCATCTTATGGTCATTTATGATTATTCATTGTTTTCAGACTAATCACCCTTCTTTTCTTTTTTTAAATTTATTTATTTTTGCAAGGCAATGGGGTTAAGTGACTTGCCCAAGGTCACACAGCTAGGTAATTATTAAGTATATGAGGTCAGATTTGAACACAAGTCTTCCTGACCCTAGGGCTAGTGCTCTGTCTACCTAGCTGCTCTCATCCTTGCTTTCAAAGTTGGTATCACCAAGAGCTGCTCAAGACAGTCTTGATATGGATGTAACCAGCCCTGGGACCATAAAAACTGCTTAGGATCTTTTCTCCAATTAAAGGGTTACAGGGTTGCACTACCAGTCCTTGCTTTCTGTAACTGGAATCATGATGCCCTGTGCCTCCCATCACAGGTGCAGCTACCAGCAGTGTTGCCCTTTCTCCTTCATGGAGTGCTTATCTGTGCTGAAGCAATCCAGAAACCAAGTTTACAAACTACCTTTAGTTTAGCGCCAATTATACTTCAACCAGATTGATGTCAATTTCTCAAAGAAAAACTTCTAAATATCCAATTTTACTTACAAAAGGAAAAAGTAATCTATTTCAACTTTACTGAAAAAAGAAAGCCTTTTAGCTAGTTGGCTAGACAAAAAAGAAATATTCTCATTGCTGGTTTCTGAAGCAATATTTCTTTTAGAAAAGTGAAGAAAGTAAAGAAAAATTGGGAAGAAAAAAACTGGTTTATGTTTTTAAAATAAGATTATGGCCATTAGATATTTTTAAGTGCTCTGGAAGCTTAAACACTCAAAAAAATCAATTATAAATTTGAACTTCCCCTTTTAACTCAATTAGGGATCTTAAAGGAGAAGAATTTGGAAATAAATCAAGGCAGACTCATCAATCTGTAGCTTGGAGAGACTTACCTCAGACTCAGAGAATTTAGGTACAAACAGCAAGGGGAATCCAACCTTCCAGGACTAGAATCAGTTAGGGAGCCAGCATGAAAATTCCTCCAATGCATGTTCTTTTTTGGTTCCCTTCTGGTAGGAGAGCCTATGGCGATGGAAGTCCTGTCCTCAGGGATACCTTCATGGTTGCCAAGTATATGGGGATAATAACACCCAAACTCTAAAAAGAAAAACTGAGGCAGAGATCAAAAAGAGACCTGGACCCCTAATGACGTGGACTCCAGACCTTCCTCATGGTCTGAGGTGTCTCTGATCCCTAGGATCTTGTTTTTATTGGGTTTGATACCAGTTTTGATTCCTGAACACTCTGTAGGGATTACACAAAATATAGAATCTCATTGGTTGGGATCTTGCTTCAAGGGCCAAAAATGATTCATCAGCTAGAAATGGTATGTTGGGGGTGGGGGGAGTCTTGGGCTGGGTGAAGCATGGAATATTTCCACTGACTATCAGATGAATATGTTCTTCCTTATGTTAAGCAAGAGAAGATGATATAAGTCATAGAGAGGTATCAAAAATAAATTGGGGGACTTTAGGTATCACACTGCCCATGTGTGGTTTGGTCATGGAATTTGAACAAAACAGGATGAAGATATCTTTGTCAGGAAAAGAACAAAAAACATGGATGGTATTATTAGAAAGTTGACTAACCCTTCTGCTCTTTTCCTTGAACTTTCTGGTATTCTTGGTCCTGTTTCTTTAGTTTATCCTTCCCCCACCCTAGAGTTCTTTTCCTTCCTTTTTTTTTTTTTTTTTTTTTTTTTAGGTTTTTGCAAGGCAAATGGGGTTAAATGGCTTGCCAAGGCCACACAGCTAGGCAATTATTAAGTGTCTGAGACCAGATTTGAAACCAGGTACTCCTGACTCCAGGGGAGGTGCTTTATGCACTGCACCACCTAGCCACCCCTTCCTTTTTTTTTAATTTTAGAATTTTTTGATTGGTTTCAGAAAAACCAAAGAATTTAATAATTTATTTAGAAATTGTATTTAAGAATTCCTTAATCATTTCAAATATGTAATCAATGGGATAAGCATACTTCTTTTTAAAAAAGATAATATAAATAATTATTTTTTGGAAAGTTCATGACTCTATTTCTGGATAATAATATGTATAACCCTTGTTTCAAAGAGCAATTTGCATAATACATTCCTCATTAGTCCATAGTGATTACAAAATGTTCCTAACTTGCTTGAGGGTAGAACTAGATCTCTTTTTTTCCTACCTCTTAAGAATTCTACTCTCAAACAAGTGGGGAAGCATTGAGTAGTGTCCACCAATGAAGAGATTCTTATACAAATGACCCATTGGGCCAATGGTTATATTCACAGTATAGAAAAGTATCTGTCTAGAGATTAAACTCATTTCTTTTTATTCAAAGTTGACTTGCTCTCCTCATACTCTCAGGATGCATTCTCTCTGTTACAGTAATAATACAAGTGTTGAAGATAATAATCTTAAGAGCCTAAACCTCCATAGCTTCCAGGACACACCTAATTAAAGATCTTTTTCTATCTCAAAGAAAACTGAATCATGGGTCCTATCTTACAAATTTTTTTGTTAAACAAAAAGACAAAAAACACCAAATCATATCTGGGCTCATGAAGAGAAGAAAACAAATTCTTTCAAAAATGCTTTTTTAAAAAACTCAAGAACAGACAAAAACTTCCTTAAAAGTCTAATTTGGCCATCTCATGTCAGTAATTGCCACCTGTATTTGACAGGTTGATAAGACTAAAAAAGTGAATGAAAGTAGAATTACAAGTAGAATGCTATTCAGCAAAATTCCAAAAAATCTTTACAGATAATTGCTATCAGAAGAATAAGCTTAATTTTTCTCTGCAATATAACTACCAGAGCTACCTCTATAATTACCATATTGTTGCTGTTTCTGTAATAATCTCTGGAACCTTTATATCCCCTACTTTTAAATTCAAATTTGTCCCCTTCCCCCATAATCTTAATTTCTCTACACCTCCTCTAGAGAGTCCCAGTCTGTCTCCACAGATTTAAAAAAGTTTCAGTCAATGGATAGTATTCATGGAACTTGAATATTTTTGATTTACCTTCCCTGTATAATCAACTTCAGACCCTCAAGAAACTTTGCAATCTTGACCTTTAGTATCATCTATGTCCTTAAATGTAATAAGGTCAAAATTTTTGAGTTGTTCTATACTTCACAACCACTTTGGCAATTTTTCCAAACTTCAAAAAGACAGTCTACTATCTACCTGATACCATCTATCTGACTGCCATATCAGGTGAGGCAGGAAGGATAAGCTGCTCAGAGCAATCTGTGCCTCCTAATTGGGAAATCAATTCATTTCACTTTTAAATGTGTAAAGGTGGAGTTGAAACTACCTCACCCCATTTTAGGGAGATGAGAACACATCTCAACCAATCAATAATAGTGAGAAAAGTCTTTTGAAAAGCCATTGCATAAAGTGAACTGAACAGACTGAAAAATCTAAGTAACTAAGGGATTTCAAGCCCTTTGCATCCAATATAAAGGCATTCAGTCAAATGGAGTTAACTTAAACTCTTGGAAAGAGATCTCCTGGGAGGGAAGGAGAGGCCTCAGCTTTTACCTTGAGCATCTTTCCCTCTCTATTCCTGCCATCCTCTCTCCCCAACTTTGGGCATAGAAAGATCTTGGGAACTTTAAAGGACCTAAAGGATTTTGCTCTTATCTTTGAAAAAAATTAATTAGTATTGATTTATTTTATTTATATTAATTTAATTATAGGAGTTAGCCTTAATAGCTAAGTTGGACTAAAATAGTCTCTTGTCTAGGTTACTTAAAGGTTTAGTGAATAGATAGATAAGATTTTATCATTTAATAATAGATAATTTAGAGGAATAGAATA
Source organism: Macrotis lagotis (assembly GCF_037893015.1). Taxonomy (NCBI): domain Eukaryota; kingdom Metazoa; phylum Chordata; class Mammalia; order Peramelemorphia; family Peramelidae; genus Macrotis; species Macrotis lagotis. Next base: position 254,274,121 of record NC_133659.1, read on the forward strand.
ATCATAGGATAATAAAATGTTTTGCTGATGTGAGGCAATCGGGGTTAAGTGACTTTCCTAGAATCATACAAATAAGTAAATGTCAAGATAATCAGAGTCTGAGTTCTTCTTTCTGGCAAGTGGAGAAAGACTAGCTACAGATTAAGTTCTTCTTTCCAATTCTATAGGATAAATTCTTTTTTCCTTTAGTTAAAGTCCATTGTTATCCAAGATTACTAGAATCTTTTAAGAAAGATTGTGGTAATGAATGGTCATAGGATATGCACAGGCAGTTTTAAAGGGAAAAAAAATCGAAGCAATCTGTTAACATATGAATAAATACTCTAAATTACTAATAATTAGGAGAATTCTAATTAAAAAAAAAGACACAGTGGCATGTGTATGTGTGTGTGCGGGAGGGGTGGTTGTGTGTGACTGCTAACTGCTGACCACAAGTTCCTTTTTCTCTGTATACTTTCTGGTTTCAAAAAGTGTACCACCTGTTAGGCAAGGTCTTCTGGGGTAGAATTAAGAAAGCCTGGGGTAAGCTAACTGGTCAGGTGATCTGCCTTGTCCAATTGAATTATACTCAAAATAAGATTCTTTCATTTTATTTTTCTTTTGTGTTATAAAAATCAGCTCTGTAAATCATTCAGGTTCCTTGACCTCTAAGGAGTCCAATGACAGGTTCCAGGTTCCAGGTAGGTTCCAGGTAATTTTGTCCTCAGTTTTCTTTTATTTCAGATAATTAATTTTAATATCTTCCTATTCATATTCTACCATTGGTCCTCTAGGACAGTAGAGACTGGAGGCTGATGGTAGTGTCAGCATTGGGAGTAAAAGACCTGGACAGGCATTGACCATGGTTAAGTGGACCTTAAGCCCTGCAGAAAAGACTTCTAGCAATCCTTAGTGGTGTTACCCCTTTGGTATATGTGCCTTCTAGGCTTGGACCCACTCTCCTCTTGTCCCTGTACGTATTTGTGTTTTGTACCAATTATTTTTACTACATCATCTTAGAAATTGTTGTGGTTCAATCGTTCTTCAGCTGTGTCTGACTCTTCGTGACCCCTATTTGGGGCTTTCTTGACAAAGATACTGGAGTGGTTTGCCATTCCTTCTCTAGCTCATTTGACAGATGAGGAAACTCAAAGCAACTAGGGTTAAGTGACTTGCCCAGGGTCACACAAATGTATGAGCTAATAAATGTGTGAGACCAGATTATGAATTTAGGAAGTTGAGACTTCCTGACTTCGGGTGTGGCACCCTATATTCTTCACCATTTAACTTGCCACCTTAGTAAATACCTTTTTCTAAAATTAAGCTGCTTGACTAATTGATTTTCAACTGGTAATCTTGGAAGGAAGCATACTGGTGGGGGTTGAATGAATGACATTAGGTTACAAAGAAAACATCAGCAACTACTGCCATGTACCCACTTTCTCATTTTTGAAAAATCTTAATGAGGATGGTTTACATACATATTAAGGAGACCCTTACTGAAACTATGAGAAGTAAACAGGTAGATTATACAGATTTTTTTTTGTAGCAAATCACATCTTTTTATTGAACTTTTTTCAAATCACATGTAAAGATAGTTTTCAACATTCATTTTTGGTGTTTTTTTTTTTTTTTAGGTTTTTGCAAGGCTATGGGGTTAAGTGGCTTGCCCAAAGCCACACAGCTAAATAATTATTAAGTGTCTGAGGCTAGATTTGAATTCAGGTACTCCTGACTCCAGGGCTGTTGCTCAATCCACTATGCCACCTAGCTGCCCCTCAACATTCATTTTTATAAGATTTTGAGTTCCAAAATTTTTCCCCTCCCTATTAGACAACAAGAAATCTGATAAAGGTTATATAAGTATAATGATATTAATCATATTTCCACATTAGTAATGTTGTAAAAGTAATATTGGAACAAAAAGGAAAACTACAAGAAAGGAAAAACACAAAAAACCCAAAGAAAAAAAGTGAAAATAGTATTTTTTGATGACTCCATAGTACTTTTTTGGGATGTAGATAGCATTTTTCCAACAGGAGTCTTTGAAATTGGATTGGATCATTGTATCTCTAAGAAGAGTTAAGTCTATGACAGTTGATCACACAATGTTGCAACTACTGTATACAATGTTCTTCTCCCCCCATTATGCATTTGTGTTCCAATTCTTCCACATCTTCTCCAATATTTAAACAGATCACACATCTTTACAGTTACCCAACTGCCTAAAAGGCACAGAAAAAAAAGATCTTGTGTTTATTGACTACAAAAAGTCAAGCACAATCTTACCTCAAAGTTTCTCCTATGTATGTGGTAAAATGCTTTTGGATATCTGATATTGCAACCATGGAGGTTACTATTCATCCTTACTCCATTAATATAAAATGAATATCAAAATAAATTATGCAAGAAAGTAACTAAAATGTAAAATGTTCATAGTATTTGACCCTATTTGGCATCTTACCCAAGAAAGTCAAAGGTGGAAAGAAATAATTTATACTAAAATGTTCATAGTAGTACTTTTGTGGTAGTATAAAAGCTGGAAACAATGTAGGTGTCTATCAACTGGGCAGTTAGCATGGTATAAAGGATAGAGAGTTAAGCTTGGAACTAGGAAGACCTGAGATCAAAACACTGCTTCACAACTTTACTACCCATGTAATGCTGAGCAAGTTTAACCTTCCTATGCCTTGGTTTCAATATCTGTATATAGCACATGATTTAGACCTACTCTCCTAAATCCTTCTTGAAATGGCAGTTTGACTCTCCAGATTGGGGCTACTGCGTGTCATTCCAGAGTTCTAAGGATAGCTTTCTAATGCTATGTAGTTCATGAGCTTTTACAATTATGCTCCCTCACTGTTTATTAATTCATTTCAATTAGTCAGCCTAAATTAGCTTTTAGAAAGGACTTCACACTAAGGTCTAACTAATTTTTATACCACCTAATCTTAAGTGGGTACAAAACATCCCCAACCCCAAATCTGTGACACACTTTCCCACAAGTACCTACAGAGTCTAGGGGAAAGTTAGTTTGAGTTTAGAGAACTTGCCACAAAGGGGTAATTCATAACCCCTGAAAGTCATTTTGTTGGAGTCCTCAAAATGTTTCCATCAGTAAGGGCGTGGCTTTCCACTAGGCTTCTGTTTAGAGTCCTGAAGATGTTTTTCATAATTTGTTTAGTTTGTATACAAATCCTTCAATCCTCCAAACTTCGCACGATAGGCACAGGTCAGGAGGGGAAGAAGGTCATAAGGAAGGATTCAGAAGCTTGGCTAGAATTGCTCTCTTTTTCCGTCTACCAGATGCTCAAGTGTTCAGGTGAAGATCCACAGGGTATAACTGAGTTTCTTCAACCAATACAATTCTGCTGTGTGGCCATCATTCAGTTTCTTCCAGTAGCTTTCAAGGACTTTTAAAAGTTGCCTTAATGCCTTTGATTGGTTGATTCAGTAGGAGTTGCCCCTAGTAAAGGTAGTGTCTTAAGCAGGTTGGGACAATTGCCTTGTTCATACTTTGGTCATATTGCAGATTGATTAAATAGAGAAATCAGGGTGCCCCCTATCCTTACATTTAAATGAGACTGCATTGGATGGCCTCTGAGATCCCTTCTAGATCTAAAATCCATGATTTTATGATTTATAATAGCCAGCGGCGGCAGCGGCGCGGCGAGGCTCCGGGGGCGGCGGCCTCGCGCTCTCTCCGGTAACATGGCGGGCGTGGAGGCGGCGCGGGCGGCGGCCCCGGAGCCGCACCTGAACGGCGAGCTGGAGCCGGACGACAGGGACGACGGCGCGGCCGCGGCGGCCGAGGACACTGCCAAGAAGAGGCGGCGCAAGAAGAGGCAGGGGAAGGCTGGGGCCACGGGACAACAGGAAACGGAGGGAGAATCTGGGACTTCAGTGGATGAGGTAGCCAAACAGCTGGAAAAACAGGCCCTGGAGGACAAAGAAAATGAGGATGATGGAGATGGTGATGGAGATGGAGCAGCAGGAAAGAAAAAAAAAAGAAGAAAAAGAAGAAAGGACCGAAGGTACAGACAGACCCGCCCTCAGTTCCTATATGTGACCTGTATCCCAGTGGTGTATTTCCAAAGAGTCAAGAATGCGAGTACCCCTCCACACAAGATGGGCGGACGGCAGCTTGGAGAACCACAAGTGAAGAAAAAAAAGCATTAGACCAGGCCAGTGAAGAGATCTGGAATGATTTTCGGGAAGCTGCAGAGGCACATAGACAAGTGAGGAAGTATGTGATGAGCTGGATCAAGCCTGGGATGACTATGATAGAAATCTGTGAAAAATTGGAAGACTGTTCCCGGAAGCTCATAAAAGAGAATGGCCTCAATGCTGGCCTTGCCTTCCCCACAGGCTGCTCCCTCAATAACTGTGCAGCCCACTACACTCCCAATGCTGGGGACCCCACGGTCTTGCAGTATGATGACATCTGCAAGATAGACTTTGGAACACACGTCAGTGGTAGAATTATCGATTGTGCTTTTACTGTCACTTTCAACCCCAAATATGACACATTGTTGAAGGCTGTAAAAGATGCTACTAACACTGGAATAAAGTGTGCTGGAATTGATGTTGTCTTTTAGATGTTGGTGAGGCCATCCAGGAAGTCATGGAGTCTTATGAAGTGGAAATTGATGGGAAAACATATCAAGTGAAACCCATTCGAAATCTTAATGGACATTCAATTGGGCCATATAGAATACATGCTGGTGCCCATTGTGAAAGGAGGAGAAGCAACAAGAATGGAGGAAGGTGAAGTATATGCCATAGAAACCTTTGGTAGTACAGGAAAAGGTGTGGTGGTGCATGATGATATGGAATGTTCACATTATATGAAAAATTTTGATGTTGGACACGTGCCAATAAGACTTCCAAGAGCAAAACACTTGTTAAATGTCATCAATGAAAACTTTGGCACCCTGGCCTTCTGCCGCAGGTGGTTAGATCGCCTTGGAGAAAGTAAATATCTCATGGCTCTCAAGAACCTGTGTGACTTGGGGATTGTGGATCCCTACCCCCCCCCTTATGTGACATCAAAGGCTCCTATACAGCACAATTTGAGCACACCATTCTCTTACGCCCAACATGTAAAGAAGTTGTCAGCAGAGGAGATGACTATTAAACCTAGCCCCGAGGCCACCTCAGCAGCTTTCCCTAGGCTTTGTTGTAATACATTATACCAGAATTAATTTGCAACAAACATATTGTCTGTTTTTAACAGTGGACCTCTGTAATACTTTCCCATGTGTGAAAAGGAAGGAATTCAGTCAAAGGCAAGTCTTCTCATGTAACTAAGGCAAAAAGCTTTCAGGGGCTTTTAGAGAGATTTCACAAATGCTAAAACTGTTCACTATTTTCTGTTGAGGAGAACATACTATGATGCTCAATTTTTAGTTTGGAATGAGTTCTATACATTTTGTTTTGAACATTTAATCTATAAAAGATGCTTTTCAGATTTATAATTGATTTATTCCAATTTTGGTATATAAATATTTAGGATATTATTGATTAGGAACAAATAATTCAGAGAAAAACAGAGAAAAAAACTTTTATGAACTGATACAAATGCAGCAGAGCCAGTAGAACAAAATACACAATAAGTAAAATAATGTAAATGAAAAGAACACAAAAAGTTGAATTATGAGCAATTATAGTGATTAGTTATGGTTCCAAGAAGAAAAGTGGGATAACAGTGATGATACTACTGAGCTCATGAGCCCCAAGCTGAAGCACTGAGGTCAAGTTTGAGGGTCCCACCATAAGGAGATGACCCAAATAAAATATATTTTAAGTAGGTAGGATTAAAGGGGTGGTTACTTACACTGTGTCAATTGGTTTGCTAAACTGTTTTTCTTTTTTATTAGGAAGAACTCAGTGTGTGGGGAGCATATCCCAAAATAACAATGATTATTTCAGTTAAATAATATATATATATATATAATATATAAAACAAAAAGTTTTAATAAAATTTATTTATAAAATCAAGGTATAAAGCAGGAGACATATTCATTCACTAAATGTTTACCATTTTCATGGAAAAAGTCCAATGCAAGGGGTATTCCCTCTACTCGTCATAATTCTACTTGCTGATGATACTGAGTTAACTTCAAATCAATCCTAGAGATTTTTCTCAATGAGATCCACATCTGCTCAAGTAATCCACACAGCAAAAAAAACAAATGGATGAAAACTAGATCCTGCCATAGCGTCCCATATAATAACATGAGTATTCCCCTGAATCCATTAATAAATGCACAGACATATTATTCCTGAAACTGAGTATACAGAAGAGAGAAGATTGAACAGCTTAAGTAAAAATTGCAAAGCTCTTTCCATATACCCATCCATAGTCTTGACATGAAAATCTACCTTTAAAATAGTTTTATTGATGTCTGGCTGTTTTTACAGATCAATGTCTTGGCTACCATTAATTTCCTATACTGCCCTGAAATTGAACCCTCTTTTTTTTTTTGCATTTAAACAAAGAAAAGCAGTTAACTGAAAACAATCAATAGCTAACTGCATCTGAAAAATACCTGCAACATTCTGCTTCTATCTCTCTACTGACAAGATGAAAATAATTTCTCCAGAATCAATATTAGGAAAACCTAATTTAAAAAACAAAATAAAACACCAACAGTCTATCAATGATTGCTTTGAATCATGGAATATCATAGTCACTGAAAAATTAAAAATACTGGTCAAAAGATCAATGGAGTGGTATATACAGTAGGAATAAAAAAAATAGTGATATTTTTTTCCTCTTCCAATTCTGTGATTCTTTGAGGACCAAGAAGAGTATAAGAGGAATTAGAAGGGTAACTCTAGGGATAAGGTAGTGGGATATGTGTAAGTATACAGAGAATCACAAAATATTAAGGGCATTAGAAGAAGTAATGTAAGGGGCAGCTAGTCGGCATAGTGGATAAAGCAATGGCCCGGGATTCAGGAGGACCTGAGTTCAAATCCAGTCTCAGACACTTAATTACCTAGTTGTGTGACCTTGGGCAAGTCACTTAACCCCATTTGCCATACCAACCCTCCCCCCCAAAAAAGCAATGTAAAATGGAACTAGAGAGAGAGGAGGGACCTGGTCCCTCTGACAGCTCTGTAAAGTGTTTACTTATCTAGCTTATCTAGCCCTTCTACTTTTAACTATGAATGCTGGTTGATTGCTTAACTTCCCTGGTTAAGTCCAAGGGGGTATTACAGTACAGTACATGCAGTAATTAAAGGGGGTAGTTCTGTATGTAGAAAATACCTACAGAATCTATCTGCCCTACAGGAGATCTGATGTCAGTCCTTTAGTCTCAAAGAAAAAAAAAAGACCACAACATCAGAAGGTGATGCAGTGACTAGAATTGGATTTGCGTGAGGGGGTGCTATGCTAGGAAGCTAGTTTCACCTTCTCCTCCCCAGTCATCTGGGTCCAAAGGCCA